>NC_032000.1:23602071-23736669 GCF_001879085.1 Nicotiana attenuata | reverse complement strand
CCCAATCCCAAATAACTAATATTTCGGGACGTTCTGTTCTTCAAGAATTTAATTATTCTTCTAAAAATTCACACAAATCCAAAGGAGCTGTCTTGCTTTATTTTTTTACGCAAAATAACGTTGAAATTTGTGCTCCACAACTAAAAAAAACACTCCTTTTGGTTGAAAAAGAAAGTACTTTTTCTACGACATGAAATAAAGTACGCATTTTATTAAAATAAAAGAAAATACTTTTTCTACATCATACAAAGTACTTTTTTTGTTAAAAAAAGAAAAAAAGTACTTTATCTATAACATGAAAAGAAAGTACTATTAATAATATTTTTATTTAGGGGGTGGGGTGGGGTGGAGGGGGTGGTGTAGCTCCTCTCTCAACAAGTAAAAAAAATACAATCTCTTCAATCTCGCTTCAACAATCGCTTTCGACGAAGCAACNATGGGGGTCAGTGGGTGGGGACGGGGATAGTTTGGTGGGGAAGGTTGAAAAAGAGTTTTAGAAAATATTTTTTCTTCTTTGATAGAAAAAATATTTTCTTTTTCCTCCAATTGAAGTAAAATAAGTTCATGAGAAAAATATTTTTCAAAATATTTAAGCTAACCACATATAAAAAAAATTAAAAAATATTTTTCTTCATACCAAACACACCCTAAATGTTACATACGACCAAGTTTTTCCTTTGCGACATTATTTGTTTAGCTCGGAATTTTTCTACAACTTCCGGCTCTTTCAATGCATCCTTAGCATCTGACGCTTAATTTTTATATTAAAATGTCAACTATTGGCTTTTCTTTTCAAACAATACATATTACAATATTATATATATATATATATATATATATATATATATATATTGCTAATTTACAAGTTTGCTAGATCCAATAATGCGGATAAGTCCATAAATGGGGGACAAGTTCATACTAGGAAAGTTAATATGTTTCTTGTGACAATCACTCGATAAGCATCTTAGATATATTGATCCAGAATTTTAACTTGATGAGTTCGACCTTTAAATTATTTATCACTAAACTCATTTTATTTTAAAAATTATAGGTTCAAATATAACATTGATTGTTTTTTTTTTTTTTTTTGGCTAACAAGGGAACTTGCAGTCGCTACTCTTCAAGTGTATACAGGGTAAACTTCGCTCCTGTATAATAACCTGCAAATCACTCACAAGAATAAATCATACTAGGCAAAGCTCCATGCATCAGGCTCAACTGAGGAGGTATGCAAGTGAGTTTTGTACCCTAGGTCTCCTATTTGAAATTTATTTAAATATGTTTTCACATAAAATGATTATGAGCCTGTTTGGCCATGAATTTTTTTTCACTTTTTTTCTTTTCGAAAACCGTAAAATTTTCAATTTTCACTTGAAGATGAATTTTGAGATTTTTCGAAAATTTGAAAAACTTCAAAAAGCTGTTTTTCAAAATTTTCAATCAAATCACTCATAAAAATTCAAAAACAACTGAAAATTATATTCATACCTAAACATAACTCTAATTTTCAAATACTATTTTCACTTGAAAAAAAAATATTTTTCGGAATTTTACAATTCTTATGTCCAAACGCCCACTATATTTCGCTTCGAAAATATTAGATCCCAAGAACTAAGTGCTTCATGAAACATCATAACCTGTCTTTCAGAAGTACTCAAACTGAGACGACCTCTTGCCCAGTTGAAATTTAATTTCCTTTGACTTCTACCAACTTAAGAGCTAGCACATTGGCAATTTCTAAATAGTTTTGTGATTTTTTTCAAACTTTGGGAATAATTAACTTTTCGATAGAAAGCGATCTATTCCTAGGAATCTACTTGACTCACATTAAAAAGTAATCGCATTAATAAAATTTCATATATCAATGAATACACGAAAGAAAATATTCAATGAAAAATATTAAAGGATAAGGGTGATAGAAAGATTGAAATAATCCGCCACCCATTTAAATCATCTTGATTTGGCAATTGATTAGAAACTACCCCGATTTATCATTTAGTGAAGCTGGTGTTATCATTCTTAGGCAACTTGCATGTGGACTCCAGCTGGTAATAAAATCAAAGAAAAACTTATAGTGAGATGGAAAAGTTCACAGTTTGGCTTAAATATTTACTAATCCTATTGTTTACTCACTCCGGTTCACCATAAGTGACCAATTTGCTTTTGGCACGCCCATTAAGAAAATACTAAATTCTATACAAAAATATCTAGTATGACTAAACTACCCTTAATTAAATAATGTGAGGAGTAAGAAAACTTTTTAGGGATATGTACATAAGGGTAATCTTGTAGAAATAAACTGAATTCTTTCTTGATTATATAAATGGACACTTATTTTGGACCAAAACTAAAAAATAAATTGGTCACTTATTGTGGATCGAGGGGAGTAATTATTACACCAACATCTCAATCGCTGTTAATTGTTACTCCCTACGGTTCACAATAAGTGACCAATTTGCTTTTAGCACGCCCATTAAGAAAATACTAAATTCTATATAAAAATATCTACTATGACTAAACTACCCCTAATTAAACATTTAATGTGAGGAGTAAGAAAACTTTTTAGGGACATGTACATTGGAGTTATTTTGTAAAAACAAATTGAATTATTTCTTGATTACATAACTGGACACTTATTTTGAACCAAAATGAAAAAGCAAATTGGTCACTTATTATGAACCGAAGGAAGTAATTATTAATGTCAAATTCGTTTCACTAAAGAGATGTACTGGCTGGCATCAGATGCAATGAAGCCGCCACGCCTTATTCAAGATGCACGTTATGAGAATTTAAATCCAAAAAGTAAAACATATTATACGCACTCTCTTTAAATTTGTCCTAAAATAGTGAATTTCGTTGGTATAAAGTCTTAATTTATTATTCCTCCGACAGGAATAAATTAGTGTGAATATTATGTGAATTTCGAGCTTGAAAAGGTCACAAGAAAACCAATTTGAGATCAAAGTTATTATTGTCTGAAATATCACACAACATTATTCATTTTACTAAAAATGAGGTCCCAACAAAAATAGTATTGTTAAAGGCCGCAAAATTCAACGTTCAATAAAATGCGTTTTCGCATCAACTTAGGGCTACTTGAGAGTAAAGTGCGAATAGACCGTGCACTCCCTAAAAGTGAAATTGGGCCCTACTAAGAAAAAGGAAATTGAAAAGAAACTTTTAAAGACGTTATCTTAAGTTGTCCCCACTTGCATGTGGAAAAGAACAAATTGATGTAACAACGCATGAAAATACAAAAAATGTCACCGCTCACACGAATTACGACTTTTGCTTTTATTTACGTGATATATTTTTCTTTTTAGTTTGTCAAAAAAGTTATATTTTTTAATAATTTAATTTTATGTATTTATTTACTTTTAATAAGATAATTTATGATTATATAAATTTTTTGGTTTACTTTAGATTATAAAATTAATTTTTTTATCTTAAGTTTCATACTCATTCAAGATGTATTACATAAATTGAGAGGTGAAAGTAATATTTTTGATATAAATGTTTTGGCTAATGGAATAAGACGTCTAATTGACGGCCCTAAAATATCTAAGGATTTTACAATCATAATTTATAAGGAACGGTGGAAAAAGAAACGATTTTTAGGTGCAGTTCAAATTGAATACAAAGTTGTTTTTGGTGGTGTCTCTATACAAGGAAGACAGGTTGTCACTTCAAACTCGTACCCACAACACCGTACATATTTGATTGAAATTTATCAAAATGATAAGCAGTCTGAACCATGGCTGCTTTTGGATTTATTTAAGAATTTAAATTTTCATTTTGAACACAATAGTATGGAAAAATATATGAAAACGGTGGAGTTAGGTCTTTTTGGTTTTATTTAGATTTTAAATATTTAAATCTGCATGCATATATGATTATTAAAGCTGATGCGTATGATCGACAATGGTAGTTGTAAAATGAACGTTTATAGTACGTGATTGTGCATTTTTAATGTATAGAATAATTGTAACAAGTATCTTAGACTGCATATATAATTATATATGTTGTCAGTTTCCAATATGTATAATTATATTTGTTATCCATCAAGAACCGTGCTTGAACTTGATTCTTTTTCTTTATCCAGATTTTTTTGGTCAATTTAACTACTGCAAAACTGTAAGGAGCACATGGTTAGTTCATTTGTCGATCTCTCTATTTGGAATAATGCTAATGGAATCTAGCTAGGGACATATAATATCTACATAGGTGCAATAGTGTGTACTTTTAACCTTATAAGGCAGCTGGCTTATTAAACAAAACAAACACTTCTTATCAACCACTTGCCCGCGAAGGAGTTTTTGACGAAGACAAAATTTCAAATGTTAATTAATTTGACATAGATGTTGTTACAGTAAAAAATTATTAAAGTAACAATTAAATAGTTAATTATTAATCATTTCTTGTTGTGCAATAAGAAAAAGAAAACAGAAGAAAAGAGATGAAAAAATACGGAGATCAATTTTCATGTGCCACAGCCCACAAGTCTTCAGTTTTTGGAATCAAAACGCTAGTTAATTTTTACAAGTCTAAAGTTTACTAGCATTTTTCACGTCTTTAGTCTTCAACTAAGCACATGTGCGGCACTTGACAACTTGCACACGATCCTGCTTGCACATGTGCGGCACTTGACACCTACGTGGCATGATGATGTGGCGGGCCATGACACTATCCCCCACCCAATTTTGTGCCTCCCTAAGCACAAAGCATCGACACGTACGCGCGCATCTCACCTTGGCGTCGCTGGAGTTCTTTGTCCATTAGCCATGATGCCCTATGGAGCGGTTGGCCTTCTCATGTCACAAGGTACTGGTCACTTTTCTTCTTGCCCCTTTTGTATTTTGGATGGCTAGCGATGATGATATCGATCCTCCGCTCATTGGATGCCTCTCCTTGTTCTTGGCCTGAATCTTCCCATGATTCGACCAAGTCTAGCAGCTTCTCAAGCATCGGATCGATGCTTCCAGTCCCTATTTGGCTGCCCTCTATGGTCCCAGCCTTGCTAGCAAATCTTGACCCCTCTTCTCGGTGCATCGTCTAAGTCCGATGGAGTGCCATCACTTTGTAACTCGCCAACCTTTTCAATTATGTCCGCCCAACTTTTCTTACTGTCAGCATGCTCCATTTGCATGGCGCAAAGATAGGCTTTGGAATCCCTTACTTTCGTCTTAGATTCTGAGTGCATCCCCCCAATGCTTGCGTTCCATCCTGTGTCACCCGTATGTGTCTGAGCAAAGTTCTCGATCATTGCTGCAACCTTCCCCCCAACATTGGGCAATCACTTGTCCGATGTGATCCTTTACAGAAGTAGCACCCTCCCTTAGGCACGTACTCGCTATCGTTTTTCGGCCTTTGCCGTTTCTCTTGGACCCCTGTCCGTTATGGGATGGCCCCTTGCCATTGCCCTTGCATGCCTCAGCTATGCCTTTCCCGTTGTCTTTGTCATGATCTCCCCCACCTCTCTCGGCTTTGCCTTATTTGGACTTGGCATGTTCCATCTTGAAGTTAACGAGCCACTCGGCTATCGCTATGGCCTCGTCCATGTTGGCTACTTGATGTCTTCTTAACTCCTGCTTTGCCCAGTTTTGCAGCCCATCCATGAAGTAAAACATGGAATCTTCCTCGGGCAACGACGAGATTTGCAGCATTAAGGTAGTGAACTCGCGCACATACTCCCGAATTGTGGCCGTCTGTCGAAGCTCCCTTAGTTTCCGCCTAGCCTCGTACACCAAGTTCATCGGGTAGAATTGCTTCTTCAACTCCTTCTTGAACTGTTCCCACGTCTCAATCTTGCATAATCCCTTCTCCATGTCAGCACACTTCGATGCCACCATAATGCGGCAACCTCGGTCAAGTACATTGAGGCGTTGCGTACCTTAATAACTTCATCATCCTCCTTGACTACCTCATAGTACTTGTCAATTCTCCATAATTCTGCCACCTCGCGTGCGTCCCGTGCACCGCCATACTGCTTTCACTTAGGGACCATCAAATTGGTCCCTTTTGTAAGTACCACGCCCTTGGTAATTCCGACCATTGTTCCCTACAAAGGTTCCTTCTAGCAACCTTTTGTATTCTTTCTAACATTCCTTTAGTCATAACTTTTGCTCTGATACCATGTTGTCACTGTATTGGAAAAAATTATATTTATGTATAAAGGTGACGTGTCAAGACACGTGGATTAGTCAAATGGTTAAAGAATCGCAATTAACTACGAGCCAGGAGTTACAACAGATACGAGCAAGGAAAGAGAAAGAGGCACGAGACATCAGGCAAGTAACACAGCGCCCGTATCTATTTAAGTCATTTACATCCGAGAATCAGAAGGAATGAATTTGACAGTATACGAGGGTCCAAATAAAATATTTGATAAGCATTAAATGCTGAAAACGTTAGAGAATCTGTCTTAAATGTAATGATTATGTAACGTAGCATTCAATGTCAATTGCTCATAATAACCTTATTATGACCAAAGCAAGGCACTTACATCTAAGATAGCTATAAAAGGAGAAGACTGAACAATTGTAGAGGACACGAAAAATCATCTGAATATACTTTGGTTTACTTGCTTTATTCAATTATATTCTGGATATTCAAATTATTCTCTTTTATATATTCTTGCGATTATCAGTAACCCGTGTTCTTCTAAAATATAGCTTTAGTCAAAATTCCATTTTTTGGTTAAACAGTCACGTCCTTAGTCTTGAACTAAGCACATGTGTGGTACTTGACAACTTACTCATGATGTTGCTATACCAAGTCAGCCTAAAATACTACACTCAAGATCTAAGGGAATGTTAGATAAGAAATACAAGAGAAATTTGCCAAATGGGGCTTTTTATTGTAGAGAACTTGATTGTTTTGCTTGGTGATTTACAAATCAATGCTCCCTATTTATACTAATCATCTAGGGGCTAGTGTGTAAATAATAATTGTTCCACAAGTCCTTCCATATTTACAAATAAGTACACCCTATAGAATTTTCTACATGACTAGAACATTCCAATTATGCTTTCCAAAAGAGTCTTCCTACCAAGTTCATAAATATCTAGAGCTTTCCCAAGGAAATTCTCCATAGTTCTAGAATATTCCACCAATTATGATACATTCGAAAATGAATGTGTACACTGGATATTGATTGATGTATGGATATAATTTGTCTTACATTTTAGGTTAATGTAGTACTCCCTCCGGTCCAAAATAAGTGATTTTTTTGGATGTTTTCACACAGATTAAGAAATACCTTTTAGCATTAATTAGCAATGGAATTGACCATATTAACCTTTACTATCTCACATAAACACTCCTAACACATATTCCAACACTATTTACTCCAAGGACAATGTAGGAAAAAAATAATTAATTCATTCCTGAAATCTGGAAAAATCACTTATTCTGGACCACAAAAAAAAGGCCAAAAAATCACTTATTTTGGACCGGAGGGAGTATTTTTTTTGTTATAGAGACTTATTTGCAGTTAGTTTTGAGGTAGTATATTTTTTTTATAGAGACTTATTTACAGTTAGTTTTGAGGTGATTTAACTTCTTTATATTTTGTATTACCAATACATATCTGCCAGGGGTAGGGATAAGGCAGCTTATATTTTACCTTCTCCAGGCCCCACTTGTGAAATTATACCGGGTTTATTATTGTATTACCAATACATAGAAGTTAAACTCTTTTGCTCATAACAATGTGCTTAAGATTTGAAAATATGTAAGGCCTAAATCCTAATCTATGAGATTTAGCTGCGATTTATGGGAAACATTTTCCTTCTTGAGAAAGGTATTTACCGGTACAGTTAAATTTGTTACGTGATTTATAGGCAAGCGAATTGATTTGATCCAAAAATGATAAATAAACTAGATAAAAAATAAGACTTAGGAGTTAAAATCGAAAGAAACGATGAGCTTGACTCCAGGAGCAGTGCCTCTGGGACAGAAATGAGAATAATATAAAGAGCAAGTAAAGTTATTTGATTTAGCTTGAGAATGGAATGTAGCGTAGATTTTGCCAAGAGTTACGTGTCTTACAGTGGTTGTTGAGTCTATTATTTATAACTATACCTAGGGAAACAAGATCCTACGATCAAACCCTTCTTAAAAGAAAATAAAGAGGCCATTGATGAATATGCAACGGCATGCCATGAATGCAAATATTCTCTACAAGACTGCAACGGCTGCCTATTTAATGCCAGTGAATATTCTTCATTGAATGTTATCGATGGCAAGCATTTGATTCTGTTCACGTTGATCATGTTCTCTTCGGGGTCAGCCAATGTCACATGCAACTATTATTTCCTGTACTGGTTACTATATACGTAATTTACTTTCTACTTGTCTTCGATTCCACGTGTCATGTTGCCATTCGATCATTTAATGTAAATCAATTTTACATGTACAAAAGGTACGTAAATATTTTGTCTCTCTCTTTTTATTGCCCTACTTCCACTAAGAGTGAGAATTATGCGCAAGCCATAATTTGAAAATCTTCAAGTTCCACACGTTATTTGTGTTTAACTAAGAAATCGTTAAATCATCTAGTTAAACCATTTAATAGAAAGATAGAAGGTAAATCTTAGCCAAACATAATTAACTCTGGATCAAAATATATTGAGTGCGAGAATTGGAGAGGAACAAACTGATTTAATATTTCTTAAGACGACTACCATACATCAAGTGAAAATGGTAAGCTTACATCTATGATGTGCTAGCACCATAATCGAAAGAGCATAAAAGAAGAAGAGAAAGTTGTTGATAGCTAAGAAATCTCCCCCTGTACGTTCCGTAATGAAGACTACTGATGTAATAGCCAGATCTGGCCCCCTTGTCATGGTCTCCTGCCTCCCTATATATACTAACAATCTTCCCTTTTATCCAACGGTCTTTGACCAGCGAGCTTTCTCATGACTGAGTCCTTCACTACTTGCCCAAGACATTACGCTTGTTCTGTGATATAAGCTTTCTAATGGCTTGGCCCTGGCAGGGGCCGTGGTGCCCTTCGTCGTTACGCCTCGTGGACATGATTATGGCGGGGTCAATCTCTCACCGTTTCCCTTAATGATAACCATCAGGTGGTCAGACTTTGACCCATACAATTAGTCTCTCTGCCCGTCGGGGTCGTCTTTTGGGCGAGCTCAATGGGCGGACTCTGTGTGTTCAAGAATTTAGGAGAAATCTGATCATTACGCGAGGACGGGGACCTTATGGTGATGTGGCGATGTGATGTTTCAAGGACTTTATCGGACCGTTATGTCTGTTCGGAGATGGATTGGGAGACCTCGAGCCTAGGGGATCGTGTCATGGCGCTTGAGGCTGAGACGATGCAGTTGTTGTCTTAGGTCGAATCCGCCTCTGCCGCCGTTCCTCGCCACTTGCATGAGCTTTGGGTTCATGCCGAGGCCCAACGGGACATATACAAGGGTTTGTGGGAGGCGGGCAGTGTTTCTGAGGCCGCCTTTGAAGAAGCTCGGGCTAAGGCGCTAGAGGCTCGTGTCAATTGCGGCTATGACCCTGCGACACCGGAGGCTAGCGAAGATGTGGATGCTGAGGACGGGTTGCTTGACGACGACGGTGGGGAGGAGGGCGGCTATGGCGCCGAGTAAAAAGTTGCTGCAGCTTTTATAATAAAAAATTTTGTTCATTTTCGTCATCTCTTTCTTTTTTTGAGGGCCTGTTTCGGCCTTTTGTAAGGTGCGGCTGTTGCGCGCGTATATGTAAATAAAACAGTGGCTTCGCCTTTGTATATCTTTTGATTCTCTTTCCCTTCCCCTTGCTTGTTATGTATCTTTCTGTTTTGACGTAGACCTTCAGATTATTTTTGTGATGAGTCCGTGATTTTTGATCTGGGAGTTCGACCATGACCGGGTCGAGTAGGGTCTCATCACATGGGTCCGAGTGAAGTCGCTTCGGATCTGCACATCCGGGCAAGGTCGGCTTCCGATTTTGTCGCTTTGGGTGGTATCATCCTTGATTCAAACGAGGTTGAATTTGGATCCACCCTTTTGAACGATGCCAGTTTCGATTTGAACATTCGAGTGGGACTAAGTTCAGACTTGACGATTTAGGCGAAGTCAACTTTTTCATGTGTACTCGGGCGGGGTCGAACTTGAAATCGTCATTTGGAGTGAGGTCTATTTCTGGCTTTATTTGAATGAGTTCGAATTTGGAGTCGCCGTTTTGGGCGAAGTCGGCCTCTGACTCATATTTGGACGATTTCGAACCTTTCCTTTTATTTGACTGTAGCCGGCGGGCCGTGAAGGTGTTGTTCCGAGCGAGGTCGAATTCTAACCTACTTGTTTTGACAATGGCCAATGGCTGTAAAAGTTGTTAATTCGAGCAAGATCGAATTGTGACCTATTTGATTCGACGACGACCAATGGCTGTAAAGGTGTTAATTCGAGCAAGATCGAATTTGACCTATTCGATTCGACAAAGGCCAATGTCTGTAATGGTGTTAATTTGAGCAAGATCGAATTGTGACCTATTATAATTCGAGCAAAGTCGATTTCTTCTTTCGGCAATGGTCATTGGCCGTAGGGGTGTTATTTCGGGCAAATGTCGAAATGTTAACCATCCTTTTGGCGATGGCCGTCGTCCGTAGGGGTGTTATTTCGAGCAAATGTTGAAATGTTAACTCGTCATAATTCGAGCGAAGTCGATTTCTTCTTTGGCCGATGGCCGTTGGCCGTAGGGGTGTTATTTCGAGCAAATGTCAAAATTTTAACTCGTTATAATTCGACCGGAGTCGAATTCTCCCTTTGGCGATGGTCGTCGGCCGTAGGGGTGTTATTTCGAGCAAATGTCGAAATGTTAGCCCGTCATAATTCGAGCGAAGTCGGTTTCTTCTTTTGGCGATGGCCGTTCGGCGTAGGGGTGTTATTTCGAGCAAATGTCGAAATGTTAACCTGTTATAATTCGAGCGGAGTCGAATCCTCCTTTTGGCGATGGCCCTCAGCCGTAAGGGTGTTATTTCGAGCAGGCGTCAAAATTTTAACCCGTTGCATCATTGTTATGTATATTTTTTGGAGAATATCACGCGTTGTTGTACTATTTGTGCGTACGTTGGGGTGAGCCCCGGTGTGCTCGGCTTTGTTTTTTCTGGAGAATACCGGGCGTTCCCTGGGTGAGTCCCGGTTTGCTTAGTTTTGCTTTCATTGTAGAGTTATTGTGCACTTTCTGAATGAGTCCCAGTTTGCTTAACTTTGCTTCTACTGGAGAGTTACTTGTTTCTCTTATAGTTGTTCTGTACCGAGCCATTTCTGTTATTCGCGATATGCTGCAGTTTGGGGGGGTTTTGCTCGGTCGTTACTTGCGGGGCGGTATGCTACGGAGCCATCTCAGGGGTGTTTGGAGGCGGTGGTCCCTCGCTCGCTCGCCCGTGTGAGTGCTCGCATTCCTGTTTGAACCAACAAAAGAGTGAAGATAAACCAAAATGTAATTTTCTGTTACCTCGCTCAACAATTCAATGAAAGAAGGAGCGACGTTGTAGGGTTACTCGCTCCGCCTGGTGCTCGAATGGTGGCTTTAGATTTGGTGGCCGTTTTCGGCTTCGTCGTTGACAACGCCTAGACTTTTCACGAGTTGGGCCCACCTCACTTGCTGAAGTGTTGAAATCGAGTCCCGGTCCGATCTCGTTCGATTTGCACAAACAACAAGGGAAACATATCACACTTCGTTCGTAGACCGTCTATGGCATGTGGGGGAGTGTGAAAATAGGGTAGGGTATGCCTGCTCTTTCAAAGGACCGCACAACAGGCTGTCGTCCCTTCCCAAGGGGTGGGAATGCGGGCTAGTATATAAGGTAGATACGTTAAATGGAGCTGTGGTCACGCCAAGCAACCGTGATCCTATTTTAGATGTGCATATGTCGCGGTAAACCCATCGTTACAGGTGAGACTTTGGTTTTGCATAGACATTGGTTATAACTTCTACTTTAGGCAGCAACCTGACCTAGATTGGTGCGGTCGTCTCGGAGGCTTACCTACCGCTCTTTCGAGTTGGTGGTAGTGCCGAGAAGGTGAAGCCACGATAGCCTGGTAGCGATATTTCGCTGGTCCTAGATCTAAAGGAAACTAAAAAAATTGGCTAAGAAATCCCCACAGACGGCGCCAAATTGTTTAATAAAAAAATAGTTAAATCATCTACTTAAACCAATTAATAGAAAGATAGAAGGTAAATCTTAGCCAAATATAATTAACTCTGGATCAAAACATATTGAGTGTGAGAATTGGAGAGGAACAAACTGATTTAATATTTCTTAAGACGACTACCATACATCAAGTGGAAATGGTAAGCTTACATCTATGACGTTCTTGCACCATAATCGAAAGAGCATAAAAGAAGAAGAGAAAGCTGTTGATAGCTAAGAAATCTCCCCCCTGTAGGTTTCGTAATGAAGACTACTGATGTAATAGCCAGATCTGGCCCCCTTGTCATGGTCTCCTTCCTCCCTATATATACTAACAATCTTCCCTTTTATCCAACGGTCTTTGACCGGCGTGCTTTCTCATGATTGAGTCCTTCACTACTTGCCCAAGACATTACGCTTGTTATGTGACATAAGCTTTCTAATGGCTTGACCCCGGCAGGGGCCGTGGTGCCCTTCGCCGTTGCGCCTCGTGGACATGACCATGGCAGGGTCAATCTCTCACCGTCTCCCTTAATGATATCCATCAGGTGGTCGGATTTTGACCCATACAATTTGTAATTGTGAACCTCAAGTTAAATGGAGTACTCATTTCATTTTTATGGTTTACTTATCGTCCGTGATGATTAATTTGACAATTTACATAAGAAGAATAAGGTTGACGTGAAGATTGTGTGATGCTCTTACCATGTGAAGTTCATGCAGTCGAGATGATAGAGCTGCATTTTTATATTGTGTGGCACAAATTTTGTGCCTAATTATATCTTTGATTCTTGATTTGGAAACTCCGGAGAAGATGCTCTTTGCTAGGTTTTGGTTCTATTTGATACTATTGTGGTCCTTCTGAATAGTGGAAAGCCGTAGACATGAATTTAGAGTCTATTATTTAAAGCACCCTTATGGATGGACCCAATTTTCCTAGAGAATAAGACGTCCAATTGACGGCCCTAAAATATCTAAGGATTTTACAATCATAGTTTATAAGAAACGGTAGAAAAAAGAAACGATTTTAGGTGCAGGTCAAATTGAATACAAAGTTGTTTTTGGTGGTGTCTTTCATCCAAGGAAGACAGGTTGTCACTTCAAACTCGTACCCACAACACCGTACATATTTGATTGAAATTTATCAAAATGATAAGCAGTCTGAACCATGGCTGCTTTTGGATTTGTTTAAGAATTTCAACTTTAATTTTGAGCACAATGGCACGGAAAAACGGTAGAGTTAGGTCTTTTTGGTTTTATTTAGATTAAATATCTAAATCTGCATGCATATATGGTTACTAAAGCTAATAAATATAATCAAAATAAATTACTCCCTTCGTTTCAATTTATGTGAACCCATTTGACTGGGCACGGAGTTTAAGAAAAGAGAGAAGCTTTTGAACTTGTGATGTAAAATGAAGCACATATATTTTGTGTGGCTATAAATCATTGCATAAAGGTAAATTGTTTCCAAATAGGGAAAGAGGTCATTCATTTTGGCACGGACTAAAAAGGAAATAGGTTCACATAAATTGAAACGGAGGGAGTAATAAATAAGAATTAGTACATTCGAAAAATATTTGAGTAAATATTAATTCACATTGAATTGTACAAACTTTTTTTTAATGAATCACACTTTAAGATCTAACAATGATGGCAGCTGTAGTAGTAATAAGAGGTGATGGTTATGAGATGAGGGTTCTAGCAAAGGTAAGTTGATGTTTTTAATTTTATTTTTAAAATAAAACTTATTTTTGTATGGGGTCGAATTTGACCAACTACGTTCTTCAAGCTAGCACGACCGACCAAGTGTGCATAAGCCCGGTTAGAAGAGCGACCTATGAGCAACAAGAGGGACGACTCCACGGCCACGCCGGCCGCTCCATAATATGTACTTTATTTTTTGTCTTTTTGTATTCGAGTAAGGATCCTCTATTATATAAAGAGGATCTAAGCCTTGTAAAAGGGGGACTTCGGATTATTGAAAATACAATCTCTCTCTCTCTCTCTCTCTCTAACATTATCTCTCTTATCTAACAGAAGTTTATCACTTTCTCTCATCAACTTTGTTTATCTTATTGTTATCTGATTCTATATTCAAGATCATTCTAGGGTTTATTATCTTCCACTACGATTTTACCCCTTCATCTACATTGATTGATTTGCTTAAAAAGTATTAAACCACTTTTGGGCAAAACAATTTGGCGCCGTCTGTGGGGATTTCGGTAGTTGAAATCATAGTTTACATCTAGGATATCAGAAACAACCATCGCTGTTCTTCAGATCTCATAGAAACTAACAAATGGCAGACAAAGAGTCAAGGTTGAAGATGATAGCAGACGTCTCAACCAACCTCATAGGCCCACTCAACGAAGCAGGCAGAGAAAATACCGCGAATATAACACCAAGTAACATACCGGAGGGGGAGATCCCACCCTCCTCACTTGAAGATCTAACGATTTTGCATGAAAGAGGGACTTCTACACCTGCAGCAAAGGAAACGCCCCCAGTAGTCAAAAAGCTACTGGAGGAATGGTTGACGAACACTTTAAGCAGCATACTCGAGAAACCACCTCAGGGAAATATCACAGATCCATCGATGGCAGAAATCACCACCACCATCGGAGAGCCCAGCGTTGCACGAACAGGTAATGCCCACACTGACTCCAATACAAGCAACGATGCGCTCACAGCCATCCTTAAGAAAATGGAGGAGATGGAGAACGAGAATAAAGCACTTCGTGATCAAATGAAGGAGCACCAGGAGAGGGTAGACAAGATACCTGGCGCCCCTAAGCTACTGCCGAAACGCGATATGGGGAGATTCGTCGAGCAACCATATAATGAGGGAGCTGCTCCTAACCCAATCCCCAAAACCTTCAAGATGCCACCATACTTGAAAATATACGACGGGACCACAGATCCAGAAGAACACCTGATTCATTATGTGATCTCCGTAAAAGGCAATGACCTATCGAAAGAACAGGTGCCATCTGTGTTGCTGAAAAAGTTTGGGGAGACTTTGAGGGGAGGAGCACTCACTTGGTACTCTCAGTTGCCGGCCATATCGATATCAACGTTCGAAGAGATGGCGGACAAGTTCACCACCGCCCACGCAGGAGCAAAGAAAGCCGAAGCTAGGGTCAACGACATCTTCGCCATCAGGCAAACAGCGGATGAGGGACTCAGGGACTTCCTGGCACGATTCAACAGGGTAAGAATGGGATTGCCGAACGTATCGGAGGGAATGGCGGTGGCAGCTTTCCAAAACGGGCTGAACAGAGACGGATCCAAAGCAACCAAAAATCTGCTCAATCGGCTCATGAAATATCCCCCCACTACGTGGGAAGAGATCCACAATGCCTATTGTGCCAAAGTCAGAGCGGATGAAGACGACCTTAACAGCCCAACCCAACGACTAACGTCCGTACAATCAGAAGTAAGGAGGGACCGACGCAACGACGGGCGACGAGAACCACTTCCACGCTTCAACAGAGAAAGGCACCAGCCTTACGTCAGAACTCCTAACCCGCCTCCTCCAAGACACCCAGATGCCGTACAGCGACATGCCGCCCATTATTATCCGCTCATAACTTTTGTGTCTCCCCTTCAGAAATAGTTTACGCACTGGAAAAGCTGGGCACGAAGGTGCAGTGGCCACAAAAAATGAAGTCAGACCCCAGTGCAAGAAGGTCAAACGTCCTATGCGAATTCCATCAGGAAAGAGGACACAAAACCGAAGATTGCATAGGTCTACGGTAGGAGGTGGTCAGAATGATGAACCAGGGATACCTGAAGGAGCTACTCAGCGATAAAGGAAGGACTAATTTCGCCAGAGGATGCGATCAATCCCAAGGACCACCGAAACCACCTTCTCCAGCGCGCACCATACAGATGATCGTCGGCGGTGGCGACGACTTTGCAATCAACCATGTAAAGTTCACTACCACACACAAGTTGAAATGCACGATCGCTCACGAACGGTATGATGACTTCGAAGATGGTATCACCTTCGATAAGTCTGATGCCGACAGTTTATCTTTCCCTGATTATGATGCTTTAGTTATAACTTTACGCATTGCTGATGCCGATGTGAAAAGAATCATGGTAGACGACGGAAGCGGCGCGTGTATTATCCACCCCAAAGCCCTCATGCAAATGAGGCTCAAAGATAAGATAATACCGCGTTGCATAACGCTAACGGGTTTTAACAATGCAGTAGAGAGAACCTACGAAGAGATATCACTGCCCGTCTTGGCGGGGGGAGTCACACTGGAAACCACGTTCCACATCATGAACCAGGAAACAGCCTACTACGTCATCATGGGACGTCCCTGGGTACACGCCATGCGGGCCATCCCTTCGAGCCTCTATCAAGTAATCAAATTTCTCACCCCATGGGGAATATTCAGCATTCGATGTGAGCCACGTACCGCCCAGGAATGTTACCGAATTGCCCAAGATTGCGCACATACAAAGCAACTGAAAGGAGCAAGCGCGGAAGCATAGCAATCAGCCCTGTCAGGAACCAAAATCAACCCGACGACAGAGGCTATCAGGGACCCGGATGTCATAGAAGATATGCCGGGGATCCAAGAGACATCACCACTCACAAGCTGAACGTCGACCCATTTTACCTGCCCGTGAGGCAGGTAAGAAGGAAATTCAACGCTGCAATCAACGAGGCAGTCAGTGAAGAGGTAGATAAACTACTAGCCAACGGTTCCATCAGGGAATCAAAGTACCCCAAATGGGTCGCCAACGTGGTCATGGTTAAAAAGAAAAATGGGAAATGGAGAATGTGCGCAGACTTCACCGACCTAAACAAGGCGTGCCCAAAAGACTCCTTCCCGTTGCCCCATATCGACTAGCTGATCGATGAAACAGCAGGGCACGAGCTGTTAAGTTTCTTGGACGCCTACTCTGGCTATAACCAAATCTTAATGGCCGAAGAGGACCAAGAAAAGAGAACTTTCATCACCCATCAAGGGACGTACTGCTACAAGGTGATGCCCTTCGGACTGAAAAACGCGGGTGCAACATATCAAAGGTTGGTCACCAAGATGTTCAAGGAATAACTCGGTAAAACAATGGAGGTCTATATCGACGACATGCTAGTGAAGTCGGTTAAGAAGGAAGACCATATCGACCATTTAAAGCAGGCCTTCGAGATACCAAGGCAGTATGGGATGAAGCTGAACCCAGAAAAATGCGCCTTCGGCGTGGCCTCGGGGAAATTTTTGGGTTTCCTCGTATCGCAACGAGGCATCGAAGTCAACCCAGACCAAATTAAGGTTATAGACACAATACCCGAGGTGCTGCACAGCAAGAAACAGGTACAGAGATTAACGGGGCGAATAGCCGCCTTATCAAGGTTTATTTCGCAGTCCTCGGACAGATGCCATAAATTCTTCGGTGTACTGAAGAAGGACCATGGACTACAATGGAACAAAGAATGCATCGAGGCCCTGAAGAAATTAAAAGCATATCTGTCTTCGCCACCACTGCTCGTCAAAGCAGACCCAGGCGAGTGCCTGCTTGTGTATCTGGCAGTATCCGAAGTCGCTGTCAGCGCCGTCTTGGTCCGCGAAAACAAAGGTACGCAATCCCCTATTTATTATATCAGCAAAACACCTCATAGATACCGAAACGAGGTACCCCCACCTCGAAAAATTGGCTCTGGCACTGGTCGTGGCTTCACGAAAGATCAGACCTTATTTTCAATGCCATCCCATAAAGGTAATAACAACCTTCCCCCTAAGAGGCATCCTACACAAACCCGAGCTCTCGGGTAGGCTCGCCAAATGGGCCATAGAGCTCAACGAGCATGACATAACCTACCACCCAAGAACCGCCATCAAGTCGCAGGTACTTGCCGACTTTGTCGCTGATTTCAGTACAGGGATACTGCCAGAGGTGGAACAAGAAGCCCTCCGCGCTTCTGCCCGTACTGACCTCTGGACCCTCTACACTGACGGCGCTGCGAATGCCTCGGGATCGGGACTGGGACTCGTCCTCCAGGTCCCCATGGGCGAGGTAATTCGCTAGTCCATACGATGTCCCGAGATGACTAAGAAGGAGGCCGAGTATGAGGTTGTGATTACAGGCATGAAATTAGCCATCAAATATGGGGCCCGTCGGCTCATCCTCCACTGCGACTCCCAACTTGTCGTAAATCAAGTCACCGGAACTTACCAAATCAAAGAACAACGGCTACAAAAATACCAGTCAGAGATCCGCAAGCTGATGCATAAGTTCGACGAATGTTGCTACGAACAAATCCCCAGGGCACAAAACGTTGAGGCAGATAGCCTAGCTAAACTAGCCACAGCCACCAAGAATATCAACAAAGAAAATGTGGTGACTCTCCTCCATTCGGTTATCGACCATGTCGAGGTATTCTCTTTAAACCTGACTTGGGACTGGCGCAACCAGTTTGTATCCTACCTGCAGGACGGAACGCTTCCACACGACAAAAAAAAAGCCAAGAAACTCCGGGTACAGGCTGCCCGATACAGCCTGATCAATCACGATCTCTACAAAAGAACATTCGGAGGTCCCCTTGCCAAATGCCTCGGGCCGCATCAAACAAGGCAAGTATTAGAGAAGGTGCACAAAGGCCATTGTGGCGCTCACGCAGGAAACCGCGCCCTTGTTCGATGCCTCATCCGCGCCGGATATTACTGGCCTACCATGAAGAAAGAAGCAGCAGATTATGTTCGAAGATGCGAGCAGTGCCAAATATATGCCCCCATGATACACCAGGCAGGGGAACTTCTCCATTCAGTCACCTCGCCATGGCCCTTCATAAAGTGGGGAATGGACATAATCGGCCCTCTACCGACAGGACGAGGAAAGGTACGCTTTCTTCTAGTTTTGACTAACTATTTTTCTAAATGGGTAGAAGCAGGTGCGTACGCACAAATACGCGAGCAAGAGGTCATCGCCTTTATATGGAAAAATATCATTTGCCGCTTCGGCATCCCTAAAGAAATCAGCTGTGACAATGGACCCCAGTTCATCGGAAGAAAAACAACAGAATTCTTCGAGAAATGGCACATCAAACGGATACTCTCCACCCCGTATCATCCCGCCGCCAACGGCCAAGCCGAGTCTTCCAACAAAACAATATTGAACATATTGAAAAAGAAGCTCGAAGACGCTAAAGGGTTATGGCCCGAATTATTACCTGAAGTATTATGGGCCTACCGGACTACGCCCAAATCCAGCACGGGAGAAACACCGTATTCACTGGTCTATGGGACCGACGCAGTCATACCCGTCGAGATCGGAGAGCCAAGCCTGAGATATTCCCATACCAGTGGAGCGGATAACGATGAAAGCAGGTTACAAGACCTGGACGAATCCGAAGAACGAAGAGACATGGCTCATATAAGGATGACAGCCCAGAAACAACAAGCGGAAAGATACTACAACAAGAAAGCCAAAGTAAGATCACTTAAAGTTGGCGACTATGTCCTCAAAGCCAAAACACTGCATCAAGAGATCCGAACGAAGGGAAATTGGGAACCAATTGGGACGGACCATACAAAATCATTGCAGCGGCGAACAAAGGGGCATTCCAACTAGAAACGGTGGAAGGAAAACCACTCCAGAACAATTGGAACGTCGCCCACCTCAAATACTTCCACTTCTGAAAGGCATCTCCTGAGTCGTACTCTTTTTCCCTGACCCGAGTTTTGTCCCAATTGGGTTTTCTCGGGAAGGTTTTTAACGAGGCGGCAAAGGGGATACCCGGTGGAACAGGAGCGCAGATTCACCATATCAGCCAATCGACACGAGCCATGGGCCAATATAGTGAAGGGATTACACTAGTTACTCTCCATTATAGGCACGTTACTCTCCAGTATAGGCACAGTATTCTCCATTGTATGCACAGAAATCTCCACTGAATGTACAAAAATCTCCATTGTATGTACAGAAATCTCCATTGTATGAACAGAAGTCTCCAATGAATGAACGGGAATTTCCATCCCGTGACGGATAGTGCTTCGACGACAGTCGAATTAACATCATAATGGCCAAGGCCTTCGACATCGGTTCGACCTCGTTCGAACTTTGACAGATACCGTTTCGACGATGGTCGAAGCAATAACATAATGGCCAAGGCCATCGACATCGGTTCGACCTCGTTCGAACTTCGACGGATACCGCTTCGACGACAGTCGAAATAACATAATGGCCAAGGCCATCGACATCGGTTCGACCTCGTTCGAACTTCGACGGATAACGCTTCGACGACAGTCGAAGCAACATCATAATGGCCAAGGCCATCGACATCGGTTCGACCTCGTTCGAACTTCGGCAGATACCGCTTCGACGACAGTCGAAGCAACATCTTAATGGCCAAGGCCATCGACATCGGTTCGACCTCGTTCGAACTTCAACGGATACTGCTTCGACGACAGTCACAGCACGACCCTTCGACGAACGATAAGAACAATCTCTACGGAGGTTAAACATCACAAAAGAAAAATAAAGGGGAAAACACCAAATGGACGAGGCAATAAAAATAAAATCTATATTGCAACAAAAATATATTTACATCTGCCCCCATGGACAAGCTCCAACACACTATACAATTGAAAAAATATACACTATACAAGTTCACGACTGCCCGTCACCCCCGGGGAAGTAAACGTCATTGTACTAGGAGCTGGAGTCGAGCCGGTTGACGTCTTCAGAAGCAGGCCCCTCCCCATTAGGAGAGTCGGGGTAATAACCGAAGACCTCACGAGCAGCACGAGCCTTGTCTCGTCGTGACCGAACCTCCTCCTCCGTCGCTCGGCCCGTGGCATGAAGCTCCCTATATACATCGAGCCTGGCCTCCGCAAATACCCACATCTCATGCGCATTACGATGCATACCCCGACCAGGCGAAGGACGAGATGAGGAAGGCTGGGAAAGTCCATTATTCTCTGCCATCCTAGCATCGAGCTCGGCGGTTAAGTCCGCCACCCTCCGCTGCAGGTCGACGTTCTCCGCTGCCACCCCACGGCTCAGCTTAAGCTCATCATCTTTCGCTCTAAGGAGCTCCTCCAACTCGCTGTTGTGGGCTACGACCTTCATCAGCTCGCTATCCGCCTCCTCCAGCTCGGCCCCTACGTTCCAACTGGGACTGCCCCGTTCAACCACCGCTTTGTTCTTAGAGCGATACCTTCGATACTTTTTTAGCATCTTCTTGTAAAGGGCCGTCCGTTTCTGCTCACGGCGCCCCCTCTCCACCTCCAAAACAAGGGTCTAAAAGGAAAAACAGAAGTATCCTCCACGGTACTGAGCGCCTTGCTCTCGGAGGCGGCACACAGCAGGGTAAGGGCCGAAGCAGCCTGTTCGCTGTTTAACAGCAAGTTATAAGCCGCCGGAATTGTAATGCGGCGCTCGGACCCATCCGACGTCATCTCCACGTGGGTGAGGCCATCCACAAACTCGTCGACATCCTCCTGAGCGATGTCGGAGTCCGATCTCTCCGTTTCCTCGCCTAGTCCCTCGACGTTGGTCGACGATCCCCCCTCAACGGCAGGTGCGAAACTAGCACCGGGAGCAGCACCCCTCTCACGAGCCGACCTCCCAGCCCGAATAGCGTCGGCCATGAATGGTCTGCGTGTCGGCTGGGGCACATTACTTCCCTCGGCCTCGGTGGCCAGCCCCTTACCCTTCTCGAGCCTTCTCCATTTTCTGTCTAACGATTCCCCGTCATCAGAGGGTCCGTCCACGGGTTGCAGAGTCGGCACCAGCGATGCCGACTCCCACATAACCATGGTTGTAGACGTGGCCCCCTGTAAAGAAACTGGAGAAGGATCCTCTCGGACAGACTCAGCCAGTATATCGTGAGCGGCCGAGGCAACATCAAATCGATGCAGAGCGGGAATCGGCGCCCTCTTCCTAGAAGCGCCTCGACCTGTCGCCATAAAAATAAGTAAGCAAAGTTGCAGAGTTTACAAAGAAAAAATCGAAAATCTACCTGAAGAGACTTTGCGGCCGTAACGCTGCAGGAAGGCAGGCCAAGTGCATGTCTCTTCCGCGTAAGGAAGCAAGCCCTTAACCCATCCCCTGAGGTTGGCAACGAGCCAGGGCGGGTGAGCCATAGCTGCAATATAATGGTCAGAATGGCAACAGTCACGAGTAACACAGAAGCTGACAAACTATAAATACTTACGTCTCGAGTTCCACCTCTCTGGGAACCCTGCGGGATTGGAGACCATGTGCTCGGTCCTAATAAAAAAATATTTGCGACAGAACCCACGACTCGCTCGGTCGTCGGTTTTGACCACCAACCCTTTCGTTCCACGGCCTCTCAGATGCACCATGGTCCCCCTTAGATAGCAGGCATTGAATAAATGAAGGAGGTGATGGACCGTGACTTCGCATCCGGCCAACTCCGCGTACTTGGTCAGCAGCCGGAGCACCTTCAGAGTATACGACGTAAGTTGAGCCGGACACACTTTGTAGAACCGACAAAACTCCTCCGCTAATGGGAAAAGAGGGAGGCTATAACCGATCGAGAAGGAGTATTCATAAAAGGCACAATATCCTGGCCGATGAACGTCCACATGATCCCTTCCTGCCGGAACCATCTCTACGTAGGCAGGTATGCCGTATTTTGTGCGGAGGTCATCCAAGTGGTTCTGTAACGACCCCGAAAACTCTAGAGTCGGAATGGGGGAATCTTTACTAAAATCACCCCGGGATAATATAGTTTTGGCAACAATGCCTCCACAGTGAGGGGACTGACGTCTTTTTCTCCCACTTCTCCACCATCAGAAGATGGCAGCACATTCGCAGGGGCAGCCGCCGGGACCCTCTCGTCAGATCGGCAAGGTTTATGCATGGTTTCCAAAGAAGGAAAGAGTTAAGCGCAACCCAACAAAAGAATAAAAAGAAAGAGGGTTTCGATCAAGGGGAAACACGCCGGAATGGGAAAATATGTGTTGAAGGTCTGGAATTCTCATGCAAATGACCAATGTTTGAATCAAGTTGAACCCTTCTCCTATTTATAGGGCTGATTGGCGCCAGAATCGAAGAAGCAGACGTCGAATCGGCACGGGAAACCAGGCGCCAAAAGCTTCTGATCCCCTTGCCTCGAGAATACGCACAATGATGACGCATATGAATGCTGACATCACATGAGGAAAGGCGTTTCGCTTCAATGATCTGACAATCATGATTACTGTCCCCTGCTTGTCACGTCACAAGTCATTGACAAAGTCAAACTCTCCCGGTACGAAGGAATCGATTCTGCCCATCGAGGACGCATTCGCTGCGACCCCGACGAGCGGAGGGACTAACTGTATGGGGTCGAATTTGAGCAACTACGTTCTTCAAGCCAGCACGACCGACCAAGTGTGCGTAAGCCCGGTTAAAAGAGCGACCTATGAGCAACAAGAGGGACGACTCCACGACCACGCCGGCCGCTTCATAATATGTACTTTATTTTTTGTCTTTATGTATTCGATTAAGGATCCTCTATTATATAAAGAGGATCTATGCCTTGTAAAAGGGGGACTTCGGATTATTGAAAATACAATCTCTCTCTTCTCTCTCTCTCTAACATTATCTCTCTTATCTAACAGAAGTTTATCACTTTCTCTCATCAACTTTGTTTATCTTATTGTTATCTGATTCTATATTCAAGATCATTCTAGGGTTTATTATCTTTCACTACGATTTACCCCTTCATCTACATTGATTGATTTGCTTAAAAAGTATTAAACCACTTTTGGGCAAAACAATTTTGAACTATTTTTAAAAGGCTAAATTTATATGTAAAGGGGACCAGAGAGAGTATCTTAGAGTGCACAATTATATATGTTGTCAATATCCAAAGCGCATAATTATACTTTTAATCCAACTACTGAAAAAACAATTAAGGAGCCCATGAATTATCAAATAAACACCTCTTATAAACCACTTGCCCGCGTAGTAGTATTTGACAACCAAAATTAAAATCTTGATTAATTTTACGTATATGGTATTAGCAATAAAAGAAAAAATTATTAGTAATAGTTAAATAGTTATATATTAATCTATTTCTTGTTGTCAAATAAATAGAGAATAAAAACCGAGAAAAAGGAGATCAATTTCCCCAGTGCCACAAGTCTCCGGTTTTTGGAATAAAAAGGCTAGTTAATTTTTACAACTTTTTCAAGTCTAATTTGTATAATAGCATTCGCCACATGATTTTGATATTTTCTTTTGGTCATATAAACTTGTGTAGAAAGAATATATATACGATGCATTGTTCCAGAGAATATGCCTCAAGACCTTTTTCGTCCTTTAACTTGCTAACAACATGGATATTTTATTGTTTTTTGTTTCTTTCTTTGAATAATTCCAGAGAATAGTCCTGCACAAACAAACCGACCATGGTTTGGCTTTTTTTTCTTTTTCTTTTTCTTCGTTTCCTTTTTTCTTCGTTGAGCGAAATGAAACATGCCTTTCTTTCTCGAAATTATGTGTGCGCGCTTGCGCTGACTAAAAAAAAATTGGGGATATAAAATCCCATTATCATGCAGCTTTGCACCAATACGCTAGTTCCCTTAGTAATCGTATGTCGTTTTCAAGGAGAAAATTAAACAACAGAATTGTAAAGTTTATAGTAGGTGTATGGGTCAAAAATTATCTCTAATATGATTAAGTTATGTTAGCATTAATGAGGCATTCACAGGCGTCATGTGTCACCAATGCAACTCCAATAAAGATATGTCCAAGGTCGAAGTGGTTCGAGATACAATAAAGATTGCGGTCGAAGGATCAGCAAGGATTAAGGTCAGGGAGTTGTCAAAGATCAAGGTCGAGGTCGAACATCCTTGAGAGAGTTATAACGGCTAGTTCCAACACTAAAAAGAATATTCTAGGGATATTCTCTGCACCTGTACTATTAGGGTTTCTAAATATGGTACATGAGATATTCATTTGTAAAAAATACATTGACTTTATAGAGAGAAACTGTTACAAGCATACAAAAATAACATTTTTACTAAGATTTTTGTCTAGCATTTCTACTGGATCCAAGAACAATCTAAGTGTTCAAAAGCTTATCAATCATTTATCATTGGCAGAGGGAATATCCACTGATCTCGCCTCTTTTCGGGTGACTCACACATTTTTATTTACTTAAATGTCATTTATTACTATTTAATGTCATATTCCATCTTTACGGATCACTAAATACTGTTATTATTTCTTACATTCAGTGACATCCGGACAAATATGAAAGTTATTAGCCATAAAATCAATAGTTTTGTCTTTAGGATATTATCATTAGCTAAGATTATACTATTCTTTATTTGAATCTAATTGATTGAACCAAGATCTATATTTTTGGTCAAACAGTAAGTTTATGAGTTCAGAATAAATATTTTCTTTGATCCTATTTACTTGTTATATTAGTCTTTTCTAGATCTCTTCAATAAAATGCCCATTCTTTAAATACCAATTTTTTTTTTTACAAAAATAAGTATCTTAAAACATTTATTTTTGACAAACATGACAAGTACGCAAGATGATGTCTCATTACATGCTTCATGTCATTAATTAATTAGAATAAGGAAAATATCCCATTGTATATGTTTCTCACTCAGTTTTACGTACTTCAAAGCGTACCTACCTCTTTGAAGGAAAACTCACTTCCAACTAAACTTTGTTACATTCGGAAATGAATGTGTACCTAGATATTTATGTATGGACGATAATTTGTCTTACTTTTTAGGTTAGTTGTATGCGGGGGAATCGGGCTATCCGATTTCGTTCTTCGATGGAGAAAGTGGTACCACGTCGGAAGGTTAGGACGCCGAGCTCGGGGTCGAAACTCCTTTCCAATGTCGAGGTCGATATCATTTGTCGAGGTCGGAAGAAGGCATACTTCGAGATGATACTGTTATGATTCAGTAACGGAAAGAGCGAGATACCCGCAACGGCCCGAGGATCACGGCGTAAATTTCGGAATAGATTGGTCTTCGGCGGTTAGACAACTGTCAAATATGATTTCCTACTGTAATTAAACGTGTACCTTATTTAGAACTCTCCTATTATATAAAGGGGAATCTTATTTATTTGTAGGCAATTGTTCACTGATAAGAAAATATGCGTACATTATTTTCTTGCTATTTTACTTTCTGTTCTTCAGAATTGTTTTATCATTTATTCCCGTAATCATACCTCGAGACCGTCACAGGTCGAGGTCAAGACTTAGCCTACACACTGGTTTGATCTACTTTACTCTTTAATTTGTCTATTTTATCACTTATTTATCAATTGGCGTTGAATTAAATCACATATCCTTAAAACCACAATACAAGTTTAATTGTTACTCGAATTTTAGAGCAAACATTTGAATTTTTTAAAGACAGTTATTTGCAGTTTGTTTGAGTTGATTCAAATTCTTTTTTTTTTTTTGTTTGTTTTGCATTACCAATATATAGAAGTTAAAATGTGCTTAAGATTTGAAATATATAAGATTGAGAAAAAGAACAGAAGGCAAAGACAAGCTTTTTACGAAATGTTCGAGAGAAATGGAAATCCAAAGTTGGATAATAACACTTTCTTCATAAATGTCTTGAAATACATTAGTATTGATAAATCAATTTCTTCTTCGTCCTATATCCCCCGTAAGTCAACAGGTCATTGGATGATACGTCCACGGTTTCAGTAGTTGCTTTTGTCGTAACAGTTGGGAGATGCCGTACAAACTTGACAAGAAGCCATTTCAAGTAACTTCTAAGTTCGAAACCAATATAAACTCTCTTTTAAACCACAATTGCACCATAATTGTTCATTTGTTTGGCTGCTACTTCACGTACATCAATTAGGCACAGTCTTTTATGACCTCATTTTCAAGTATTAGGAGTAAGGCCTAAATCCTAATCTATGAGATTTGGCTGCAATTTATGGGTAACATTTTCCTTTTTGTAAAAGGTGTATAACCGTAGAACGGTACAGTTGAATTTGTTACGTGATATATAGACAAGCGAATTGATTTGATCCAAAAATAATAAATAAACTAGATTAAAAATAAGACTTAGCGGTTAAAATTGAATTGAACGATGAGCTTGACTCCGAGAGCAGTGCCTCCGGGAACAGAAAGAGAATAATATAAAGAGCAAGTAAAGTTATTTGATTTAGCTTGAGAATGGAATGTAGCATAGGTTTTACCAAGAATTTCGTGTCTTGCAACAGTTGTTGAGTCTACTATTTATAACTATATATAGGGAAACAAGATCCTATGGTCAAACCCTTCTTAAATGACAATAAAGAGGACTATTGATAAATATGTAACGGCAGGCCATGAACGCAAATATTCTCTGTAATGCTGCCTATTTAATGCCAGAGATTATTCTTCGTTGAATGTATCGATGGCAAGCATTTGATTATGTTCACATTGATCATGTTCCCTTCGGGGTCAACCAATATCACTTGCAGCTATTGTTTCCGGTACTGGTTATTATATACTTTACTTTATAGTTGTCTTCGATTCCACGTGTTATATTGCCATTAGATCATTTAATGTAAACCAATTTTACCTATACAAAAGGTACATAATTATTTTTTCTCTCTTTTTATTGCCCTACTTCCACTAAGAGTGAGAATTATGCGCGAGCCATAATTTGAAAATCTTCAAGTTCCACATGTTATTTGTAATTACGAACCTCAAGTTAAATATTACTCAAATTTTCAATATTGTTATGGTTTCTTTATGGTGCGTGATGATTAATTTGACAATTGACATAAGAAGAAAAAGGTTGACATGAAAATTGTGTGATGCTCTTACCATGTGGAGTTCATGCAGATGAGATGATAGAGCTGCATTTTTATGTTGTGTGGCACAAATTTTGCTTGTTAGTAAACTATATTCATGAACTAATTCTAGAAAAGATAAAATAATATATAAACAAAAAATGTAAACGAAACAAAAGTTAATCCGAGCTCACTGAATTCACAGTGTTTTCTTAAGGAATTTAATCCCCTCCTAGTATCCAAGGTTATGGATTTTTTCTTCCCAGGATAGAACGAATTATACACTGGTGTAGTGATACTTCAAACCCCAGTGTTTCAGCGAACACAAAGTTCGGCAGTAAATCACACTTATTGTTGCTTTCTTTGAAGTTAAAAAGTAAGTAGAAGAAAAGAGGAGAACTCAGAAAATCGTATGAAAAATCTAAGAGAATGGATTGGTATTTATAGCCGAATCCAAATCCATAGCCGGAGACGAAGCCGAGCTGAGCGAGCGAGCGAGCGACGGCGCGAGGCTTGCCTTCTTCTCAACTCTTTAAGAGCTAGAAGAAGAGCAATTGTTTATATACCCATCAAAAACCTCTTCCTCTTCCAATATGGGACAATGTCCCTTTGTCAAGGAGGGAAACTCAAACATTTCATTTTCCCTCCATTTCCCATTCACCCTATTTTAAGCTATATTATTTCTTTGTTCTTTGCTAATGCAAGATTCACGTCAATTGGAGTCTCTGCAACTTTAAACCCTAAGTGCTTGAATTTTTCAAGTACTGTCTTAATATAATGAGATTGTGACAATGCCAGACCTTGAGGAGTCTTATGGATCTTAATTCCCAGAATTAAATCATCAACTCCCAAGTCTTTCATATCAAACTTGCTAGTTAGCATACACTTAGTCGCATTTATGTTGGCAATGTCATTACTCATTATCAGCATATCATCCGCATATAAGCAAACAATGACTATGTGATTTGGAACATTTTTAATGTACACACATTTATTACATTCATTTATCTTAAAACCATTTGACAATATTATTTGGTCAAATTTCGCATGCCATTGTTTGGGTGCTTGTTTTAGTCCGTAAAGGGACTTAACAGGTCGACATACCTTCTTTTCTTTACCTGGAACCAGCAACCCTTCAGGTTGTTCCATGTAGATTTCTTCCTCCAACTCTCCATTTAAGAAGGCCGTCTTAACGTCCATTTGATGAATTTCAAGACCATAAACTGCAGCTAACGCTACTAACGTTCGTATGGACGTAATTCTTGTAACTGGAGAGTATGCATCAAAATAGTCAAGACCTTCTCGTTGTCTATACCCTTTGACCACAAGTCTTGCCCTATATTTATCAATAGTGCCATCATCTTTTATTTTCCTCTTAAAGATCCATTTAGAACCCAACGGTTTATTTCTAGGAGGAAGATCAACCAATTTCCATGTATAGTTGTTCAATATGGATTCTATTTCACTATTGACTGCCTCTTTCCAAAACAATGATTCCGAAGAAGACATAGCTTCTTTAAATGTTCGAGGCTCATTCTCCAATAAGAAAGTCACAAAATCTGGTCCAAATAAAGTAGACGTTCTTTGACGTTTACTACGTCTTGGATCCTCCTGATTAAATGTACTTTCTTTTGTTTCTTCCCGAGGTCGTTTAGATCCTTCACCAATCGACTCACATTCCTTTTTATACGGATATATATTTTCAAAGAACTCAGCATTATCTGATTCTATAATCGTATTATTATGAATGTCGGAATTTTCTGATTTATGAACCAGAAATCGATATGCTTTACTATTGGTCGCATATCCTATGAAAACACAATCAACGATTTTCGGTCCTATTTTTACCCTTTTGGGTTTAGGAACTTGCAATTTTGCCAAACACCCCAACACTTTAAAATAATTCAACTTGAGCTTCCTTCCTTTCCATTTTTCATATGGAATGGATTGTGTTTTGCTATGCGGTACTCGATTTAGTATTCGGTTAGCCGTAAGAACGGCTTCCCCCCACAAGTTCTGTGACAAACCAGAACTTATCAACAATGCGTTCATCATCTCCTTTAATGATCGATTCTTTCTTTCTACAATCCCATTGGATTAGGGTGTGTAAGGGGCCGTTGTTTGATGAATAATTCCATATTCTAAACATGTTTCTTCAAAAGGAGATTCATATTCACCACCCCTATCAGTTGTTATCATTTTGATTTTCTTGTTAAGTTGCGTTTCAACTTCATTTTTGTATTGCTTGAATGCGTCTATTGCTTCATCTTTACTATTAAGTAAGTAGACATAGCAATATCGAGTACTATCATCAATAAAAGTTATGAAATACTTCTTTCCACCGCGAGATGGTATTGACTGTATGTCGCAAATATCTGTGTGAATTAAGTCTAAAGGATCTGAATTCCTTTCAACTGACTTATAAGGATGTTTAACATACTTAGATTCCACACATATTTGACATTTTGATTTGTCACATTCGAACTTAGGCAATACTTCCAAGTTAATCATTTTCCGCAATGTTTTATAATTGACGTGACCCAGACGTATACGCCATAATTCATTTGACTCAAGTAAGTAAGACGAAGCTGGAATTTTATTATTATTCTCAACAACCATTACATTCAGCTTGAAAAGGCCCTCAGTAAGGTAACCTTTTCCTACAAACATTTTGTTCTTACTTATTACAACCTTATCGGATACAAAAACACACTTAAAACCATTCTTAATAAGAAGTCCAGTAGAGACTAAGTTCTTCCTAATCTCGGGAACATGAAGGATGTTGTTCAAAGTCACCACCTTGCCAGAAGTCATTTTCAGAAGTATCTTCCCACATCCTTCAATCTTGACCGTTGCAGCATTTCCCATAGAAAGCGTCTCTTCGGGTTCAGCAGGAGCATATGTAGCAAATGTTTCTCTAACAGCACAAACATGGCGAGTGGCTCCAGAATCAATCCACCACTTTTCCACGAGGTTGCATTTAGAAAGCATAGCACACAAGTCATCAACATCTTCGTGTTTTTCAACCATGTTTGCTTGACCCTTCTTCTTGTCTTTCTTTGGAGCACGACAATCTACAGATCTATGTCTAGCTTTTCCACAGTTGTAGCAATTTCCTTTGAACCGCTTCTTGCTAGGGTTGTTTTTCGGTTCAGAAAAGTAAGGCATTGATTGATTAATTACATATGTTAACAAATTTATTTGTTAGTAGTAAATATTAACACAAATGTTATGAGATATCCGTTTTAATAACAGAATATTAATATGGAGAAATGCCTTCCCGGCCACTTAAACTTGCATGGCTTTTGAAAGCCGATACACAAACTTTTGACTTTCCCATTTAAACAATCAAACTCGTGAAACCTATAACTAATAAACACATTTGACCTTTGACTCATCCCATGTGGCGTCAGTTGGTCCTAGTCAGCCTGTTGCGTGAGTCTCACGACGTTTAGGAGCGTGAGAGCCCCCTTCCCAACGCCCAACGGTCAAAAAATGGGTCCTATTTAAGTGGGTTCTTTCCTTCAATGTAAAACACATTATCCCTCTATTATATAGCATTTGAAGCTTCATTCCTTCATATTTCTTAAAATCTGAAGCTTTATTTAACTTTTTTTTCTTTTCCATACTGTGATAATGAATCAAAGTCCTGTATTTTGTCATTGTGGAGTTGAAGCTCATAATTGCATCACTTGGAAGCCAACAAATCCAGGAAGAAGGTGTTGATACCCAATTTTTCCCTATATATTTTAAAATGCACAAAAGCCTTCGAAATGGCATATATATACATATATAAGCATGCACAATTTTAAGGATTTTATGTTCCTACTACTTTTTAACTTGACTCTATTAAAAGCCCTAATTTTTAAAGATTTTCATTACTTCGTTTCTATGTGTGCTAGCATGATTTTCTCTACTTCTTTTCTGTGTGTTAGCATGATTTTGCTTACTTCGTTTCTGTGTTTTAGCCTGTTTACCTGATTCTTGTTAATCTCTCGTGGTCCCCCATGCTTCGAATATGTTCTGCTGAATCATTAGCCTACTTATATCATCCCTATATGATTGTGTTTGCTCATCTCTTGTTTCTTCCTGTCTATATAACTGACCTTGTTTGTTTGCTACTCTTGTTCATTCGTCTCTATTTATATGGTGAAATATACAGAATCATGACCCCCCATGATTGATTCTGATTTTCCTTAATTGATGGTGATTGAAAGATCTTCTTTTAAAGCTCTAAAAGTTTTACCTCGTCTGTTTAAATTAACTGATTTTATTACCTTATTTACCATGGTGCTTTGTTTACTTAGTCTTTCCTTAATTGTTTTTTTTTTCTGAATTTGGTCCTAATCGACTACTCTATGCCTACTGAACCTTGACTCTTTCCTTATTTAATCATGCGCTGATTCTTCTTCCTGCTTTATATGGTACTGAATTTTTCCGTTTGATCTTAATTCCCTTAATTTAAGGAAGTACTTCCTTGATTCTCTAATTGATTGATTCTGAGTTCTTAAATTAGTGTACTACTATGATTTTTTACCTGATTCCACTACCTACTTTCAACTATAAATACTCTAAGTCTTTCACAAACAAGTCACCGACACTTGGCTTTCAAAAACTCCTCTCTTATAAAGATCTTTGTTTCTCTCTTCTTCCTTGTGTTATTTGCTACTATTAGCCGGCTGCAAGCCAAGGCTAATCATCTATGCCCTTTGGTTCTTTCACTCTGCTTGCTTCTATCTTCACTGGTATGTCCTAGTTTAACTTAAAGCCTCAACAACAACATGTTTCTCTTCTTGTTTCAGTTTCTTTTATTTCTAGCCTGCTTTTACTTGTGGTTCTGTTGTGAAGTTTGTAGTTAGGCTATATTATCAGCATGCTAGTATGACTCCCCTCCCTTTTAATTCATGTATTCCCTTGTGTGATTCAAATATGCCCGGACAATTGTTCTCCTTACCTGTTGTGTGCTTGCCATTCTTATGAATCCCAAATCCCTATCCCCCTCTATGAGTCTTTGTTCTCCCTGATTGGTTTGTGATTATGCCAATTTCAACTATTTCTGAGCATGTCCAAACCAGTCCAAATACCCTTGCTGGGTTATGTGTTTGCAATCATATGCCTGTGTATTCCCAAACCCTTGACCCATGTGTGACTACTGAGTTCAGTTGGACTTTGTGACTACTGAAGTACTTGACTTTGCGTATCACTCCAACTTCTTTCAAACAACCTCTATTACCTTATTAACTGCTTCCATAAACAGACTTTTAAGTACAGTCTTTAATAAATTTCTTTCAACCTGTGTCCTGCACTTCCACTTCATTCTTAGTTAATAAGTTTTGCCCCCTCTAGTATGTGTACTGCCTTGGGATCCTCTTGAGAACCCTCTGAACTCTGGAATGCTGAGGCTGGCCTTTCCACACTGCACTGGTTCAATGCTTGGCTACTAAGTCTAGGTGTAAGCATTGCCCGGGGTCCTTGAGACCCTTAGGGAACTTTGATGCACCTAGACTCTGATCTGTCTATGGAAATGATGCTTGAAAGACCATTGGAGGCTTCTGGGAAACTTAGGCCTAATTGCAGGCTCTCTATAGAATAGCTTCTTGATTTTCTATTTTTACTTATGTAATTCATTCATTGGCCTGTAATAATTTGTAAACAGAAATTTGGGGTACTTAGTAAAAAGGGGTGGGTAGATGTATACTTTGTGGGGTAACATGGGTAGAAATCCTGCTCTTAGGGTTTACTTTCAAATCTGCCTGCTTCACTCGATAGAAACATGTTCATAGGGTTTTTACTCTTGTTGAATCTGATTGCGTTGCATAATAGAACCATGCCTATAGGATTCCACTTCTAATTTCATTTGCATCATAATAGAAATCATGCCTATAAGGACTTCACTTCCAGTGTCGTTTGCATCAAACAGGAATCATGTTCTTAAGGTTCTGCATTTTCGTCATGTTAGAAATCATGTTCATAGGGTTTCAAACAACCGTGTCTTAAATTATTTCAAATATAGATACCATGTCTATAGGGTTTAATTCCAATTCAGTTCTAATAAGTCTTTCTTATGTTACTAAAACTTGTGGCGCGCCTAGATACCATGCCTGTAGGGATTTCCATTCGCAATTACATCTAGTAGTCTAATTAGCCTAATAAGTCAATTTCATTTTCCCCTAGTTTACTTCTTAAAACTAGCCTTGTTAAGTGATGACATTTCCTGAAACTAGTTCTTTCAAATTTGACTTAACCTCATTAGATATCCTGCTTAGAGGTGTCAAAAGGGACTATTTCGAACACTTGTTTGTCTCTGCATTAATATATAGACACAGTACTGCACATAGGCAAGCCTTAGGGCATTTTTTCAAAACCTGCATTTCCCTGAAGTTATTTCCATCGTTCACCATTTCCGATTCTAATAAGCTGCTAAAAAGGAGTCACTAGGCAACTATTAGGTTATAACTTCTGAATCTGAAAGTGGTCTATTTTTGCATAATCACATAGAAATCCTGCTTTAGGACTTTGATTAATAAAGATCTTAACTGTGTTTGAGTCGTGCTGCTTGTATGCTTGTTTGAGGAGGAAATTGTGAGCCTTTTAATTGCTTCCATTATGTGAAAGTCCTAAATATTTTTGACTGTCGCCTTAGATTTTTGCCTTTAAGACCTTAGGGGTACGTCTAAGAACCACCCATAGGTAGAGGTCCTAACACCCTCCGGGACCGTTAAGAAGGGACGGGTAGCAGCACGCAATAGCAATCAGTGACCAAACACTCGCTTTGCATGACCAATAAGGGGATGGGAATGGTAGACATGGATATGATGACCAGTGCGCTAATGCCACGCGTAGCCCCTTTCCAAGGAGTGATTACCGGGCATTGTACTGATGTGATCCTATAGGATAACCAACCTAGGATCCCTCTTTACCAAATCCTTTCTTTAAAACTTTGTTTTACAACTTGTTCAAAACTTTATCTTACTACTTGAGTTACTCTAACGTGCTTTACTTGCAACCTATTTGATTCAACTATTTACTTGTAATGGACTGATTTGTGAATATAAGTTCGGTCGGGACCCACAGTTGTGGACCAAGAGGGGTGCCTAACACCTTCCCCTCTAGATTACCTCGAGCCCTTATCCTAATCTCTGGTAATACCAAACCAACCCAAGGGTTAATTACTCTAGGTGCCCTAATGCACCTTAACTCGTTAGGTGGCGACTCTTCAAATACCCAATTCTCAAAAGGAAATGAGTCATTACACCCCGTGAATGTCGAAACCCGTACTCCTCCCCGCGGAGCAGAAAAAATGGGGCACGACAGCATGGCGACTCTACTGGGAAAATTTTTAGGCTCTTACCAGAACGAACTTGTCTTTACAAATTAGTCCAAGCATGCTTTATCCCGTACCCTTCTCCTTTATTTGAATTTAATTGTTTATTTTAAGCATTTATGATTCCCTTTATTACCTTGAAAATTGACTTGTCTCTTTGTTTTCCTTCTTCTGTAACTGTCTTTTCAATTATTTAAATACTGTATTTATTTCTCCTACGTGAAAATACTTGCCTACATGTTATTAACTGCTGCATAAATCATGCTCCACATCATATTCCACTCGTGCGTATCAAATCCTATAGCAACACTTTAATGAGTGGTTGCGCTCTTCCTATTTACTACCCTTAAATTCGGAAAGGCTTATTTGCGGTAAAACTAGTCGATCAGCGGTGCAGTCGACGGTTCCGTGCCTTCCCCCTCAAGTTGTCCGCTTGAGGGTACTAGTCTAAAACCCCATAGAAACCTTACTTTGTTTAAATTGTGCATGCATCATGGTCAAACCTAGCCGGGTCAGTTATGTTGTCCACATAATGATCCTTTAAGATAAGCCTTATCCGAAGTCCATCGGGTTTTCCATAACCCTAACGGATGCAACCACGTTATGTGCATTTATTTGGAGGACTAAGTGCCGATATGCTGATCATAAATGTATAAATAGTCGAGTCTTGTGGGGTAAGGTCAAACCCTTTGTTTTGCAGGAAATGATGCACGAGGTCCCCAGCTTCGGTATGGTTAGCATACCCTCACTCTTGCTAGACTGGTGGAGGAATCTTTCATCGGATGACCGAATCAATGAATGGAAAGAAAGGGCCGCCAAATCTAGCGAGAAGCTTGAATATCTGGAATACAGCATGTTGAAATTGGAAGGGAAAGTGAGGATGAGAGTCACCGACTGCCAGAACGCTGAGGGAAACGAAGAAGGACAGTCAGCAAAGGCATTCTTACTAATGATCCTACGCGAATTGGGGGATTTGATCGACAAGAGCATTCCGCCTGAAGAAAGTCCTTCTGAGACCAAATAGGCTAGATTTATTTTGTTTTTTTCTAAAAATGTAATAAGGCCAAGTGCTAGTAGTGACTTATTTTATTATTATCTTAGTGTCGTTTTGGGATTCGTCTATTCTTACATTATGGAATGAAGTATTTATTGGCATTTGAAGTTCTCCAAATTTATTTGTCGCTAGGCCTACCTCGGTCACAACGAGGCTCCCAAATTAGGATACGAGTTTATATTTCGCAATATGTGTTTAAATACTGCAAACATTTCAGAATCCCCACTAACTTGTTACCTTTTGTTTTGTTTATTTTATTATTACTCCCATCCCCATAGGTTGGTTGGAGCATACTGGCCTCATCAACATATCACACCAGATCCAGAGGCTCTCCACCTCCTCCTCCTCCAAGCAACACAAAAAGCAGAGGGAAAGCAAAGATGGACGATTTAAGTGGAATACAAAAGGAAAACATTGAGAACGCAAAGACCTCCGACGGCCGTAGTACTCCGGCCCCAAATGACTTGGTTTTGAGGCTTGAACAAAGGATACTAGAACTGCAAGGAGAACTTGAGCAGGTCCGCAATTTGGCAAACTTGTCACTTACCCTCAACGTCCCCGATATCCACCAAGAGAACGCAAAGAACCCAACACCTCCTCAAAACACACAAAACCAACAGCCACAAAATCCTACCGCACCAAATCAATATGCAACTCCACCCCAAAACATCAATCCACTGCTAGTACCAACACCACCACAACAACATCACCAACCAATTCAGTACCCGCCAATCACCACTTACCACACTCCCGAAAATACACCACCACTTGTTCCTAATCCACAAAACTCCACCAATGACCACCACTATACCCATGTTCCTGGCACCCATCAGAACAACCCCATATACGTGGAAACTATACCACAATCTACCCAACTAACTTCCTATATACCAGAAACCACCGAAAAGGACCTGCTCATTACGAACATGGCTGAAGAGCTTAAAAAGTTAACAAGCCGAGTTTAGGGTGTTGAAGGCGATAGAGGAATAGAGGGTTTAAACTATGAGGATCTGTGCATACAGCCCGATGTGGAATTGCCAGAAGGATACAAGCCTCCCAAGTTCGAAATGTTCGATGGTACAGGTGATCCCAGGGTTCATCTCAGAACTTACTGTGACAAACTTGTCGGGGTCGGGAAAGATGAAAAGATCCGAATGAAGCTCTTTACGAGGAGCCTTACTGGTGATGCGCCATCTTGGTATATCAGCCAAAATCCCAAGAAGTGGTCAAACTGGGTAAGCATGGCATCAGATTTCATGGACCGGTTCAGGTTCAACGCAGAGAATGCACCTGATGTCTTCTACATTCAGAATCTCAAGAAGAAACCCATTGAGACCTTTCGTGAATATGCTACCCGTTGGAGAGCGTAAGCCGCCAAGGTCAGGCCTACTTTGGATGAAGAACAGATGAATAAATTCTTCGTCAACGCACAGGACCCGCAATATTACGAGAGGCTGATGGTTATCGAAAATCAAAAATTCTCTGACATCATCAAGCTCAGAGAAAGGATTGAAGAAGGGATCAAGAGCGGAATGGTAACAAACTTCGAGGCTTTGCAAGACCCAAATAAAGCACTACAGTTAGGTGGCATATCCCCACTTGTCAACCAAACACCTCCACCCACATACCAAACACCTCCACCCACGTACCAAGCACCCTGCCCATATATCAACCTTCATCCCCCAGATACTCCTAACCAGCCTCTGTCCAATTCACATATAACTCCCAACCATACCACTTCCTCACCACTAGCTCGTCAAAATTATCCAAGATCACGATTAAACTTCGACCATAAGCCGCCCAGACAGTATACCGCCATTGCCGAGCCCATTGACCAATTATATGAAAGGTTAAAAGGCGCTGGTTATGTCACTCCTATTCCCGCTGTGGCGTTAGAAAACACATCCCAGTGGCTCAATCCGAACAAGACTTGTGCGTACCATTCCGGTATGAAAGGGCACACCACAGCTGAGTGTCGTACATTGAAGGATAAGATCCAAACGTTAATTGACAATAAGGTCATACAAGCAAAGGAGGCCTCACCTAATGTCCGCAACAATCCTCTCCCTGATCACAGAAATGATGGTGTACATGTTATAGACACAAACAAAGAATGGGACCCTGAAGGGTCGATCGGGCTTATTCGGGAAGGCGATGACCCTAAGGTCGCAATCACACTCACTCATATCCTGGTTCAGACTCAGGCACCGATCGAGGTTGAGGTAACTACATCAGATCCGTTTGAGGTAGAAGTGGTTCCGCCCGCAGCCACCCCCACTCCACTCGAAGTAGAAGTGGTCACACCCTTCAGTGTGACAGTATCAACCACACCCCGATTCAGCTCAAAAGCAATACCCTGGGATTATGTCGCTGAGGCTCGGCGGAAAGGGAAGGCCAAGGTAGAGGAATCTAACGTGGCACAGGGAATGACTAGGACCGGAAGAGTCTATACGCGTGAACACCTGGGAGGTTCAAGTAAGGGACCCACTGCTAGGCAACCTATTATTGAGACTGGGCCAGATGACCTGTGGAGAAAAGTACAGGCGAAAGAGTACTCTGTTGTTGATCACCTGAACAAAGTCCCTGCTCAGATATCTATCCTGTCACTATTGCAGAACTCTAAGTCACACAAGAACGCCTTAATGAAAGTGTTGAGCGAGGCCTACGTACCTAGTAATATCACCGGCGGAGAAATGGCCAACATGGTCAGACAAGTACTAGAAAGCCATAGATCATCTTCCACGAGGATGAGTTGTCACCCGAGGGACGGAATGACAATCGAGCATTGCACATTACGGTACAATTTGAAGACAAGTTCATCGCCAGGGTCCTGGTTAATGGAGGCTCTAGTTTGAATATTTGTCCACTGGATACCCTAAAAAGGTTAGACAAAGGTTTCCATGAATACGGACCGGAAACATGAATATGAAGGCTTTTTATGGGTCCCAGAGGGCCACGATTGGGGAAATCAACCTTTGTTTGCAGATGCGGCCAACTTGGTTCAACGTTGAATTCCAAGTGCTTGACATACCAGCCTCCTATAATCTTTTGTTGGGCCGCCCATGGATCCATGCTGCTGGAGCCGTACCCTCCACACTACATCAAGCCGTAAAATTCGAATAGAACCATCAGGAGGTAATCATTCATGGAGACGGGAGTAACCCCATCTACACCAGTCAAACCATTCCGGCCATTGGACATAGAAGAAGGCTAGGAGGGGAGACCTACCATCGCATCGAAGGGGAAATGCTGTCGAAAAAGACAAATGATGGAGTAGAAAGATAGAAAGCATATTAGCATGGTCCGGATATGAACCCCGCAAAGGATTGGGAAAGAACCTCTAAGGCATCACCAAACCAATACAGTTGAAGAATCATGGTACCACTTTTGGGCTCGGATACCAGTATACATGGCAGGAGTACAGGGAATGGTCGCCTCCATGGCGTGGACAATATTTCCCTCTTGAGCAACCGATACCCCGTTTGGAACATGCTTTCCATCAGGCGGATACAATATGGGGAACTGCAGAAGAAGAAGCACTAGCTGGGCTGACGGATCTGTTCTTGGAAGATGAGGATATGGACTGCAGTGCCATAATTAAGGAGGAGGAGGAAGAAGGCCTCTCCATTCAGACTGTGGCAAAGGGAGCTGTTTTCAGAAACTGGACCGCCACACCATCCCGAGCCCGCCGAGTCCCTGGGTAGCTTGGCAGAATTTATAGATGTTCTAGGCAATTTTGTTTTAAGATTTCTCGTTTTAAATAAATGCTCGATCCACTGAGCCAAGCTTTTGTTTGAACAATTTTCTCAGTTTAATCAAACGCATTTATCCTTTATCATTATTCATTACTATTTTTATACTTTTCCCTTCTACAGTGTTACTATTACTTTTCCTGATGAACCAGTGACTGTGACATGTAATGAGGCAACGCAATATGAGAATAGTGACTCAGAGGAAAAAGATGAGATACCCGAGGAAATTGTCAGGGAAGTTGAGAATTTTGAGAACAAGCCTAAGTCCAACCTGGATGAAACAAAAGCAGTAAATTTGGGAGACGCCGAAACCGTCAAAGAGACCCGCATCAGCATTCACTTGTCGCCAACAAAGAAGGAAGAATACATCCATTTTCTAAAGGAATATGAAGACAATTTTGCATGGTCGTATGACGATATGACCGGTTTGAGCACATCTATAGTAGCTCACAAGTTGCCTATGAATCCCATGTGCCCGCCAGTCAAGCAGAAACTCAGAAAATTCAAACCAGACATGAGTTTGAAGATCAAGGAGGAAGTTACCAAGCAGATCAAAGCCAAGGTTCTAAGGGTGGTTGAGTACCCAACCTGGTTAGCTAACATTGTGCCAGTTCCGAAGAAAGACGGGAAGGTCCGAGTATGTGTTGATTATCGGGATTTAAACAGAGCAAGTCCCAAAGACGACTTCCCGCTGCCAAACATACATATCCTGATCGATAACTGCGCCAAGCATGAACTCCAATCCATTGTAATTGCTTCGCAGGTTATCACCAGATCTGGATGGATGAAGAAGATGCCGAGAAGACAACTTTTATTATGACTTGGGGTATATATTGTTACAAGATGATGCCATTCGGCCAGAAGAATGCTGGGGCTACTTACATGAGAGCCATGACAACCATTTTCCTTGATATGATACACAGAGAAATAGAGGTGTATTTGGAAGACGTCATTATCAAATCCAAGAAGGTCGCAGATCACATAGCAGACTTGAGGAAATTCTTCGACAGGCTCAGGAGGTACAATTTGAAGTTGAACCCCGCAAAGTGTGCATTCAGGGTTCCTGCAGGAAAGTTATTGGGATTCATTGTCAGTCGCCGAGGGATCGAGCTAGATCCGGCTAAAGTCAAAGCTATTCAGGAGTTACCACCACCCAAAAGCAAGAAGGACGTGATGAGCTTCCTGGGATGGCTCAACTACATCAGTCGATTCATAGCATAGTCCACCGTAATATGTGAACCCATCTTCAAGATGCTGAGGAAGGATGCCGAGACAAGTTGGACCGAGGATTGCCAGAAAGCTTTTGACAAGATCAAGGAATACCCGTCCACACCACCAGTGCTAGTCCCGCCAGAACCAGGGCGACCTTTGCTACTCTATCTATCTATACTAGATGGAGCCTTCGGATGTGTTTTAGGACAACATGACGAGACAAGAAGGAAGGAGAAAGCCATATATTACCTGAGTAAGAAATTCACACCTTATGAAGCACGATATTCTCTGCTTGAACGCACTTGTTTTGCTTTGACCTGGACAGCCCAGAAGCTGAGGCATTATTTTTGTGCCTACACTACGTAGCTCATATCCAGGATGGATCCTATGAACTACATATTTCAGAAGCCCATGCCTACGGAGAAGTTGGCTAAATGGAAGATACTACTGAGTGAGTTCGACATCATCTACGTGACTCAAAAGGCGGTCAAGGGACAAGCATTGGCAGATCACCTCGCTGAAAATCCGATGGAGGAGAATATGAACCCTTAAAAATGTATTTTCCTGATGAAGAAGTATCATTTGTAGGAGAAGACATTACCGAAGCGTATGAGGGTTGGAGGATGTTCTTTGATGGAGCCGCAAATTTCAAAGGAGTAGGCATTGGAGCAGTCTTGGTATCAGAAACGGGTTAACATTATCCCATATCTGCTAAACTCAGATTTCCCTGCACCAACAACATGGCGGAGTACGAAGCCTGCATACTAGGGCTCAACATGGCAGTCGACATGAACATTCAGAAGTTGTTGGTGATCGGCGATTCAGATTTGCTTGTGCACCAGGTGCAAGGAGAATGGGCTACCAAGAATTCCAAGATATTACCATATCTGCACCATGTGCAAGAATTGAAAAGGAGGTTCACGAAGATAGAATTCCGACATGAGCCCAGAATTCAGAATGAGTTCGCCGACGCATTAGCCACTTTATCGACAATGATACAGCATCCAGATAAGAACTATATTGGTCCCATTCCGGTAAGGATCCATAATCAACCGGCATATTGTATTCATGTCGAAGAAGAAGCAGATGGAAAGCCTTGCTTTCATGACATCAAGAAGTATTTATCAAAAGGAGCATATCCGGAGCACGCAAATCACATTCAGAAACGCACGCTCCGGAGGTTGTCAAATCATTTCTTCCATAGTGGAGGGAACTTGTATATTAGAACTCCGGATTTGGGTTTGCTAAGGTTTGTCGACGCAAAGGAAGCTTCTAAGCTACTTGAGGATGTGCATGCTGGGACCTATGGTCCGCACATGAACGGTTTCGTCATGGACAAGAAAATACTTAGAGCGGGTTACTTTTGGATGACCATGGAGACGGATTGTATTCAGTATGTCCGCAAATGCTTTCAATGTCAAGTGCATGCCGACATGATAAAGGTGCCGCCAAACGAGCTCAATGCAACAAGCTCGCCTTGGCCATTCACCGCCTGGGGAATGGATGTTATTGGCCCAATTGAGCCCACTGCTTCGAACGGGCACAGGTTTATTCTAGTGGCCATTGATTACTTCACAAAATGGGTAGAAGCTGCATCTTACAAAGCTGTAACCAAGAAAGTCTTCGCAGATTTTGTCAAGGATCGTATTGTCTGCTGTTTCGGAGTTCCTGAGTCCATTATTACTGACAACGCCGCCAACCTCAACAGTGATCTGATGAAAGCTATATGTGAAACTTTCAAAATCAAGCACAAAAATTCCACCGCCTACAGACCTCAGATGAATGGAGCCGTAGAAGTCGCCAACAAAAACATTAAGAAGATACTAAGGAAAATGGTAGAGAATCACAAGCAGTGGTATGAGAAGTTACCCTTTGCTCTGTTAGGGTACCGCACCACAGTTCGCACGTCAACCGGGACAACTCCCTACATGCTAGTTTATGGTACCGAGGCTGTCATCCCGGTCGAGGTAAAGATTCCTTCCTTAAGAGTCATACAGGAAGCCGAACTCAGCGATGCGGAATGGATAAGGAGTCGCTATGAGCAATTGTCCCTTATCGATGGAAAAAGAATGAACGCAGTGTGTCACGGCCAACTCTATCAGAACAGAATGTCCAGAGCTTTCAACAAAAGGGTCAAACCAAGGCAGTTCGCACTAGGGCAGTTGGTATTAAAGAAAATCTTCTCGTACCAAGATGAAGCCAAAGGGAAATTCTCTCCCAACTGACAAGGTTCGTACATGGTTCACAGGGTCCTAACAGGAGGAGCACTCATACTTGCAGAAATGGACGGAGAAATCTGGCCAAAACCAATCAATTCAGACGCAGTCAAGAGATACTATGCCTAGATTATTTCACATTTTTTTTCTGATATAATTGAACTACGCTTGACCTGATTCCCGTTTAAGAGGGGATACGTAGGAAGCCATATGGGTTCGGTCATATCATAATAAAATTTTCATCAACCCCAAAAAATCAGAAACTGGGGCAAAATTTTGAGGGGGGTCCTCAAAATTCCGGAGCAAGTCCAGCCAACGCCGACGTGCGTCAGGAAGTCAGTAATCAGTCAAGAACTGGGGCAGAATTTTGAGAAAGGTTCTCAAAATTCCGAGGAAGATTCAGCAAGATCCGCCATCCGAAGACGGTTAGAAGTCATCGACCAAACTGGGGCAGAATTTTGAAGAGGACCCTCAAAATTCCAACATAAGAGAGCCGCAATGCCTTCGAAATGTGTCTTAGTCGCTAATTCATCAAAGTTGCTTGATATATCAATACACTTCCAAAAACAATTCTATTTTATCAATGAATGCATATTTTGCGAAAAATTCTATTTTCATAACAGTTAGGTGCTACCTAGGGGAACTCAAAGGGGGGCTTCCAGAGCGGAGCAGAGCAAGGCCGGCAGACGAAGCAAGAACCAACCTCCCCCATGAAGCTTACGATTTTTATTTGAACGCACGTACATTTGACGATAGCATTCGTACACAAAGCAAATTCACCATCCATCCGGCCGTTAAACGCAAACATGTCCTAGCTAAGATATACCCCACCCTTATCTGTTATTTTCTCTTTGCATGAGTCTAATCCTTGACTCCATATTTGCATGAGTCTAATCCTTGACTCCATAATTGCATGAGTCTAAGCCCTGACTCCATACTTGCATGAGTCTAATCTCCGACTCCATATTTGCATGATTCTAATCTCTGACTCCATACTTGCATGAGTCTAATCCTTGACTCCACATCTGCATGAGTCTAAGCCCTGACTCCATACCTGCATAAGGCTAAGCACTGCCTTGTCTTTGCATGAGTCTAATCCTTGACTCCATATTTGCATGAGTCTAAGCCCTGACTCCATCTTTGCATGAGTCTAATCCTTGACTCCATTTTGCACGATTCTGATCCCTGACTCCGTATTTGCTTGGGACTAAGCCCTGTCCCGCATCTTGCATGAGGTTAAGCTCTACCTCCACATTTGCCTTTTCTTTGCATGAGACTAAGATCTGTCTCCAATCTTGCATGAATCTAATCCCTGACTCCATATTTGCACGGGACTAAATACTGTGCCTCTTTGCACCAATGCTGCTCTATTTTCTACTAACCATCTACTTGTTTTTTGATCGGGCTAAGCTCTACCCTTCATTTCACAAGACTAAGCCTTGTCTTGTTGCATCATACTATTGCATTTCATGGGCTGAAATATCGCCAATCTGTCCAAAGGCGTCATAGTCTAAAGGCATCATCCTCATAGCCGGAAGACACCATGCCTTGGCCTGAGGATCTCTCAAATTTGCATATCATTATTCAAAGGCGTCAGGGTTCGGAGGCACCATTTTCATGGCCCGAGAACATCATTTCATGTCCTGCGAGTTCCTCACTAAACAATTCATGGCCCAGGACGTCATGGTCCGAGGATGTCATCTTTAACTGTCCGAAGACAACCTTCATGGTCCAAAGGGAATTTACATCATATTTAAGTTTTCGCAAATATGTTTGTAGCATCTTTTATTTGCAGGTAATTAGCAAACAACCGCTATCCTAGCAGGAGAGATCTCGCTCCAGTTCCCTCCAACCGTGCCGAACCTTAACCTTTCACCGTAGCCGCTTCCGCATCTCGCGTCCGTCCTCACAATAACTTCATCGGCATAACCCGCATGTGAGTTCAGAACTACATATGGCCTGATTCCTGTAAAACCAGGGATATGTAGGCAACTCGAAAACTGAAGTTCGGCCTCCGTCTTCTGAAGCATCCCGTTCAGTTAAAATTGGCCATCATTTCTTTACCCGAAAACTCTTTCATCCTTCCCGGGTAAAGAGGGGCAGCTGTTGATATCCAATTTTTTCCTATATATTTTAAATATGCACAAAAGCTTTCAAAATAGCAAATATATGCATATATAAGCATGCACAAGGCTTTCATTATTTTTCCTATAATTTTAAGGGTTTAAATTGATTTATTTTCCAAAATTATTGTTTTGATAATTCATTTATTTGATTTCTATACTTATTCCAAAATATGGCTAATGTAGTTTTATGTATTTTATAATTACATTTAGTATTTTTTAAGCTAAATTGCATATAATTGCAATGTTAGCCCATTTTAATATATAATTATATTTTATATGCATAAAATTGGCCCCTGTATTTTTAAAATGTTAATTATGTATTTTAAAATATTTTGGCACCTTAAATTATTTTCCAGATATCACTTATTATTTATTAAAATTAAAATAGGGAAAACTGGCTATTTAAATAATAACTAAATTTGGCTTTCAATTATAGCCAAATCGGACCCCAATTCCCGGCCCAATTTTACAATTAATACACCAACCCATACACTATTAACCCTTACCCAAACCCGGAACCCACCTACCCATTTGAATCCTGACCGTTGATCTCCAAGATCAACGGTCCAAATAATTCCCTTCCTTTTTAATTCTTATCAACCCCCCTAATCCTAATCATTTTTTTCCATCTGCCGCCTTCAGATGCTGTCTCATCTCCACTCTTCTCTCAAACCTAACCCTAGACTCCTCCACTCTCCTCCTCCTCCGATCATCTCTGACGACTATCTCTCAAACCCTAAGCCTCCAATGGTCACCCCATCGCTTTGCTCGTCATCTCTAAGGCCCTCAAGGGTCTTGGGCCATGTCGATTGGGACCTAAGGTTTCTGATTCTGTTGTTCGAGGCTTCTCTGGTGTGATTTTGGGCAAAATCACACCATATGTGTTACGATTTATGAAGTTACAACAGGTTCTTTCAATTTCTATTTGGGTTCCTTTGAAACCCTAACTCTCTTCTGAATCTCTCAGATCCGTGTTATTTTTATGCTTTAAGCCTGTTTCCTTCTATGATTTGCTTATTCTCGAGCTTTCCTCTGAAGGATCCTCTACTCTAAATCGTTTTTTCTTTCGTTGAAAACTAGGGTTTTTTCAGAGTTCTTTCTACACCTGTTTTAACCGATTTCCTTATGATTAAACCTTTTTCCCTTGTTTATTTTGACCTATTTTGTGTTCCTACTACTTTTTAACTTGACTCTATTAAAAGCCCTAATTTTTAAAGATTTTCATTACTTCGTTTCTATGTGTGCTAGCATGATTTTCTCTACTTCTTTTCTGTGTGTTAGCATGATTTTCTTTACTTCGTTTCTGTGTGTTAGCCTGTTTACCTGATTCTTGTTAATCTCTCGTGGTCCCCATGCTTCGTATATGTTCTGCTGAATCTTTAGCCAACTTATATCATCCATATATGATTGTGTTTGCTCATCTCTTGTTTTATCCTGTCTATATAACTGACCTTGTTTGTTTGCTACTCCTGTTCATTCGTCTCTATTTATATGGTGAAATATACAGAATCATGACCCCCCATGATTGATTCTGATTTTCCTTAATTGATGGTGATTGAAAGATCTTCTTTTAAAGCCCTAAAAGCTTTACCTCGTCTGTTTAAATTAACTGATTTCATTACCTTATTTACCATGGTACTTTGTTTACTTAGTCTTTCCTTAATTGGTTTTTTGCTGAATTTGGTCCTAATCGACTACTCTATGCCTACTGAACCTTGACTCTTTCCTTATTTAATCATGCACTGATTCTTCTTCCTGCTTTATATGGTACTAAATCTTTCTATTTGATCTTAATTCCCTTAACTTAAGGAAGTACTTCCTTGATTCTCCGATTGATTGATTCCGAGTTCTTAAATTAGTGTACTACTATGATTTTTTACCTTATTCCACTACCTACTTTCAACTATAAATACTCTAAGTCTTTCACAAACAAGGCACGACACTTGGCTTTCAAAAACTCCTCTCTTATAAAAATCTCTGTTTCTCCCTTCTTCCTTGTGTTATTTGCTACTATTAGCCGGCTGCAAGCCAAAGCTAATCATCTGTGCCCTTTGGTTCTATCATTCTGCTTGCTTCTATCTTCACTGGTATCTCCTAGTTTAACTTAATGCCTCAACAACAAGATGTTTCTCTTCTTGTTTCAGTTTCTTTTATTTCTAGCCTGCTTTTACTTGTGGTTCTATTGTGAAGTTTATAGTTAAGCTATATTATCAGCATGCTAGTATGACTCCCCTCCCTTTTAATTCATGTATTCCCTTGTGTGATTCAAACATGCCTGGACAATTGTTCTCCTTACCTACTGTGTGCTTACCATTCTTATGAATCCCAAATCCCTATCCCTCTCTATGAGTCTATTTTCTCCCTCATTGGTTTGTGATTATGCCAATTTTAACTATTTCTAAGCATGTCCAAACCAGTCCAAATACCCTTGCTGGGGTTATGTGTTTGCAATCAAATGCCTGTGTATTCCCAAACCCTTGACCCTTGTGTGACTACTGAGTTCAGTTGGACTTTGTGACTATTGAAGTTCTTGAGTTTGTGTATCACTCCAACTTCTTTCAAACAACCTCTATTACCTTATTAATTGCTTCCATAAACAGACTTTTAAGTCCGGTCTTTAATAAATTTCTTTCAACCTGTGCCCTGCACTTCCACTTCATTCTTAGTTAATAAGTTCTGCCCCCTCTAGTATGTGTGCTTCCTTGGGATCCTCTTGAGAACCCTCTGAACTCTGGTATACTGAGGCTGGCCTTTCCACACTGCACTGGTTCAATGCATGGCTACTAAGTCTAAGTGTAAGCATTGCCCGGGGTCCTTGAGACCCTTAGGGAACTTTGATGCACCTAGACTCTGATTTGTCTATGGAAATGAGGCTTGAAAGACCATTGGAGGCTTCTGGGAAACTTGGGCCTAATTGCAGGCTCTCTATAGAATAGCTTCTTGATTTTGTATTTTTACTTATATAATTCATTCATTGGCCTGTAATAATTTGTAAACAGAAATTTGGGGTACTTAGTAAAAAGGGGTGGGTAGATGTATACTTTGTGGGGTAACATGGGTAGAAATCCTGCTCTTAGGGTTTACTTTCAAATTGCCTGCTTCACTCGATAGAAACATGTTCATAGGGTTTTTAATCTTGTTGAATCTGATTGCTTTTGCATAATAGAACCATGCCTATAGGATTCCACTTCTAATTTCATTTGCATCATAATAGAAATCATGCCTATAAGGACTTCACTTCCAGTGTCGTTTGCATCAAATAGGAATCATGTTCTTAAGGTTCTGCATTTTCGTCATGTTAGAAATCATGTTCATAGGGTTTCAAACAACCGTGTCTTAAATCATTTCAAATATAGATACCATGTCTATAGGATTTAATTCCTATTCGGTTCTAATAAGTCTTTAATATGTTACAAAAACTTGTGACGCGCCTAGCTACCATGCCTGTAGGGATTTCCATTCGCAATTACGTCTAGTAGTCTAATTAGCCTAATAAGTCAATTTCATTTTCGCCTAGTTTACTTCTTAAAACTGGCCTTGTTAAGTGATGACATTTCCTGAAACTAGTTCTTTCAAATTTGACTTAACCTCATTAGATATCCTACTTAGAGGTGTCAAAAGGGTCTATTTCGAAAACTTGTTTGTCTCTGCATTAATATATAGACACAGTACTTCACATAGGCAAGCCTTAGGGCATTTTTTCAAAACCTGCATTTCCCTGAAGTTGTTTCCATCGTTCAACATTTCTGATTCTAATAAGTTGTTAAAAAGGAGTCATTAGGAAACTATTAGGATATAACTTCTGAATATGAAAGTGGTCTATTTCTGCATAATCACTTAGAAATCCTGCTTTAGGACTTTGATTAATAAAGACCCTAACTGTGTTTGAGTCGTTCTGCTTGTATGTTTGTTTGAGGAGGAAATTGTGAGCCTTTTATTTGCTCCCATTATGTGAAAGTCCTAAATGTTTTTGACGGTCACCTTAGATTTTTGCCTTTAAGACCTTAGGGGTACGTCTAAGAACCACCCATAGGTAGAAGTCCTAACACCCTCCGGGACCATTAAGAAGGGACGGGTAGCAGCACGCAATAGGAATCAGTGACCAAACACTCGCTTTGAATGACCAATAAGGGGATGGGAAGGGTAGACATGGATGTGATGACCGGTGCGCTAATGCCACGCGTAGCCCCTTTCCAAGGAGTGATTACCGGGCATTGTACTGATGTGATCCTATAGGATAACCAACCTAGGATCCCTCTTTATAAAATCCTTTCTTTAAAACTTTGTTTTACAACTTGTTCAAAACTTTATCTTACTACTTGAGTTACTCTACCGTGCTTCACTTGCAACCTATTTGATTCAACTGTTTACTTGTAATGGACTGATTTGTGAATATAAGTTCGGTTGGGACCCACAGTTGTGGACCAAAAGGGGTGCCTAACACCTTTCCCTCGAGGTTACCTCGAGCCCTTACCCTAATCTCTGGTAATACCAAACCAACCCAAGAGTTAATTACTCTAGGTGCCCTAACGCGCCTTAACTCGTTAGGTGGCGACTCTTCAAATACTCAATTCCCAAAAGAAAGTGAGTCATTACCCCCGTGAATGTCGAAACACGGACTCCTCCCCGCGGAGGAGAAAAAAGGGGGCACGACAGAAGGTTTTATGGGTGCTCAAACTATGGTCGAGCCAATTCTTGTAATTTTTTTAGGTGGTTTGACCCACCTCTTCCAGATCACTATAAATAGGTAATTTCATAGCCGTTATCAAGAATTAGAGAGAGAGATCGACTAGAGCGCAGGAAGAGAGTGAAGATCATTAGATCTTTAGTTGTTGTAGTAGCACTAATAATTGTAATTTTTTTCTTGGTCTAGTTAGCACTAATTAGTGTCTTCATAACCCTATGTACAATAATAATGACAGAATGAATGATGTATTTTTTTGTGGAATGAAAAGCAATTTTGACATAAACAAGCACACATATATAAACAACGAAGTTCGATCAACCTTCTTGGTTGATAAAATTAGCACTGAACTGCTGCCTAGTAGCATAAATAATTTAAACATTGTTCCAATAGAAAAGTCATAGTTAAACATACTTAAGTTTACCTACAAATTAAGTTCTACAACTAACAGACTTAAGTTATCACAAAAACAAACATTCAGTCATCTTTATGGTTGAGATTGGTTGATGTTTTGCTGAGATTGGCTCAAGTTTGGACATGGAGAGTGGCTTGGCTGAGATGAAGAATGGACTTGAGGTTGGCTAAGGCTTGCTTGAGTTTGTCTTCTCCTCAACTGTTGTTGAAGTTGCCTTTGTGATATAGCATTTATTCCTTGCCACCTTAGTCCAGGTGCACTGTATCCAAGATCGATATTGGTCTGTCTAGCATCCATTACTTTTGTAGGAGCAGAATGTACCCTATCTCTTGATCCACACTGCACAGGAAGCCAAATTAGCACCCAAACTACTAATATATAAATAAAAATTTAAATCCTCAATGATCTTACCCTTTCTATCAATGTTCCCGTATCACTAAACAATATACCAAATCCAGTAGTTCTTGGTCTTCCTCGAAGTCCACTACCTCTTGGCCTTCCTCTAACACTAGTTATAATATCCTCAGAAGTTCTTGATCTCATACTTCCAGTATCCTGATGTAAGATAAAATACTATCTGGTAATTTAAAAATCATGGTCCTAATACAGATTAACTAAAGAAAAAATGAATACTTACAGATGCACTTGCAACAGCTGATGGCTAAGTATTTCTGGTCTTGGCAGTTCCAGAATCACTTGTAGGACCTGATTGTTGAGTTGTTGTTTGAGCTGCCTGTGATGGTTGAGTAGCACCAGCATTTCTGGTTCCTGCTGTTCCAGATCCTTGTCCTTTCTGAAATTCCCAAAGTATAAAATGAGATATAGAAACAACCAAAGTACAAGTCACAATCAGAAACAAATTGAAAGCATTACCAGGATAGGACACCCCTTCTTGTTAAGGCCTACTGTCTTACAATTAGAGCATGTCATTGGTGTCCCTTTCCTTTATCTCTTACCAAACTTCTTTTTAGGTTCATCTCGAGCTCTTTTCCTATTTTTATTAGGTCTACCAGGCATCTTGGTAATTATAGGAGGCTCAACAGTTGGATTCTGTGTTGATAGCCACATCTCCATGTTGGTTACTAGCTGTATGTAACAACTAAAAGCCTTCAGGTATGTTTCTTTCCTGTACCGGTGGGTTACATAGTCAGCAGGCTCAAATCTCTTAAAAAACATTGCACATATAGGAGCATGGTATTCCTTTGATCTGCCATGATCTACATGTGCATGTATTGTTGGAGAAGTCAACAATATGTTTGTAAGCGCCATGTTGTATCTCATACCCAGTCTCCCCATTCCATTTAAATTCATGCTTAACAGCATATTGAGATTGTTCCTCTATGTACCCCATTGCCATAGGAGATACATCAGAAATCCACCTTATTGCAAATTCTCTCATGGTAGTCATCCTTTCCATCACCTTCACTCTAATCTCTTCTAACATGGTTATGATAGATTTGTGCCTAGCAGAAAAGATCCAACTGTTAAAGGTCCCACACATGTTTTTCTCCACAGAATCACATTTACTCCAATCTTTGAAGAATGCTCTACACTAACATTGTTTTGGGTATCTCAGCAAATCCTTAATGATCTTACTATCACCTGATTCTGCCAACTCATCTATCTTAGCCTTCAAATATGCTTCAAATGAAGCCCTTGCACAGGCCCAAAACTTCTTCCTTCTTTCCTCTCCTTTCCACTTTTGTTTCAAGTTGATCCATATGTGTCTTGCACACATTCTGTGCTCAGCATTTGGCAACAACTCAGAAACAGATGCAACAAGTCCCTTAAGCAACAAGAAAAATAATTAGAATATCAGAAACATATATAAAGTAGACAAGTAATTTAAGGAAGAACATGGGTGAAGTATATACCTTCTGCATACGGTCAGCCCCTCACCTTGGGATTCTGTGAGTTGCAGATCATGCATCAGGCACCTAAAAAACCATGACCATGTGTGCTTTGTCTCCTTTTCAACCACTGCCCAGGCAACAGGGTACATTTGGTTGTTACCATCTTTACCAATGCATGATAGTAGCTCACCCTTACACACACCCTTCAGAAATGCTCCATCAAAGCCAATAACATTTCTACATCCTTCCAACCAACCAACTTTGCAAGCATGTAGACAAATATAGATACCCACGAACACCTCTTTACCAGGTATTGTCTCCTTGGAGGTCTTCATAACAACAGTGCTGCCAGGATTTGTAGACCTCAACATGTCAGCATAATCATATATTCTAGCAAACTCCTGCTTGTATTCACCAAGATACTGACCCATGACCTGATGTTTAGCCCTGACACATATGGATTTTCCCGCATACACACCATACTTTATCCTAATCAAATCCTGCAACTTCCTATGCTTTATTTCAGGTTGGTTGATAATCTTGTCCTTGAAATGTTTAGCTACCCATGCTGTATTAGCCATCTTGTTTCTGGTTGCTCTAAAATACTTATGAACAGGATACCTAAACAAGATGGCTAATACAGCATGGGTAGCTAAACATTAGCCATCTTGTTTCCAAATCGGATTAACTTTTGTTTCGTTTACATTTTTTGTTTATATGTTATTTTATCTTTTCCAGAATTAGTTTACAAATACAGTTTACTAACATTTTGTGCCTAATTATCTCTTTGATTCTTGATTTGGAAAGTTTGGAGAAGATGCTCATTGCTAGGTTTTGGTTCTATTTGATACTATTGTGGTCCTTCTGAATAGCGGAGAGCCGGAGATAAATTTAGAGTCCATTATTTAAATTGTCGCTCAACTATTTGAAATTATCTAATAAAGTCGTGTTTCTTTTCTTTGTAACAAAAAAGTCATTTGACTATTCATATAATACTCAGAAGGTCACTAATTAGATTTCTTAAACGTTCGGTGGCCAAATACTTATTTCACCCTCTAAATATCACCATCGACAGTTTAGGAAATCTAGTTGATTGATCTTCTAAATGCTATAGAAATAGTTAAATGACTTTTCTGTTATACAAAGAAACATGACTTTGCTATACAATTTTAAATAATTGAGTGATCATTTGCATATTAAAAAAGTATTAGAAAATTATACATCGGATTTAAATAAGTAACTTAAAATAACTTTTGAACCTCCCTTGCCATCACGTAAAATTTCTAGTTGACATTCCCGATTTAACCCCTTTTTTCTCTCATGCGGCTTTTCGTTGGTCAACAACCAACCAAAGTGCTCTATACTTCTTCACTACTCGTACAGGCTTGACGAAACTTTTTTTTTTTTTTTTTTTTTTGCTTCTTTCTTATTTGCCCTACATTTTTTCCGACCAAGGGGTTCAATAATTAAATCCCGTTTCTTTCACCTACCTACACTAACAGAAATTATTGAGGTAAAGTAAGATTGCTGATTACATTGTGAACAGTAAGTACTTAGTTGATCATGTTTTATGAATACTAAGTTGATCATGTTTTATGATTGGTGGGAGTAAATAAACAGGGTGTTGCAATGGGTAACTGGTTCCCCGTTATTTTGTATTTTTATATAAGTATTATTTTCAACCAACTAACAAGATACTTGTAGTATGATTCCTATTATTATTTGAGAATTATGGTTTCAATTTTAAACCCCTTCAAGGGGATGTGCCATGGTGTATGCTTTTTGCTGATGACATAGTCCTGATAGACGAGACGAGGGTCGGTGTTAACGAGAGATTGGAGGTCTGGAGACAGACTCTCGAGTCCAAGGGTTTCAAACTAAGCAGGGCTAAGACAGAGTACCTGGAGTGCAAGTTTAGCGCCGAGCCGAGCGAAGTAGGCAGGGACGTCAAGCTTGGATCTCAGGTCATCACCAAGAGGGACAGTTTTAGATATCTTGGGTCGGTGATTCAGGGGGACGGAGAGATCGACGGGGATGTCACTCACCGTATAGGGGCGGGGTGGTCGAAATGGAGGCTTGCATCAGGAGTCTTGTGTGACAAGAAAGTGCCACAGAAACTCAAGGGGAAGTTTTATAGAGCTGTGGTTAGACCTGCCATGTTGTATGGGGCTGAGTGCTGGCCGGTGAAGAACTACCATGTCCAGAGAATGAAGGTTGCGGAGATGAGGATGCTCAGGTGGATGTGCGGGCTCACCAGGTTAGATAGGATTAGGAATGAAGTTATTCGGGAGAAGGTGGGGGTGGCCCCAGTAGATGAGAAGATGCGGGAAGCGAGGCTCAGGTGGTACGGGCATGTGCGGAGGAGAAGCCCCGATGCCCCAGTGAGGAGTTGTGAGCGGCTGGCGGTGGTTGGCGCGAGTCAAGGCAGAGGGAGGCCCAAGAGGTATTGGGGAGAGGTGATTAGGCAGGACATGGCTAGAATGCGGATTTCCGAGGACATGGCCCTTGATAGGAAAGTCTGGAGGTCTAGTATCAGGGTTGCAGGATAGGGGCTTCTACAATTTTTCATACTTCTGTCCCGGGGCTGGGGGGGGGGGGGGTTGGTAGGGCTCTCCATAGATGATCTGTGTATTGCATTGTGCCCCCTTATGGTAGTTACTGATCAATATATTTGCATGCCATTTTATTTATGGTTTATGTTTAGATAATTATTTATGTGATCTCTGCTGGAGTTACTAATGCTCTTTTGCTTTTTGTTTTTTGTTTTTGTTTTCCTTTTCCTTTTCCTGAGCCGAGGGTCGATTGGAAACAGCGTCTCTGCCCTTTCTGGTAAGGGTAAGGCCTGTGTACGTATTACCCTCCCCAGATCCCACCTTGTGGGACTATACTGGGTAGTTGTTGTTGTTGTTGTTGTTGATATAAATGCTCGTATGAATTGCGGCAGGTCGCAAAACAAATCGAGCTTTTAACGAATAGTTGGGGCAGCACTTATTAGTATATGAATTTTATATATGGATTATTTGCTTATATCCGAACTAAATTAAGAAATCAGAGTAATTACACTAAGTAAGAAATTCTCAGTATCAAACTGAGCATGACTTTAATTGTGAACTTTTGAATCTTGAACCTGATATAAAAACTTTTATTCAGTCAAGTCGACCTCGAATTTGATCTTTTGGCAAGTATTTTTTTTTTTACGGAGCCAAAACTTTCGTATAGCAAGTAATATTATTATTAATGCTTATCATCAAAACTTACATATAATTTACTTTATAGGTAATTTAATTGTAATATTTTAACTGTCAATATATATAAATTAAAACTCATATTAGGCAATTTCGGTTGTTCGAATTGCATTCATTGTAGTAGAGCAACGCCTAATTTTGTACACACATATTCTATCTCTTGATATTGTCACCATCTGGATTTATTATGAATTTATGATCTACTAAAATAAAAGCATACTTTAGTCTCTGGCAACCTTTTTTTTTTAAAAAAAAAAAAAAACTCAAACAGAAAAAGGGAAAATGACTTAAAAATCGTTTTCTAATTGCAAAAAGGGGGATGAGGCAACTTGTACGTGTCTTCGTAGAAACAACTCTAATCAACGTGACAACTACATATTTTTAGTAATTAAAAATTAGCCACTTGATCATGATAATAAAAGTTTTTTTCTCTATATAATAAATCATATCTTATGCACCCTCAGAATCAGAGAATACGAACCAAAGTCTCTGTCTCCCTAAATCTTTTTCACTTTTTTCAGCTTTCATTCATTCACTTCTTTGTATTTTAATGACTTTCAAATATTCTTACAATTCGCCGGTCGGAAAATGGCTCGGCTTCGTCGCCGCTGTTTGGGTACAAGCCATTTCCGGCAATAACTACACATTTTCCAACTATTCCGACGCTTTAAAGTCTCTAATGGCCCTTACTCAGCTCCAATTAAACAACCTCTCCGTCGCTAAAGACGTCGGGAAAGCGTTCGGAATACTCGCCGGACTTGCCTCCGACCGACTTTCTACTCCCGTTATTCTACTCATTGGTTCAATCGAAGGCTTCATCGGTTACGGCGTTCAATGGCTTGTCGTTAGCGGCACAATTAAGCCACTTCCGTACTGGGTCATGTGTATATTTTTATGCATGGGAGGTAACAGTACTACATGGATGAACACCGCCATATTGGTGACGTGTATTCGTAATTTTCGAAAAAACAGAGGACCTGTAACGGGAATTTTGAAAGGTTACGTGGGTTTAAGCACCGCTATTTTCACCGATATTTGTTCGGCGCTTTTCGCTAGTGACCCTTCAACTTTTCTTCTCTTGCTCGCTGTAGTCCCTTTCGCCGTTTGTCTATCGGCGATTGTATTTCTCCGTGAAATTCCGCCTTCCTCAACTCCCGCTGAAGAGAAGGAAGAAGTTAAATATTTTGGTGTCATTAACGTCATTGCCGTTATCATAGCGGTTTATTTGTTAGTTTTTGACGTTTCAGGGACTCATGGAAAAGTTTTTTCACAAATATTTGCAGCTATACTCCTAATCCTTTTAGCTTCCCCTTTGTTCATTCCGGTTCATTTAATGGTGAAAAACTTTATCCGGTCCAATTCAGAAAATTTTGATGTTGAAGGCAATGAAAATGAAATTGTAGAGCCATTACTGGTGAAAAAGGAGGTCGTTGTAGTGAAGGAGGAAAATGCGGCGGAAATGGAGAGAAGGGTTCCTGAAATTGGAGAAGATCATACGATATTTGAGGCGATAAGGACACTGGATTTCTGGATATTGTTTGTTTCGTTTCTTTGTGGAGTTGGAACTGGTTTGGCTGTGATGAACAACTTGGGACAAATGGGATTAGCTTTGGGATATACTGATGTTTCCATTTTCGTCTCTCTCACTAGCATTTGGGGATTTTTCGGTCGCATTCTTTCCGGCTCTGTTTCCGAATACTTTATCAAGTAAGTTTACTCTTTCCATAATTATACTGGTTACTTAATAGTTAGAGTAGTATTTACTTTTAGTAGTACATGTTGCTTTAAGTTTGCTCCTGCTCTAGATTTAAGTCTGGTCAAACCTCTCTATAACAGCCTATTTACAGGGGCGGAAGGGTTTCACACGAGCTCCCTTCGCCATTACACTGTATATATAAAGCAAAATCTGTTTTTTACCTCTATATTACACAACTCAAAAGTGTAGCTTAGTAGTCAAGGGGGTTCAAAATCTTTGTAAGGTCATAGGTTCAATTCCCACTAGCTATAATTTTTTTTAACTTTATTCTTTTTGAACCCCCTTAGCGAAAATCCTGCCTCCAACACTACTCATTTGTTCCAGATTCTTTTGGATGTCATAGCGAAGTGTTGTTATAGAGAACATATATTATAACGTAGTATGGAAATGAGAAGTTTTATGGTGTGCCTAACTGACACGAGTTGTGTGAGGCCTATTTTTATCTCACAAATTTGTGATCCCATATCTTACACTTTTGGGTCCACAAAATTGTAAGACAATAAAGAGGACTCACACAACTAGTGTCAGTTATGTGAAGCACAAAATAAAAATTTTCTATGAAAATTGGTTCCATAAACAACTTGACTTTTATAGTAAATATCTGTTACATAGCGATATTGTTATAGAGAGATATGACTCTATATATATTTGCTTTAAAATCATGCATTCTTATTTACCTTTGGCTAATTGGGTAATAATGGACAGTGTAACGTTTGTATGAATTTATAGGTATGTCATAAAGTTTCATTTTCTAAAGTAACTTATGTTAAACTTAGAAGCTGAGTTTGGTTGGAAGATATTTGAGTGGAAGGAAAAGGGAGAAGAAAAGTGCGGCACTTTAATTGAGCCCACCTACTACCATTCTCTTTTAATTTTGTTCTCTTCTTCTAAGTTAAACCTAGTGGGCCGTGCAGCTAGTGGTAGGTATGGTTATCAAAGCAGTAAAAATTTCGTAGTTTCAGAAATTATGAACCAAGTAATTCTTGAAATTAGTCAAGATGAATTTGTTGAAATTGGACGCGTACAAACTAATTCAAACTGATGTGAGGACTTATAAAGGTTCACCAAAGTAACCAGATTGGTAAAAATTCTTGCCAAGTACGATTGGTTAAATAAGGAATCATAGTAATGGATACATAGAATGAGGGCTCCTCTTTGTGTTAGACTAGTAGTAGTAATAATTAAAGAAGGTGGGACATAGATTGGCAGATATTTTATGTGCATTGAAAATGCCTTTGCATAAAAGTTGGAAAAGTCCTTTTCTTTGTGACGTACTCCTTGCTTATGAAAGATCTACTTCTAAAAGAATTCCTATCTTAATGTTCTCAACAAGATCTGAGAAAGATTAGAAAATGCATTAAAATCTAGCGGAAAGGTGTGGACCATTCTGACCAATAGATGCATGGCTTTTAAGATAAAACTTCCTAAAGTTGGAATAGGGTACACTTTTCTCCATCTTGGCATGTCTAAACAAATGCTTATAATTTTCAAATCATTTCCCCCCTAGAAAGTGACAAGAATGTACTTAATTTGGTTTTGTACCATTTTATGGGGTTTCAGTTCCTTTATAGCATCTTAATTTCTTTGTTTACAGGAAAGCTGCAATGCCAAGGCCAATATGGAATGCAGCTTCACAGATTGTAATGGCTGTAGGATACATCTTAATGGCAATAGCTATGCCAGGATCACTCTACGTTGGCTCTATCGTCGTTGGAATTTGCTATGGAGTTCGTCTTGCTGTTACTGTTCCAACTGCTTCCGAACTCTTTGGTCTTAAATATTACGGCCTTATCTATAATGTCCTAATACTCAACCTTCCACTCGGCTCATTTCTCTTCTCTGGTTTGCTCGCGGGTCTGTTATATGATGCTGAGGCTACAAAAACAGCTGGTGGTGGCAACACTTGTGTAGGCGCTCACTGCTACAGGCTAGTATTCATAGTGATGTCTATAGCTTGCATCGTTGGGTTCGGATTAGATATTCTGCTAACGATCAGAACCAAGAACTTATATGCTAAAATTTATGCAAGCAGGAAAACAAAGAAGAGTACTACTGCTGTATTGTCTTGATAAATGAATGTTGATTCTCTTTGGTAGTACTTGTTGTGAGGTGAGTTGGGAGGACTGATAGGAAATGTTTTTCCTAATGATATCTTTTCACTTGCTTGTGCAATTGTGGAATTCATAATTGTGTTTGATTTGTTGGAATTCGTTACTTGTATTGAGTAAATCTGAGTTCTTTGTACGCTTTTTAGCCTGTAAAACTATTAAAAGTGGTATTTTATTTTACCATGTTAATACGAAAAACATTACGTCTGATTTAATTCGTACACACTTGGACTATGATTCATGGATTGTAATAATCTTTGCTCAATTAAAATTTTACTTTATCGACCTTTAAATTATCTCAAAATTAAAAGAATTTGAATAGCAGTAAGACTAGTTCTTCTGCACGACTAAACAGCCACTGTTTTCATCATGGAGTTGGTCCTTTTTGGAATTGCTCTTCTATACTTGGCCTAACCAACCGTTCTTTTTAAATAATTTTGCGTGTAGGAATATAATACTAGAAGTGAACAATCAACGACAATCCACAAGATAATGCAATGAATGCACATCAGAATTCAGAAATTCCAAGGAGTTAGTCCAATGGTGAAAAACTAGCAGGAATCAATATCTAGTAAATGATTCAATGAGTAGCCTGTTTGACCAAAGCTTTTTTTTTTTGGACCAAAAGTGTTTTTTCTCAACAGTTAAGGTGTTCGTTCAAGTTTTTAGTAGGAAAAAAATACTTTTGAGTAGGAGTAGAAGCAGTTTGGTTGAAACAGAAAAAAGTAACTTCCCTTCAAGTTTGAAAAGTACTTTTAAAAAAAATTCCATTAAAAGCAATTTTTAAAAGCTTGATCAAACACAAATTACTGTTCAAAAGTATATTTCAAATTAATTAGAATAGTTTTAAGAAAAACACTTAACAAAATAAGCCAGACTTTAAAAACTTGACCACACGAGCTATAAGAATTTGATTCCATTGGGACCCACTTTTTTGGGCAAGTCAAACTGTTCAATGGATTTGACTTGGTTCATGTGGAATGGGTTGGTGTGTGTGCCCCTGAGTAATCTAGCATGGTAGAGGGAGGAATATAAAATCTAAAAACTAAAATAGCCAAATGAGATCAGATCATATCACTTTTTGTATTTACTGTTCCACAAAATAAAAACAAAGCATTTTATTAAAAAATTATCCTTTCTTTTTTCAGCTCTTTCTATGCCTTCAACGATAAATTTCAAACGGCATTCTTTCTCTGCTGTTTCCTGGCGGATGATTGATAGGAGTGGATTATGATTGGGCTTCTTTGCATCCGATCGACTCATACCTCCCAACTTTGTCTTTAATATTTTTTCAATAGATCCGACCCATATTTTTGGGTCGAACTATATATGCTTTCCTTTGCTCCACTGGCACAAAAAATCAAGAAATCAAGATAGAAAGAACGTTCAATGGGTGGTGAAGCCACCTATCACTCTTTTCTAGTTGAGTAACCCATGATTAGTTTAGTATTTACATGCATTGTCATTTAATTAACCCAATTGTTGGTGGAAAAAATTTAAACTCGTATTAGAGATAGTACAATAATCAAAACATTGTTATAAAACAATAAAAGAAGAAGAGTATTGCAGAGAAAAGTAGAGGGAGAGAATTCTTATTGATTGGGATGAACTACAATAGAATAGAACCCTCTATTTATAGGGAGATGGTGACTTAGCCACCAAGCAATAAACCCTAGAATCTCTCTAAATATACACATTCACCATAAATATAATTCTATTTATAACACTCCCCCTTGAATGTCTATTCAACAGATAATGTGCCTCGCTAAAACCTTAACTAAAATAAAACCCAGTGGGAAAAAAATTCTAGAGAAGGAAAAAGAGTACATATATCTAACAATACGCCTTTTGGTTGCCGCGTTAAAAACCTTGCAAGGAAAACCCAGTGGGACAAAACCTTGTAAGAAAAAAAAAGTACAACGCGTATTAACTCCCCCTGATGAGAGCATCAATTCACATCTTTGAGCCTTCGCATTCCAATCTTGTGCACCATTTTCAAAAGATCTTTGGTAGAGATTTGATAAACAAATCAGCCATATTAACTTGAATCAATATATTGCACCTTGAAATCATCATTCTTGATAGAGATGAATTGTCTTCATATGATCTTGTTGGAATCGTCAGTTCAATATCTTCACATAGAGGTGAAAACTCTTGGTATCATATTATCATGCCTATAGTTATAGCAAGATACATTTGTGCACCAATTGCACTGAGGAAGTGGTACTTCAAGATCAAGAATTGTATATGCTTCAAGCGATTTAAATCCTTCAAGGATTGTCATATAAGTCATATAATAGACTTTAATTAGATGCATATCAAGTTTTCATGTCATGATAGACAAATAAGCTATCGAAAACTGATTGCACATATCATTGGCTTATACTTTCAAGTGTTTGAACTACATGTTCAAAACTACATGGCTTTCATATGAAACCAATTCTCTTTGAATTTTTTCTTCAGACTTAAGATCCTCATATATATATTTAGCGCTATCATAGATGTCGTCGACAAACATTTTATATCGGTTCCAACCTCCTTATTTTCCATAAAGACATAACATAGAGATCTCTTCATTCATATATTCAGGTACCTGAATCTCTCATGAGATTTTATGAAGTGTTATGTCATGTGATCTTCTAGATCACTTGCCTCCTTTATTATGATCATTTTGATCATTTGCTCATCTTCTTTATCAAGAAGTTTTTTTGAAACCGATTTGTCTATATGCTTTAAGCTTACCATAGACTTTGTCCTTCTAGGACTTAATATGAGCATTTGCAATGAGAATATAGTTACTTTCTTTGGGTCAGCAAATGCGTCTGGCATGCTTTGCAATAAATTGCACATGAATTATCCTTTTATGAACTTCAAGTTCATATTATTTTATTCGGGGATATAGATGTATAAATGATAATTCATTCCATGTAACTTTTTCTCAACTGTTGTATCTTGTCTCCCCCTCATGTTAAAAAAACTAACTTGTTTCCTCAACTTTGAGAACCCATCTTTGTGTGTTATGGTGTTAATCATAATATACACCGCACATCAATAATAATAAGATGGAATTATTTGGTTCCTGACCTTAAACCACTTGTGAGGGGAGAAAATAATATACTTTCGTATATAACGTATATCAAACTGATATACAAAACTTTGTTCTCATAAGCAATTGTTTAGCTGTTAAGTGGAGGCACTCAATAAATCATTTTGCTAAACCAGTTGTGACGTAGACCAACTTATCAAGATGAACTTCTTGAATAGAAAATCTGGAATATGCTCTAAATTAAATTATTGAGCAAGTTACCTCGCAAACACCATGTTGCGAGTTAATAATAATCGCACATGCAACCATCTCACAGATGCATCTTATGTGGTATACATGGCAGGTGAATGGGCCCATATCACCTTTGATATTTTCAGCATTCATGGGATTCAATCCCAATTTTAGTTGGTATATTAATTAATGAGAACAAGCAATATAAGAGAATTCGTAAAGAACTTTCTAGTTCTTTAATATTTACCCATGTGAATTCTCTATTATTTTTGCACATCATACTTAAATTGATATGGCTAAACCAATTATGCCAACTGAATAAATTATCAATATTGATAAACTTCATATTTACACCATGACGTGTGCAATTATCAATAAACTCCAAGTTTATTATGATATGGGTTTTTATATCAATAAACATCCACTTTAGTATGGTATTATTTTGTTTGTGTAGTACAAACTGGAGGATAAAGCGGGTAGCTTTTGACATACATATTATCCGGCTAAAGTTGTAGTAGTAGAAGATATTAAATCTTTCCTTTATTTATAGTCTCAATATAATCAACCGCTTTCGCATATATGGAAACTGAATAAGTTTCTTTGAGACTTACTACAACACAATACATTATTGGTAATTAATTGTGTTTCTCCAAAATAGTATAATTGGCTCTTGCAGAGTTCTCAAATAATTTTGTAGTACCACATATTCATCAACACCCATAAGATGAATATCTCTTATAAAGAGAAAGTTATACCATTATGGTTATGGTCAAAATTATATGCAAGATATGTTTCTTGCATTACCGTTGTCTTTTAATAATCACAATGCCAAAATATTTTGGCGTACAATAAGTACGTGACCAATGACCATTTATGCCATAATAATGATATTATTTTCTTATATCATCTCAAACCTCCTTTTAGAGGTGAGTGCGGTATATTCACTACCACTAGCACATTCATATTCTTTGAAGAATGAATATGTATTCATAAATCAGACATTGTCACAATCACATCATGAATGGACCATAGTCATCTATATGTGCTTTACAAAATCTCATGTCAAATCGATGACAAATATTTTTCACAGAGTGAAAGATTATTTTGAGAATCCTTATTGTTCTCATTACCACAAATGATGACAATTATAATTTCGTCTATTGCCATGTCCATATCCATTGATACATACATAGTAATAATTTTGTCTTCTTTCAGACTTACCACATACTGCTATCACATTCTCTTAAGGGAATGAGAATGGAGCAAATTCAATGGGACGGGTTTTTAATTCTTTGCCCACAATCATACATGAATTTGATCATGGCGAGGCATAGAAATTTTACCACTTCAGGTGGTTATAATTTCTTACAAACTCCATTAGAGTTATAATCAAACTTTGTTGTCTTTGCTTGTATTTAAAATCAAAGTATAGAATAAAAGAGAAAAATACGGTAAAATACTTACCTTAAATCCAGAATTTAATCATGAAGGAAGTTCATGGAATAATTGACAATCATTATGCTCAATCCCAAAGCTTCTACTCAATTGGTTAGAGTCTCGTGCTGATAACGAGTTATAAAACAATAAAAGAAGAAGAAGAGTATTGCAGAGAAAAGTAGAGGGAGAGAATTCTTATTTATTTGGGATGAACTACAATAGAATAGAACCCTCTATTTATAGGGAGAGGGTGACTTAGCCACCAAGCAATGAACCCTAGAATCTCTCTAAATATAGACATTCACCATAAATACAATTCTATTTATAACAAATATGACTTTTTCACTGAGACATTAGTAATGAATTGCTTCGCTTCGATTTTTTCCAAAAAAGAAAAGAAAAAAAAGGCTTGAAGATTATACTACCTTATTAGATAAGATTGGTGGATATGATTAGTAAATTTGATTGGTTGATATGAGTTGATTTTCTGTTACGTAAATTGACATAAATGGCCAATTTAGTGGCTACTTCATCGGCTGCAATAGCTATAGTAAATATTCAGAAAATATCTCTTTTTTAATTGACGATTATTAAAAAAGTCAAAAAATACTACGAAGTTCGATTTATACAATCTGCACCCTGATTCATACAATACGCCGCCAGCTCTTGTATATATAATAACTTGTGTGAAATTATCTGTTAATTAGTAGCTAGGACCAATGTGGAAATAGTGAAACTTAAGGGTGTCATTTGATGATTAGTTGAAGTTAATAACCAACTAAGTCAATAAAATGACTTAGTCGGTTATTACTATGTATAACGAAAATGAAGAAGAGCTAAGAGCTCATCTTTCTCTCTTTTCTTCTTCAATGAAATCAAAGATCCATTGCTGATTGTTCTTGCATGTTATAATTCATCTGTAATTAGGTTAATTCAGTGCAAATTAACATGGTATCAGAGCAGCTATCGATCGATTAGTACTGCTGTATCACAAATCTGAGAACAGTCATTTTCAAAGCTCAAAAAGGTGCAACAATGGCGGACGATGAAATTGCTAAGCTACCTCACAATCATCCACTATATCTGAAGGATTCAGACTCACCGGGAACAGCTTTAATAGCTCTCAAACTCACAGGGCCAGAAAATTATGCCTTGTGGAGTAGATCTATGAGAGTAGCTCTCCTTGTGAAGAACAAATTAGGTTTTGTGGATGGAACTTGTCAGAAGACTTCATACAAAGGAGAGTTAGCAGCGCAATGGGAGAGATGTAACGCAGTAGTTTTCTCATGGCTCAGCAGCACTGTAGCGGTAGAATTAGTGCCGAGCATCATGTACGCCTCAAATGCGAGGAAGATCTGGGATGAATTCAAGGAAAGGTTTGACAAAGATGACTTGACTAGGATCTATCAAATTTCTGCTGATATCGCGGCTCTCAAACAAGGTACAGACTCCGTAACCTCCTATTTCTCAAAGCTGAAAGATCTATGGAATGAGTTAGATATCTTAGCTCCTTTACCCTCATGTGATTGTGAGGAATCACGTCCATATGTGGATCACCTGGTGAGACAAAGGCTTTTACAATTTTTAATGGGATTAAACGAGAGTTACAGTCATGTGAGGAGTGCAGTGTTACTAAAAAGGCCAATTCTTACTGTGAGTCAAGCCTATGCTGTTGTGGTACAAGAAGAAAGTCAGAGGGAATTAGGAGTGGTTGAATCGAATAAGGATCCAATGATTATGTTAGCAGGAAAAGGAAATCAATTCATGAAAGGGAAGAAAGTAGGGATAATATGTGAGCACTGTGGATACAAAGGGCATTTGAAGGAGAATTGCTACAAAATAATTGGATACCCTTCAGATTTCAAAAGTAAAAAGAAGAGTCAGTTTCCTGCTAGAACATATGCTAACAATGTTAATGGTGAGAAAGAAGTAATAATGAATGAACAACCACAAGGAAATTACATGACTGAAGATCAGTACAAGCATCTGGTGAACCTGCTGACAAAATCATCGGTAGAAGGAACTTCCAACAACACTTCAAGTTCAGCAAATATGACAGGTATAAAGTCACTACTATCTAATGCAAGATCATATGATTGGATAGTAGATTCAGGGGATCACACCATATTACTTTCTGTAAAGAAGTCTTAGAAAATTTAAAGAGAATCAACAAAGGAAATCATAGAGGAGTTCAAATACCCACAGGAGCTAGATCAGAAATAATACATACAGGTGATGCTTCTATAGGTTCAATGCAGTGCTTACCAGATTTGAAGAATAAAGTAAATAAAGATGTGCAGATGTTCTGTGAAATCTGTCCATTAGCCAAGCAAAGTAGAATAAGTTTTCCTATTAGTAGTCATAAATCTGATCATGTATTTCAGCTTATACATATAGATGTATGGGGACCATACAAAACTGAAACCTATGACAAGAAGCAATATTTTGCAACCATAGTAGATGACTATAATAGATACACTTGGATTTGTTTGCTGCATTCTAGGTGTGAAGTAATAGTGGTATTGAAAGACTTTTTTGCTCTTGTGAAAAATCAGTTTAATTCTTCCATAAAGGTGTTGAGATCTGATAATGGTAGAGAATTTTTCAATAAAAACTGCAATGAATTGCTTGCATCCTTGGGAATAGTTCATCAGAGTAGTTGTCCCTACACTCCATAACAAAATGGAGTGGTAGAGAGGAAACATAGACACATATTGGAGGTAGCAAGAGCATTGAAATTTCAAAGCAACATACCTGCTAGATTTTGGGGAGATTGTGTGAAAATTGCAGTCTACTTAATCAAAAAGATGCCCACAACAGTGTTGAGTGGTAAGTCACCCTATGAAAGACTTTATGGAAAACCACCAAAGATAGATCACCTTAGAGTATTTGGATGTTTATGTTATGCTAGTACACTGCCAAGAGGGGACAAATTTGCAGCAAGAGCTTTGAAATCAATGTTTATTGGATACTCTGAAGTGCAAAAAGGGTACAAGCTGTATGACTTGGAGTCAAATAAGTTCTTGGTAAGCAGGGATGTAAGCTTCAGAGAAGACATATTCCCTTTCAAAGGCTTACCCTTGGAGCATGAGAGCTTATTCATCCCTGATACTGGTGCAGCAACAACCACAAAAGATCAGTCTATCTTGACACCTATGGTTGATGATGATCCTGGAATAGCAGTTGAAGCAGAGATAGATACTTCACCAAATATGTCATTAAACGAAACAACTGATGACATGGAGATGCTGAGCTCAAATGGGAGGGATGGACAAGGTACCTCACAACAAGAAGAACATGAAGAGGTACAGCAATCAGATCATACATAGGAGATACATGAACAACTGCCATCAATTGTACAACAAACTACAGAGACTAGGAAATCTACAAGAACACAAAGACCAGCAGTGTGGCTCAAGGATTATGTGACTTCTTGCAAACCAAGAGGAGACTGTCTCTATTCACTTACAGATTATGTAAGCTATGACCACCTTCCAGAACACTACCAGTGTTATCTCAGCTCATTCTCAGCCCAAGTAGAACCAAGGAATTTCCAGGAAGCAACACAAGATGATAAATGGATAAAGGCGATGCAACAGAAGATTCAGGCACTAGAAGAAAATAAAACATGGGAAGTGGTAGATCTGCCCCCAGGAAAGCAGACTATTGGTTCAAAATGGGTCTATAAAATCAAACACAAAGTTAATGGTGAGGTGGAGAGGTTCAAAGCCAGGCTGGTGGCAAAAGGGTACATACAACAGGAAGGTTTGGACTATCATGAGACCTTTTCACCTGTTGCCAAGATGGTGACAGTCAGAACTGTGATCAATCTAGCAGTTTCTAAAGGCTGGTCTTTGTCACAAATGGATGTTAATAATGCCTTCTTGCAAGGTGATTTGTATGAGGAGGTGTACATGGCATTACCTCAGGGATTTCATAAGCAGGGGGAGTCTATTAAGGTCTGCAGGCTACTCAAGTCCCTTTATGGCCTCAAACAGGCATCAAGGCAATGGAATATCAGATTAACTGATGCCTTGATAGATGAAGGATACTCACAAAGTGCCTATGATCATTCCCTATTTACAAAAAGGACAGGTGCAGACTTGGTAATCATCCTTGTATATGTAGATGACTTACTGATTACTAGGAGCAACAATGCACTGGTGGAGGAGGCAAAGACAACCCTACACAAACATTCCAAGTTAAAAGATCTAGGTGAACTAAGATACTTCCTGGGAATTGAACTCATGAGATCAGATAAGGGAATTATGCTGAACCAAAGGAAGTATGCACTTCAATTGATCTCAGAGGTGGGAATGAGTGGTGCAAGACCAGCTAGTTCTCCTTTGGAACAAAACATCAAGTTGACAACTGTTGAGTATGACAAGCATGCAGGAGTTAAAAGTGATGAAGAGCTACAGGACATTGTAAGCTATCAGAAATTAATAGGCAAGCTGATCTGCCTCACTATTACAAGACCAGATATTTGTTTTGTTGTTCAGGTTTTGAGCCAGTTCATGCAGAATCCAAAGCAATCACATTTGGATGCTGCATTGAGAGTGGTTAGATACATAAAAGGATCACCAGGAATGGGGTTGTTATTGAAGAAAGGAGTAGTAGAAGAAATCACAGCTTATTGTGATGCAAATTGGGCAGCTTGTCCAAATACAAGAAAATCAGTGACTGGTTATGTGATTAAACTAGGAGAATCACTGATCTCATGGAAATCAAAGAAGTAGCCAACTGTAAGCAGGACTTCTGCTGAGGAAGAATATAGAAGTATGGCAGCAGTAACTTCAGAGTTGGTTTGGCTAGTAGGCTTGTTGAAAGAGCTAGGATTGACTATAAAGGAGCCAGTGGTGTTGCACTGTGACAGCAAGGCAGCTATGCAAATTGCAGCCAATCCAGTCTACCATGAGAGGACAAAACACATAGAAATTGATTGCCACTTTGTGAGAGAAAAGATCAAAGAAGGGTTGATTAAACCTCAACACATTTCCAATAAGGAACAGCTCGCAGATGTGATGACTAAAGGGTTAGGAGCTGAGCAACACAAGGTTCTAACATCCAAGCTGGGATTGTTCAATGTTTTCCACCCTCCAGCTTGAGGGGGAGTGTGAAATTATTTGTTAATTAGTAGCTAGGACCAATGTGGAAATAGTGAAACTTAAGGGTGTCATTTGATGATTAGTTGAAGTTAATAACCAACTAAGTCAATAAAATGACTTAGTCAGTTAATAGTGTATAACGAAAATGAAGAAGAGCTAACAGCTCATCTTTCTCTCTTTTCTTCTTCAATGAAATCAAAGATCCATTGCTGATTGTTCTTGCATGTTATAATTCATCTGTAATTAGGTTAATTCAGTGCAAATTAACAACTTGTGTTGAATTCAATTAAATATTGATGGAAACAAAACAAGCAGGCACATCAACTAACTCTTTTTAGATACACCGAAATTTGAGGTCAAATTGGGCACGGTTCCACTCCTATGCTATTTCATTCAGGTGTCATGTTCTTTCCAAAAATTCCTACTTCATTATCGTCGAAAAAATAAATTAGTGTTACCACTCAAATACTGTGATTAAAATTTAAGCCCCCATGAAAAGAAAGCCAACGACAAAATAGCTACTGCATTCTGACATATTTTATTGAAAATTAAAGAAAGGAAAACGATTAGGTAATTAATTGAGTACAATATATAAGGTTATAAATTGCGTTCAAACATTTAATATATAGACTATATTCCAAGGAACAATTTCCGAAAACATTCCTAAGGTTAAACAAATGATAGAAACATTCCTATATGTCTTTTACTTGTGATTAGTCACGGAGATACTTAGAATACAGATATATATACTGTATACTGTTGGTTGTCCCATGTATCTTGTGTTGCATGGTTGCAAAGTTTATACTATCAATTTTAATTTTCTGTAAGAAAACTTAGGTCTGTGATTCAGCAAAGTGTTACGAGAAAAATGAACTGTCAATTTTCGTTTTTTCTCTTAGGAATCTTTCTCGGCATAGTTCCCTCGTTTGCTGCTTATGGTATGGTCTCTTTTTCTCTCTTTCTTTCTTAGTTTTGTGACAAGTTATTATGGATTTGAAAAAGTGTGTTTCTTGACATATTCCCATTTGGATGTTGGTACTCTATATGTTTAATCAATAATGTATGTATGTAGCTACAGAAGGGGAGCCTTGAGCAACGGTTAAGTTGTCTTCATGTGACCTATAGGTCACGGGTTCGCCGTGGAATCAGCCACTGATGCAGTAGGTTGTCTACATCACACCCTTTGGTGTGCGGCCCTTCCCCTGACCCTGCGCGAACGCGGGATGCTTGTGTGTTCGCGGGATGCTTGTGCATTGGGCGCCCTTTTTTTATATATGTAGCTACAAGTAAAAGCTGATTTTTTTTTTTCATGGATTTTATTTCGATGCAGAGGGACCTATTTACGATCACTCTGCATATACTGAGGTAACATTTTACATGTTACTTGAAAATGATGGTCATTTTTTTAAGTTACTTTGTTCTGTTTTAGTGTAAATCAGTGCCTGAAGAACCGCTTTACAATGGTGGAATAATGAAGGATTATTGGACAATGGAAGATCAAGATATTCAACCTGAGAAAAATTCTTATTCCTTTGTCCTCAACAATCTCTCTGGTGATACCATTTATAGTTTCTCCAGTTATGTTGTTACAACTCTCTCATACTCTCAAATTTGTCATGAGAGTAATATTTATCAATTATCAGTGTTTGTGTTTGTTATAGGTTGGGTACAGATACTTGATGCAGATTCAGCAGTGATAAAGGCAAGCCTAAAAACAGCTAATGGTACAGTAAAATGTGTTGGAAATGTCATTGCTAGGTCAGGGTGCTGGTCATTTTTAAAGGGTGGATTTGTGCTTGATTTTCCTTCTTCCTTTGCTCTCTTGTCATTTCAGGTATTTGCCTTAAGAAGGGAACATTTAAGTATTGAATTTCTGCAACAGTTTTGAGTGGTACAAATGATAATGTCATGCTTTGGTGCAGAGATCAGATGGGCAAGTGTTAAATATTTCTATTACTAGTGTTTCTTTACAGCCATTTACTTATGAACAATGGAGAAGAAACCAACAAGACATGATCGATAAAGTAACTCCTGAAACTCTATGCTTTTCGTATTTGTATTCAGTTCCACACTACGGCATTGATGAGTACATGACTTCCAATATCTTTAGTTTTATGGTAACATTCTTTGACAGTGTGTACTTACACTAGTTCTGCTATGTTCAACCCCAGAAAAGAAAATGCACAGCAACTATACATATATCAGATGTGCAAGGAAATAGACTGCCCGGAGCATCAATCATAGTAGAGCAAGTGTCTAGAGATTTTCCACTTGGTTCTGCCATCAGAAACACAATTCTTGGAAATCCACCATATCAGGTAAAATGCTGATCAAATTTTCTGTCAAGACGTAGGAATGTTGACGATTAGCCTCATGTCGAAAATGTTTGAGTAAGCTTATAAGTTGGTTTCTTATAAGGACTTTTTGGCTTAGTTTATTATCAGTTTCAGCATTTCTACTGAAGCACGTAACTACTCATTTACAAAATCAGTTTCAGCACTTAAAAAATGTTTTTTCAGCATTGAGCTAACGAGCTCATATTAAAGTGTGTAAACAACTAAATCTTGTTACAGAAATGGTTTAAAGAGAGGTTCAATGCCGCGGTTTTTGAAGATGAACTGAAGTGGTATTCAACAGAACCACAACAAGGAGAAGTAAACTATACAATACCTGATCAAATGCTGGAATTCGTTCGAGCTAACCAAATCATTGCCAGAGGCCACAACATATTCTGGGAAGATCCAAGATTTGTTCCTTCATGGGTTCGTAATTTAACCGGTCCAGACCTTAAATCAGCTGTAAATTCCAGGATACAAAGTTTGATAAGTAAATACAAGAATGAGTTCATTAATTGGGATGTTGACAATGAAATGCTTCATTATGATTTCTATGAACAAAGACTTGGTACCAATACTAGTCTGGAGTTTTTCAAAACAGCACAGGATTTGGATCCTTTAGCTAAATTGTTTATGAATGACTATAATGTTGTAGAGACATGCTATGACATGAATTCAACAGTTGATGCCTATATTTCCAAATTGAGAGATTTGAAACAAGGTGGAGTATTTATGGATGGAATTGGCCTAGAAGGACATTTTACAGTACCAAATCCTCCCCTTATCAGAGCTGTTCTAGACAAATTGGCTACACTTGAACTTCCCATATGGCTTACAGAAGTTGATATCAGCAATACACTTGATAAACAAACTCAGGTCAGGGCCTCAAAATCTCTACAAAAAAGAGTTAATTTCACGTATGAACACTGAACTTTACTTACATCACAAGAACTATTTTTTGTTCATGGTAAAGTACTGAACTATGTGTGAATTGCTCAGAAAATAACATTGCTCGGAAGGTGAAATTTCGGGTGTCAGGGTTATGACATGTCACCCTCCACGTCCAGGGGCAGATCCACCTTGCGACCTATGGGTTCACATGAACCCAATAGTTTTTGTACAAACAGTGTATATTGTGCTCGAAACATTCACTAAATATCTATAAATGTTTGAATGTGAACTCAGTTACTATTGAGAATTTACTCGAGGTCGTTGTAGGAACCTATAAACATTAAATCTTGGATCCGCCTCTGCCCACGTCAGCATTTTGTCACTATATAATATATCAGAAGATAAAAAGGAAATCCACCATGTAAATGTAATCGATTACATTTTATGTTTTTAATTATTTGACGTGTAAAGTGACATGTCAGTTACTTTAACGCGACAAAAGATAGTTTATTACTTTTCTCTATTAGAAAAAGAGTAGTAGTTTGTTACTTTAATATTATAGTAGACAAAGTTCAGTAGCTATGCTTGATATTATCCCTTTTATGAATTTGATGGCAGGCTAGATATCTAGAGATGGTATTAAGAGAGGGATTTTCGCATCCAGGTGTTAATGGAATCATGCTTTGGACAGCATTACATACTAATGGATGTTATCAGATGTGTTTGACAGATAACTATTTTCATAACCTTCCTGCTGGGGACGTAGTCGATAACTTGCTGAAAGAATGGCAAACTGGGGTGGTGAATGGGCAGGCTGATGAACATGGCTCATTTAGCTTCTCTGGGTTTTTAGGTGAATACAAGATTACAGTCATATTTGGCAACAGAACAGCTATTTCAACATTCTCACTATACAGAGGTGATGAAACCAGACACTTAAATATTCAGTTGTGATGGTGTTACTAATTAGATGTAATTGTTATACAAGTTCACATTGAGTTTGACATGATCATGTGAAGAAAAGTTACAACATTTTGTAACACTTTGTCTGGCTTCAGATAGGTTTAAGGCATTACTAAAGAGTGAAGTTGCAAAATGAACTCAGTTATTTTTAACTCTGCACAGTTCACGAAGTTGGATCATGACATGTTTATTGACTTAACCCTACGAGTTGAACCCAAAATGATTTGTCAAAAGAAGAATTAACCCAAATAGCCGCCCGCCCAACTGTTTAAACTACAAATAGCCAATTAAGGTATAATAGATCTTTAACTGTGTATAAATATGTATAACCAATATATAATGTATGTAGATGGCTAGAAAAAGTAAACGGTGAATATGATGGGCTATTTATGTAAAGATCCCTTGTCAAAATATCGAGTCAAATGGGCCAAAACAATGTAACACGACGGGTCAAAGTCCAAACCAAGCATGCAAAATCAACTCTTGAGACTGGAATTTATAACAATTTAGAAGAACTTGGAATTGTGTCAATTTGGAGACGGATAATTCTGTTAGAAGAATTATGTCAAAAGGCAAACAAGAAAAATGAGAAATCAGTCATGTTGAACGGATTAGGTTACAACCCATTTTGACCAAGCTAATGTTGATCTAAGCAAACTTTGATTATATTCAATTTTAACTCATCTATTAAAATTGTTCAAATTTGGCTCAACCCATCCATTTTTTCTACCCCGGTTTACCTGTTCGACCAAAAAGTGTTAGACCTTTTGATTGAATAAATTAAATCGGAAGATTTGAGGCAAATCCTAGCCAAAGATAGTTTATCCTAGATCTGAAGTAGGAGATAAGAATAAGCAGGCATAGTTGAACATATAATTTAACTATAACGATGATTGAATCCCGTCGCATAAGAAAAAGATGATTTTGATGATATCAAATTATAACGAAGAATACATAGATAAAGAAGGGTCACCGTTTTTGAATAAGGTTAACCCCCATACCTTTGATACAATGCCATTAATGATGGATACTGAGGATCTAAGCTTCCTTTCTCCTTTCTTCTTGTCTGTTGGGAGTCAGAGATGAATTATCTCTCCTCCTCCCTCAAGATATGTCTACATGTGTACCTGAGTTTTTTTCCAGCCCCCCCTCAGTTACTCTCTCCTACAACATTTATACAAAGATACTTTCTTTACCCAACGGTCCTTAACCGGAATACTTAAGTTCTTGGAATATCCTGTGGAATATTTCCCTAGAAATATTTAAGTGTTAAACTAGCCGTTCAGGCTGAATGGAGTGCTCGACCTCGGCCGCAGCCGAATCACTCGTAAGTGTATCGCTTCTCATACGTGACCTCGGCTCGGTTAGCTCTTAGTCGTTCTCCCTTAGGTGAGATTCTTCTGTTCAGATTGACCTATACATTACCCTTGCTACAGTTGGAAGGGTTAACCCATCCTTTTTTTTCACATATTACAAACAACATAGTAACTCATACAAGTCGATGTAATGCAATTATCAATGCAGTAAAGCATAAGACATAGCAGACAAAAGTAATAAAAGCCATGCTTGTGATTTCCGCAAAGTCAATTTTATCGCCCAATGCTGGCCGACCATCTTTTCTCCCTTTTCCAAATTATAACTACGTAATTTCTTCCCTATAATTTTTAGAGCCTCAAATCAAGGGTAAAGAATATCGCCAATCCAAATCTCAAGATATATGCTACTTAAATAATTACAAACCTAACACCAACAAAATCTTGGATAATGAGAAGGGGGCCGGGGGAGAAAGAATACTGCATTACATATACACATTGAAAAGTGAAAATATGGCCAAGTACAACAATAAAAAGAAGAGAAAAAAAGATTCATAGCTAAAAAAAACATTAATTTATGGAAAGTGGTGGCTTACAATCTGGAGGAATCTATCAGCTTTACTAGACAAAAGGCAAAAAACCCCACTCTCATTACAGCTACAAGAAAACAAATAAAACCAAAGTTGCAGCCAAAGCACTGAAATGCAAAGCTGTTGGATAGAGAACTCTTGTGGATTCTCCCATGGCTAATCCAGCTAAATATGACCCATCTGTCAGCATAGCTTGAGACCCGGATCCGGACTGCGTTTCGGTTCCTCCCCCATATTCTGTTCCGGATCCTGACCCGTATTGTGTTCCTGACCCGTACTCTAACCCGGCACCCGATCCGGAAACCATTTGGCCTGAACTTGACCCTGTTCCTGTTGCAGGGTCCACAACTCCTGTCCCATCATAAGACCCGCTATCACTGGGTGTTGTTGTAGTAGGTGTCGTATCTTTTGTAGATTTTTGACTGCACCATAACATAACCAAATAATGCTCATTAGCTAAATGTCAATAAAATGTGCTGCCATCATTTACTGCAGCATTTGTCAGTTACTCTCGTGACCAAAATCATTGCATTTCTTCTCTTCAATTAATGTTAACACCAACGTTAGATGCAAACTAATGGAGTACGAAAGATGGAATTTAACATAGAAAGACACCCTTAGAAAGAAAAGAATTTAAATGTTCAAAGAACTTTAACAATCATTGTATATTTACTCATTGTAACCCACAACTTGAGTACATTGTGTCTTTGACACCTAGACTGCCAGTATTAGGGTTGCTTTAGTATTCGGTTTTTTAGTATCCAGTCAGCCATTACTTTTGCTATTGCTACTGCTTTCTCCATTTATTTTTTCTCTAATTCTTATATTATCGATATCATTTTTCTGGCCTCTTGTTGTTATTTACTTGTTCCTATTGTTACTCTTGAGCCGAACGTCTTTCGGAACAGCCTCTATACATTTTAACCTCCCCAAATCTCACTTGTGGAATCCCACTGGGTTATTGTTGCAGTTGTAACCGACAACTTGATACTATTTATTTATTTTTATGATCGATTATATGTAGTTTTCCAAAAAATTTATGCAATGTGAATAAGTTTTGATTGAAAGTGTATTTTAACTTATTATAACAAGCAGCTTAATTAAAGTCTGATTTCATAATTTCTAACTTCGAAGGAGTTATAATTGTTGTAGCAAGCAGCTTGATTATTAATTTTACCTTTTAGCTAAAATTTTGTGGGATATATACAGGAATAGTATTTTACCTTGGGGTTGAAGGGCAAAATGTGACCGTATAATCTGCGCCACTGCAAGTGAAAGTGCTAGTAGGATCATCATAAGCGTAGCTATACGATCTCGGGCAAGCAGTTTTGAACATCTGCGAGTACATCGACGGTTTACAAGTCGCCGGTGTATTATACGCGCCGCTGCAGCAATACTCCGGCTTGTTAAACGCCTCACACGCGCTCCTACACGCTTCTCCACCGCCACTCCTCAGTTCCGTCGGGCAGATTTGGTTCAGATCCGTAACACAACCCGTCGTCGCACACATACCCGACCCGCCCGAAGCTTCGACCACCATGGGTAAATTATACCCGTCAACTAAGCTCACGTCGTAAAAATCCTGCCCACCAGTTCCGAGAGTAAACTCCGCTAGAGTCGCCGGCGGAGCAGCTCCGGCGCCGTTGCATTCTACTTCGCCGGAGCCACAATCACCAGTTCCGCATGAACCCGACCCGGATCCGTCAAATGAGCAACTTGTTCTGCCCCAAAACCTGCCGGACCAACCAGTGGGTGCAGTGAATGTACGTGAAGAGTCTTGCGGAAGTTCAAATCCAGTGCTTTGTAGAGTTGGACTACCTGCATTAGCAAGAATACCTGGCCATACTGTGTACTCACATTTGTTCACAAAGGTAAATGTAGCCCCTAATACACCTGAAAAAGAGAAAAAACAGCAACTTTAATATCACACAATTGTAATGTTGCATTACACAAAATAATATAACATAAAAATTAGATTTCTATTTGTTTACCTTTCGACAGAATGAGGAAAGCAAAAGACAAGCTAAGAAAGAAAGAAGATGAGAGATCCATGTGGGTATTTTTCTAATTCCTTTAGCTGTTGAATACTAGTAATGCTTTACTAGTTCAACAAAAATAAAGGGTTTAGTTGTTAGATAATAAAAGAGCAAAAAGCAGAGTAATGAGAGAGAGCAATAGATGATAGCAGGAAGAGGACGAGAGAGTGGGGGTGATGTTGAGCTTTTTTTGTTGCTCTTCTCTCTGTTTCTGCTGCAGGTGATAGTGATAAGGGAATAGTACTAGCAGATAAGAGAGTTAAAAAAATTTGAGAAATGGGTGAGTGTAGGGTTTTCAGTGTTCATAAAACAACAAAAATGATTTTTTTGTAAGGAAAAGAAAAAGAAATGGGAGATGTAAGGAATGGTAATGTCAGTTGGAAGATGAATAATTCAATACCATTGAGACTTGAGAGTATAAAAATTTATTATTTTGTGTAGAATCTTTTATGTGCACTATGCTTTATGTAACATTTTTTATTGTATAATATTCTCGTTATTTAATACACAATATGCGATAAGGTGAAGTAATTTAATGCTACTATAGTCCTATGACCTAGATTACTGGACAGTTGGGACGAGATGTTTCTTACCCGGCGTTAAATATGGACTGGCTAGCCCATTTGGGCCTACTTTATCATCAATAACTTAGGGGTATTATCAAGCCCGTATCACAAACTATTTACGTTTAGTAATCGAAATAGTGTATAAAATTTATATAATTTTTGTATATAATATACAAAATATGTATATATATAAAAAATATATATAAATTTTATACATTTTTTCGCTACAATGTCATTTTTCGAATAACTTATGGAAAAATGATATTGTGAATGAAAATATATAACAAGAATTGACAAATTTCGAGTCTTAAATTGAATGTAGCAAAGACAGTCTAAAAAGATTGGTATTGTATAGCCATATAGTAAAAATACCTACTTCCCCATCTGTTCTCTTTCCGTAACCCCTCTCTTCCTCTCTTTATTTTTCAGTTTAGTTCTCAACAAACATCGTTAGTTTTTTATTCGACTAAAGAGTAGTAGTATGATACTTCAGTTTAATTTACATCTTTTTAATAGCCTGAGTGTCTTTTCTTCCTATCTTATTGCATAAATTGTGTTTATACAATGAAGGTGTAGTCGAAGGAAGTAGTTTTCACCGTGAATACTAAGGGGTCATTTGATATGGAGTATAAGAATAGTGCTGAATAGATATATTAGTAATGTCGGAATTAGTAATGCTGAAATTATTTATGCTGGAATTAGTTCTTATCGAGTGTTTGATTGGTGTATTAAAAATAGCATGCATTGCATAATTTTTTTTGAAATTGTTTGAAAAAAATCCCTCTACGTGCGTTAGAAAGGATTTGAAAAAAGGTTTTGAAAGGGCAGTTCTATATTTATAATGCTTATTCATGTATTAAAAATTATGGTATTGCTAATCCCATAATTTATTATGTATAAGAATAGTACTGAATAGAGTATATAACTAATATCAAAGCTAATACATATTATTAGGGAAAAACACTATCAAACATGAAATTAATAATATCAAAGCTAATACAAATATTATTTTCCCTAATACATCCTACCAAACGACCTCTAAATAGATTGGACTATATCTAGGCCTAGTTTGAATTTGAAAGGTGGATTTTAATAAAGAGATTGTCATGGAACTTCTTTTTCTACTCTTGGAAGAGGAAGAATACATGATCCATGGAATTTGTTTTCGGATCTTCGATTCCCACCTATACACAGTTGAATAATTAATTAATTAGAGGGAATCTAAAAATTAGATCTTCAACTACTTCCGAGAGGTCGTGTGTGTTTTAAAGTAAATTACACTACCTACGTAAGAATTTACAAATTATAAATCTCGAACTCGTATATACTTACAATAGAAGAAAATAAAATACTTTTGATGAGATATGAAATTTACGATTGTTAGATTACAACGAATAAGTCGAAATTCCAATCGATCCCTTTTTGTGATGGCCTTGTTTATAGTATGGACAATGGAGTAAATAATACTTCAACAAAATTTGATTCTGTCCAGAAGGAGAATAAAGATACAGATAGAGTGAGCTTTACACCTTTAGAAGTTAGAGCACATGTTTCCACCCAATAGTATTATAAAAAGGCCAATATTACTATAAAGGAATTTAACTTTTTTAAAAACAAGAGAAAGAAAACGAGCAACTATGTTTCCATGAAGTAGAATAATGAACATGAAAATGGATTTGATAGGTGCATTTGGGGATAGCTTATGGCCACATAGGTGGACGTAGAGTTGCTACACCAAACATAAATTTATGTGTGAAATTTTAATAAATCATAAAAAATATTGTATATGGTCGAGATCAGGTATGCCCGATCTCCCAGGCTCGAGGGGTCGCCTTAGGCCCGAATTCAGGTAAGGTCGAGTTCGAGCTCGATGGACAAGACTCGAGCTCGAAGACAGAGTGCAATGCCCGAAGATTGAAGTACGATGGATATCGAAGCCGAGTATGCTCGACCCCGAAATAATACCGTTATGGATTTGTAACATAATGAGAGAGATTCCTTCCACATCCCTAAAATCATGGCGCAAATCCCGGAATAGAATTGTACGATTCCGTACTAGGCGGTTAGACAGCTGTCCCAGTAAGATTCCTTACTGTAAATGGAAATGTACCTTATTTAGGGCTCCCCTATTATATAAAGGGGACCCCAATCATTTGTAAACATCATTTAATTATTGACAAAGTATATACTCTCTACTTTTCGTTCATTGTTCATCAGAATTATCCTTTAGCTTTATTGTTCTTACTTTATTGTTCTCGATTCATCTCAAGGTCACTAAGCTCGAGGTCGATATTACTTAGTAAGCACTGGTTTGATTTCATTCATTTCTTTCATTTATACTTTATACTTCTTGATTATTAATTGGTATTGAACTGAATCACATATCTTTAAAATCACAAATCAAATTTAATTGTTACTCGTATTTTCGAGGTAAACAGTTTGGCGCCCACCGTGGGGCTAAAGATAATAGTGATTATTTCATTACTGATTCTCATACGTTATTTTTACACTTTTTCTTGTCAATAATTTTTTGATTCTCAGGATTAAACATGTCAAACTCGCAAAACGCACATGTTCATGACAACGAAGGTCTTGGATTTCATAGGGAAAACAACAATGTAGGGGTCTCTGTACCACCAATAAACCCTGGGTAAGTGCCAAATGTGGAATCGGTTGATGTTAGTTCGCACATTGCTTTAAATGCAGATTTAGGCGCAGACCCCGGAGGAAGCGTGCGCAGGGAAGCCCGATCCGGGGTCCAAGCAACACAAGGTATCGGAGATGGGGGAGTCAGCCTTCAAGTTATATTCGAGATGCTGCAAGCTCAGCAGATTTCCATCGCTCAACTTCAGAGTCAGAATAGAACTCCGAGTATAGCTGAACCAGAAAACACTCGACGTGTTGAACCGGCGCCAGAGAGGTCAAACGAAAATAGCTCGCGGACTGACCCTACTATTATGAGAATGCTCGAAGAGCTCACCAAGAGGATAGAGTCCGGGGGAAAGAAGATTGAGGACAATGACAAAAAGGTGGAGACTTATAACTCCCGTATTAATCAAATACCAGGGGCACCCCCGGTCTTGAAAGGTTTAGATGCCAAAAAGTTCATACAAAAATCATTCCCTCAAAGCGCGGCTCCGATGCCCATTCCTAAAAAGTTCCGCATGCCCGATATACCCAAATATAACGGGACAACTGACCCTAATGATTATATTACCTCATATACTTGTGGGATTAAAGGAAACAACCTGAACGATGATGAGATCGAGTCCGTGTTGTTGAAAAAATTTAGAGAAACTTTGTCGAAAGGAGCCATGATTTAGTATCACAACTTGTCTCCTAACTCTATTGATTTGTTTGCTATGTTAGTAGACGCCTTCGTAAAAGCACACGCCGGGGCCAAAAAGGTGGCGACGAGGAAATCGGACGTCTTCAAGATAAAACAAAGGAATGTCGAGATGTTGAGGGAGTTCGTGTCTAGGTTTCAGATGGAGCGAATGGAATTGCCACCGATCTCGGATGACTGGGCAGTAGAAGCTTTTATGCAGGGTTTGAATTAAAAGAGTTCGATTCATCTCGACAATTAAAGCAGAACCTGATCGAGTATCCAGCTGTGACGTGGTCAGACGTGCATAATTGTTATCAATCAAAGATCAGGGTCGAGGACGGCCAGTTGGGAGCCCCCTCGGGTTCAGTTCATCATAATAGAACGGCAGCCAAACCCCCGAGGGATACGGACAGGGAATCGAGGTCAAACAAAGAACGGTATCAGCCGTATGTCGATCGTAGAAACAACGGCTCGGGTCGTAACGCTCCTCGGAATGATCAGAGAAATGATCAAGGTCAAAGCTCTCGGGGACTCATGAGTAAGAATGGGTTCGATAAACACACTGACCCCGCGGAGGCACCTCGATTGTCAGAGTATAATTTCAGTGTAGACGCATCGGGGATTGTGTCAGCTATTGGAAGAATCAAAGATACCAGGTGGCCCAGGCCTATACAAACCGATCCTTCTAAAAGGAATCCAAACTTGATGTGTAAGTATCATGGCTCACATGGCTATAGAACCGAAGACTGCAGGCAGCTAAGGGAGGAGGTAGTTCGATTGTTCAACGAGGGTCACCTTTGAGAATTTCTCAGTGATCGAGCTAAGAACCACTTCAGGGAGAGAGATGCAAGAAAAAATGAGCAGGAAGAACCACAACACGTAATCCACATGATCGTTGGCGGTGTCGATGTCCCACAAGGACCTGTGTTCAAACGCACTAAGGTGTCGACCACCAGAGAAAAACGAACTCGGAGCTATGTGCCCTAGGACGCCCTATCGTTCTATGACGAGGAAGCAGAAGGCATATCTCACCCGCACAATGACGCCCTGGTAATCTCTATTCTTTTAAATAAAAAATTCAAGTTAAACGTGTTCTAGTGGATCTAGGTAGCTCAGCAAACATAATCAGATCAAGGGTCATAGAACAGCTCGGCCTACAGGATCAGATTGTACCTGCATCCCGGGTCTTAAATGGCTTCAACATGGCAAGTGAAACAACAAAGGGGTAGATAATCCTACCAGTAAAAGTAGCCGAGACCATACAAGATACAAAATTCCATGTCATCGAAGGCGACATGAGGTATAATGCGCTCCTCGGGAGACCATGGATACATAACATGAGGGCGGCACCTTCAACTCTTCATTAGATGATGAAGTTCCCAAAGGAGGATGGTGTGAAAACGGTCTACGAAGAGCAACACGCTGCAAAGGAAATGTTTGCACTCGATGAAGTGACGCCGATACCAGAGCCTTCAACCTCGGAGAAGTCGAGCATCAAAGGTAAGCAGGTGGCCAAATAGCAATCACCGCCTCAGCCTCGACGGAATCGGAGCAACAGGTAATCGAAGACAAAGAAGAGGATTTCCTTACTCCTCGAACCTTCGTCGTTCCTGAAGAGTCCGATGCAACCAAATCAACTGTCGAGGAACTGGAGCAGGTCATACTGACCGAATACATGCCCGAGAGAAAGGTATACCTGGGATGGGATTAACCCCTGAACTCAAGAAAAAACTCATTCAATTTCTTATTGATAATATGGATTGCTTTGCTTGGTCCCATTATAGGGATTCCACCGGAAATCACAACACACCGAGTAAGCCACGACCCCAAGTTCAAACCGGTAAAGCAAAAAAGGAGGCCCCAGTCCGAGGTGAAACATGTGTTCATAAAGGACGAGGTAACCAAACTTTTTAAAATAGGGTCTATTCGGGAGGTAAAATACCCAAAACGGTTAGCCAACGTAGTTGTAGTTCCTAAAAAAGGAAACAAACTAAGAATGTGCGTAGATTACAAGGATTTAAACAAAGCATGCCCAAAAGACTCTTTCCCACTGCCCAGCATCGATCGTATGATCGATGCCACGGCCGGCCACGAGATCCTAACTTTTCTCGATGCCTACTCTGGGTACAATCAAATTCAGATGAACCCGGAGAACCAGGAAAAGACCTCATTTATCACTAAATTTGGGACTTATTGTTACAACATAATTCCCTTCGGGCTAAAAAATGCAGGAGCTACATACCAACGCCTAGTTAACAAAATGTTCGAGGAACAGTAGGTAAATTGATGGAAGTTTACATTAATGATATGTTGGTTAAGTCCCTACGCACAGAGGACCATTTAACTCATTTGCTGGAAACATTCAAAATCTTGAGGAAGAACAACATGAAGCTTAACCCAGAAAAATGTGCCTTCGGAGTCGGCTCGGGTAAGTTCCTCGGCTTCATGGTGTCGAATCGGGGTATCGAAATCAACCCCGACAAGATCAAGGCCATCGTGGATATCACGATCGTGGATAGTGTGAAGGTCGTGTAAAGGCTAACAGGGCGAATAGCTACCTTAGGTCGGTTCATTTCGAGGTCATCAGATCGAAGTCATAGGTTCTTTCCCTTGCTAAAAAAGAAGAAGAATTTTGCATAGACCCCGGAATGCCAGCAAGCCTTGGAAGAATTGAAGCGATACTTATCGAGAGGATAGGATGCAACGGTACTTGGATAAGTTGCAGGTAACTTTGCACCTCTTCAAAGAATGGACTCTGGATCATATGCCTCGAGAACAAAATAGTGAGGCCGATGCACTTGCTAACTTGGGATCCTAGGTTGAAGAAGAAGATATTGTCCCGGGGACTGTCGTCCAATTATCGAGGTATGTGGTTGAAGAAGGTCATGCCGAGATAAATTCTACAAGCCTGACTTGGGATTGGAGGAATAAGTATATCGATTATTTGAAAAGTGGAAAACTCTCATCCGATTATAAGGGATCGAGGGCCCTACGAACCAAGGTTGCTAGGTTCGCATTAGATGAAGATGGAACATTGTACAGGAGAACGTTCGATGGACCATTAACGGTATGTTTAGGGCCGGGGGACCGATTATGTTCTACGAGAAATCCACGAAGGTACTTGTGGAAATCACTCCAGCGCCGAGTCTTTGATTCGCAAAATTATCAGAGCAGGGTATTACCTGGATAGCATGGAAAAGGATACTAAAGAATTTGTTAAAAAATATGATAAGTGCCAACGGTTTGCTCCGATGATCCATCAGTCCGGAGAACAACTCCACTCGGTCCTATCCCATGGCCTCTCATGAAATGGGGAATGGACATAGTCGGCCCTCTACCAACGGCCCCAGGTAAAGCTAAGTTTATTTTGTTTATGACTGATTATTATTCTAAATGGGTGGAAGCATAGGCCTTCGAGAAGGTCAGAGAAAAAGAAGTTATTGACTTCATCTGGTACCACATCATATGCCGTTTCGGGATACCTACCGAGATTGTATGTGACAATGGAAAGCAATTCGTCGGCAGCAAGGTAACGAGGTTCCTAGAAACACATAAAATATAGAGGATCTTATCAACACCATACCACCCACCCAGGAATAGACAGGCCGAGTCAACGAACAAAACTATCATCCAAAACCTAAAGAAAAGATTGGATGATGCAAAGGGAAAATGGAGAGAAGTTCTACCCGAGGTCCTTTGGGCATATCGCACAACATCAAAGTCTAGCACAGGGGCTACTCCGTCCTCTTTAGTATATGGCTCCGAGGCCCTTATCCTTGTCGAGGTCGGATAACCCATCTCCAGGTTTCGATATGCATCGGAGGAGTCAAATCATGAGGCTATGAATACTAGCCTCGAGCTATTAGATGAAAAACGAGAGGCATCACTTGTTCGGATGGCCGTGCAGAAGCAAAGAATCGAGAGATACTACAATAGAAGGACCAACCTTCGGCACTTTGGAATCGTAGACTTAGCTCTACGAAAAGTCACCCTCAACACTCAAAACCTGAATGAAGGGAAACTAGGCTCGAATTGGGAAGGACCGTACCGAGTCCTCGGAGTTGTCGGAAAAGGTTCTTAAAAACTTGGCACGATGGAAGGCGAGCAATTGTCAAACAATTGGAACGTATCACTACTCAAACGATACTACTGCATAGGTATGACTTCCTATTTTTGTACATTTGAATATGAATCTAACCCATTGCAGGTGTTCGATCGAAGCTATCGAAGGCACCTTTTTACACGAAGGCCTTAGGTTTTAAAGCATGCGTTGCACTCTTTTTCCCTTAGATCTGATTTTGTCCCAAATGGGTTTTACCGGCGAGGTTTTTAACGAGGCAACAACTATGTGCTACCTAAGGAGAACTCAACAGTATCCAAGGCTTCTTTTCAATCAACCTCGAATACTGGGGGGCATCACCCTCAGAGGATGTATTTTCATGAGGAAAAATACTTCACGTCAAAAAGGGCCTCGATAGGAGAACTTTGTAACGGGCCAAACGGTCCCCGACGGCAAAAACATGTACGCATGTATCAATTACTCAGAGAAGCATTCTTTCTATATCAAAACACTTTGTGTCCCAAAGAAGTCTACTATTATACGAGCTTTACACTTATAATTCTACGAGAAACGGCCCAAGGGCCAGAACACAAATACACCCCGAATTCTCGGAGGCTGTCATCAACATTCAACACATTTGAGTCATCGAAAACTCGAACTCATAAGACCTTAAAGAGGCATCCCTCGATATAAAGGCCAAGGCCATCATACTCGGGCACTAACCTTTCGAACAAGTTCGAAAAGTAAATGGGAACAAGTCCAAAAGACATACCCGAAGGCTACGGCCATATTAAAGACTGCGGTCATATAAAAAGGCTACGGCCGAAATAATGTGGCTCGGAGACGTCCAACTTCCGCCATAAAATTAAAGGCCTTCAAACACTTTGAAAACCCGGTTAAATCAGGCTACCCTCGGCAAAAGCAAACGATAATGAGCTTCCATAAAATCAGCCCTTGAATAATTTAAAGGCTTCGATAACATCAGCCTTCGAAAAAAACCTCAAGAGGTATTCGATTATGTTTACACAAACAAATTACAAATAAGGTTCCGATCTGCCGAACCTTCGAAAAACCCAACGGGTACAAAAAACACATGCTAAGGCATAGAAAAATTTCCACTAAGTCTTTTAGCCAAAAAGAGGAAAAAATTATAGCCGCTTTAGAGGACGAATTGGCCCAACTTAAGAGCCTAAGGGCCAATATAAAAGAGCCTAAGGGCCGGAGCATGCGGATTTCGAGACCTTACTCTCACTAAACTCGGACTCAAGAGTCCCATTATCCCGAGCTCGCGTCAAATCGACTTAAGCTTAGCTCGAGGATTTACAAAAACCTTAAGATGTATTCTATTATATCGCCCATTGATCAATAAAAAACCTAAGGGTTTATTATATTCTGAGTCCGAGCCAATATTCGGACTGATCATTAGAGCTATAACATCAAAGTTTTTCAAACGAAGACGAAACGGAATTCAACACAAATCGAAGATGAAGCAAAGAGGTTCTTTATATTTATAAGAGATTCTTACAAAAGATATTTACAATAACTACGAAGGGCCCTTGCACAAAAACAAGGAAACAAAAGAGAACCTAATCTATTTCGGGGCCACATCCTCGGGAGCAACATCCTCAGGAACTGCATCCTCGGGAGCTATATCTTCGGGAACCTCCTCCTCCTCGGGGACTCCTTCCTCATCTTCCCCGCCCTCATAACCACTAACGGCATCTTCATCATCGGAAGAAACAAGAAACCTGGCATCGATTTCGAGCGCCTTTGCTTGGGCTATTTCTTCAGTGAGGTCGAACCCTCGGGCGTGGATTTCTTCGAGAGTCTCCCTCCGGGTTTGGCACTTGGCTAAATCATTACTACATTTTTCCCCGTCGGAGGCCTCCCTTAGCTCTGCTTGAACAGCCTCGGCGGCCCTTTAGTATACGGCAATGGTCTTATCAGTCGTAGCCTTCGTCTTCTCGACTTCAGCCTTGGCCTATGCGACTTTAGCCTCGGTTCTAGCAAGCTTTGCCTCTAGCTCCTCAATTTTCTTGCCCTAGGCCAGATTCTTCACTTTAATGCCTCGGAGTTGAGTTTCAGTCGAAGCCAATTGGGCTAGAAAAACTTATTTATCGGCATCAAGCCGATCTATGCTCTCTTTCCATCGATGGCAGTCAGCCTTTTAACCTGATCGACCTCGCCCCAGAGCTGCCCAATCATCTCCAACTTTTGCTGCAGCTGAGACATCGAAGTGTTAGCCCCCGCAGTAGGACCAAGAAGTCCATACTCTGTTAAAATCACGGTTACATGCTCGTCTTGCTCGACCTCATTTTTCCGAGCTTTGGCCAAGTCAGCCCAAAGGTTCTTGAGTTCCTCCTCCTTTTGGCTACAGAGGAGCCTTAGGGCCTTCTCCTCACTCGAAGCCTTCTTGATCTCGGTCTCACATTGGCTCAGCTCGGCCCTGAACTTGATGATGGCCTACACATGAAACGAAGACACGTCAATAAAAAGAAGGAGAGAAAAAAGAAAATTACAACAATAAGAGTTAGTGTTCACCCGAGAAAAGAGATGTTGAGCCTCTTCGGAGAGGGTGGATGCATTATTAAGGTCAACAGCATCGGCAACACCGGCGAAAAAATCCTGAAAATGATCTTCCTCGAGAACCTTGCTAGGATCGGGTGTTCCCAGAGCCCGAGCATCTTTTATTGCCTCCTCGGAGAAAGATGGTAGAGAAGGTGAGTGACCCATTGTCACGGCTCTGAGCTCCTCACTCGGGGCACTCTGATTAGCTTCGACCTTCTCAGTACTTGTCCCCTCAAGCGTACTTGTTGAAAGAGGGGGTACGATCTCGATCTCGGGGGACTCGAGGGCTTTGCTCGAGTCTTTCTTCAAAGTTCCTCCACGATAAGGCAAGGTGTCAAGTTCGGAGGACTTGGCGACCTCGACTGGTTTCCTAGTTCGAGGCACCAATGCCGACTCTTCGCCCTCGTTCTCTTCATCTTCCAAATATTGGGTGGCTGAATCCAAGTCCACATGGATAAGTTTCCTCCTCGGCTTTCTATTAGGGGCCCCCTCGTCTTGATCCTCGGGTTTCGGAGCACTCTTTCTCTTGTTGTCTTTCCCCGATTTCGGGATTGAGGACTTAGTCCCTTCACCAGGCGGGGCTGGCCTCATTTCGGAAACATCTCCGATGCCTGCACAAATAAACATGAATGAGATGACATCACCAATAAAAGAAAAGTATCAAAAACTTGGGAAGAGAACTTACCATGATGTTTGGCCTCCCATTTGCCCCTCGATAAATCGCGCCATTTGCGCCCATCATACGAGGAGGTCTGTTGCGGCCAAACGCACACGCAAGTATACGCGGTCGTCAAGTAATAAAGTGACTAAAAGTCGGATGTCGAACCCACGAGGACTTGTGATTAACTATTAACTACATTAGACTATCCTAACTATCTAAACAAGAATTAAACCCAAAAGTAGTGATGCTAAAGTAATTAAACTAAAAAGAAAATAACTAATGAACTTTAAACAGAGGAAGAGCAGATTTTTATGTTGTCAATGCGATGAAAACGATCTAGGGTTATGGGCTATCTAAAAATCATATTGTATTCTTCAATTGAATTGACTAATTAATTTATCTGGTTTATTGGTTCACAGGGTTAATATTGCTCATAAGAATCTATCGAGTTCTTACTCGCCTATTCAAGCTACCCTAACGCCTATATGTCTATGGAATTAGAACTAACAAGAACGCGTTTATAATTCCTGTAAATCAACCAAGCAAGGCAATTAGGTATATGTCTAGCCTAATGGCGAATCCGTTCCCCGATGCCCAGGTTCAAGAACTTGCTCCACTCAGTCCTATAGGCAATGTAGAATTCCCTCTTTTGATTTCAATTCTAGATTCGTAGATAGTATTCAATTAGTGATCAAGCAATTAAATAATTAAATGCAGGATTGAATAAATAAACCAATATGATAAACTAAGAAATCAAAATCAATATCCGAATGACAATAGTCATGAAAGAACCACAACCCTAGAACGTGAAGTTTAGCACCACATAGACATGGTAGCAAAACAACAAATCATACAAAGAAACATAAAAGTTACTAAGTTTGGTAGGAGAAAAGATGAAACCCAGCCTCCACGGCGGCTCTATGCTCTCCCTCGGTCTAAGATGTGTCAAAAGTCCTCAAAATAGCGTTTTTATATGTATTTATACCAAGTAGGGTCGGGCCCAGACGAAACACCCTTTCCTGCACGAAATAGGACTCTGGCTCTGTAAAATTTGTACAGGCGCGTCGCACGCTGTGCCGCACTGTGCGGTGTGCTTGTGGGGAAGTTCAGAGAGCTGATTCTGACAGACTGCAGGAGAATTCCAAAGGTGCGGCGCACGATGCCCGCACTGTGCGGCGCGGTAGTGAGAATTCGCGAAAATGCAAAACCTAAAAGTTGTAGCCCTTTCAAACAGCTTTCCAACGATATATTGTGGAGCCCAAAGGAGTTTTGAGCAAAAAGTTATGTGCATTTTACTAGACAATGCGCCGTTGCCCGCTCGATTCTTCGTTTCGTTCTTAACTATCATCCGTTGATCCCCGAACACAATTCTGGCTTAATTCCTTGGGATTTTACTCAGACTTCAAAGCTCCAAATCACTTGAATTCATTCCATAACACCTACATAGATCGGAATCACTCCTACAAGGCATAAAACACATATTTAGTGCAAAACACTAGCGATTAAAGCTCAAACTCAATTAAAGTGCAGTAAATTAGAGTGTAATAAGCGACTAAAATACGTAATTATAGCCTATCATCAAGGTCGCAGCTAACTTTCGGACCCAGTCCTCGAGGTTGGGGATAGCGTGAGGCGTCCAAACAACAACTGCAGAAAAGGTAAGGGCATTACAAAACTCGAAATTGGAATATGAGTGGGTATTTGGAAAAGAACTTCACTTACGATCAAAGTTCCATCTCTCCAGGAATGGCATTTTCTCCCTAGGGATGACATCCGAGGTCCTCACTCTAATAACCGGCTCATCCAGCCTCGATCTTTGTCTTCATCATTACTAGCAAAAAAGGCTTTTTTTGATCGACATTGCAACTTGATGAGCCCTAGAAATAGCTGAAGCCGATACAGCCGAATGAGATGGTTGAGGGTAAATTCTAATCCCTCGGCCTTGCTGGAGAAATATCACAATATAATCACGATGCACCAAAAGGAAGGATGGATCTGGCCGAGGGTAACCTCGTACCTTTTGCAAAAATCGATCACCATCGGATCGAGGGGACCCAGCGTAAAAGGGTAAGTGTAAACACTTAAGAACCCCTCCACGTGAGTAGTGATGCTTTCCTCGGGGTTTGGGATCTGTACCACGACCTCGTCTCCCCAGCCACAGTCCTTCTTCATGGCCTTGAGGTACTTCTTCAATATCGAACTGATATATCGAGATACATGTTCTCATCGTCCTGGGATATCGGGGGGATTTTCAATATTAAAATCCTTTTTAATCACACAAGGACCGGGAGTGATTTCGTGAAGAGTCGGCGGCATCACTGGTTTAGCCGGCCGGGAAGAAGAAGATGAGCCTTCTTCTTTTGGGGGACTATTTTGGAAGTTTTGGCCATAGTTTTGAGCTAAGAAATGCAGATGGTGGTGGAGCGTGTTGTTTTCTGGGAGCTTGGCATTTTCCAGCACTTAAAGGAGCGATGGAAGCGGATGGTGAGAGAAAGAGATGAAGACGGAGAGGTGATCAGAGAAAAAGTGATGAAAAAGTAAAGTTTTTAATTCAAGGAAGGAGCCCCGTATTTATAGATAAGCGGCGACGCTTCGGCGGTGCTAGTGGCCGACCATTACTGGCATGCATTTAATGTTTTGGGGAAGCGAACCGACGGGACATTTCGGTCACTTCGAGCGCCTACGTCACGGGAATGACGCTATCGTCGGAGACTCCGAAAGATCGAGGTTCAAATCGTTTCTTATCATCTTATTCTAAGAAACGCGGGGACTATCTGTATACGGTCAAGATAAGGTATGCCCGATCTCCCATGCTCGAGGGGTCGCCTTAGGCTCGAATTCAGGTAAGGTCGAGTTCGAGCTCGATGGACCAGACTTGAGCTCGAAGATAGAGTGCAATGCCCGAAGATTGAAGTACGGTGGATATCGAAGCCGAGTATGCTCGACCCCTGCCGTTATGGATTTATAACAGAATGAGCGAGATTCCTGCCACGTCCCTAAAATCATGGCGCAAATCCCGGAATAGAATTGTATGATTCCGTACTAGGCGGTTAGACAGTTGTCCCAATAAGATTCATTACTGTAAATGGAAATGTACCTTATTTAGGACTCCCCTATTATATAAAAGGGACCCCAATCATTTGTAAACATCATCTAATCATTGGCAAAGAATATACTCTCTACTTTTCGCTCATTGTTCATCAGAATTATCCTTTAGCTTTATTGTTCTTACTTTATTGTTCATGATTCATCTCGAGGTCACTGAGCTCGAGGTCGATACTACTTAGTAAACACTGTTTTGATTTCATTCATTTCTTTCGTTTATACTTTATACTTCTTGATTATTGATTGGTATTGAACTGAATCACATATCTTTAAAACCACAAATCAAATTTAATTGTTACTCGTATTTTCCATGTAAACAAATATAGTAAATATAAACCCATAATTTTAAAAATACAATAAATTTAAGAGAAAATGCATAAAGACCCCATTCAACTTGTCTTCGAAAATTATTTACACACCTAAACTTTACGGGTGTCCTAACACCACTCTATTGTTAAAACAATTGTATTTATTTACTTCCTCCTAAGCTCTGGCCCAACTATATTAACTTGAGTGGGAAACACACGCTTTATTAGTAAGCCACGTAATTAAAATGTCTAGTAAATAAAAATAAACAGTCTTTAAACGAGCCTTATTCACCCCATCAGTTAAAAATTCCCAACTTGAAGAACCCTAATGCCCAACTATTGAAAATTCTTCTTGCCTCACCAAAATCGATTTGCCTGAACAAAATCAATGTGACCAGTTGCAAAATTCTTCGATTTCACTGTCATTTAGAGTTCCTGACGAGTTAGAGGAAGACCCGTAAGCCGAAGTTCTTTGAAGAATCAAGCTCAAACATTAAAGTTGAATTATATGTATTACGTTTGGAGGAGAAAGATTAACCTTTGCTTTCAAAGATCAAAACTTCAAAGAGCAATTTGATGCAATTTCGGCAGAATTTAGATGAAGAAGAAATTAGGGTTCTTCATTGAGTTTGGTAAAATATTGCTGAAGAATAAATTATATGTGAAACATTATTACTTTTGGAGGAGAAAAATTAACCTTTGCTTTCAAAGATCAAACTTCAAAGAGCAAATTAATGCAATTTCGGCAGAATTTAGATGAAGAAGAAATAAGGATTCTTCAATTGGGTTTGGTAAAATATTGGGTAAGAATGTATTTACCGTTGGTTGGGGGTTATATTGAAGTTAAAAATTTAATTTTTTCTTTTTTTTTTTAAGGTGGTTTTAACGATTAAAAGAGAGCAAAGACGCGTTCAATCGTGTTGTCTAAGACGCGCGGCTGGCCAGGGCTTAAGAGGGAGTAAATAAATACAATTATTTTAACAATAGTGGAGTGTCAAAACACCCGTAAAATTTAGGTATGTAAAGGATTTTCCGGGACAAATTAAATGTGGTCTTTAGGCATTTTCTCTAAATTTAATATTAAAAGAAATATGAATCAAATCTAATAAAGGATGGCCAATAAGTAGATGATATGAATGTCGCTTTTTTACGTGTCACTATTAGCACCGAATGGACTTGCTGATGTTGCTTCATGTCAGCATGGGCCTGTTGCGATGGAGACTCGTGTGGGGTGAGAAAAAAATTGGAAAAATAGTCGTTCTAAAAAATAATAAACGATAAAATTTTATCAAAATAAGGCCGTAAACAAATTTTAAATTCACTCAACATTTAAAGTCTAAATTCGCTATCAAAATCTGTAATTTTTGAAGTACTGAAAACATGCAACATTTTATCTTATAACTTATTTTGTCCTTTCTATTTACTCAAATTTCTTTTGTTTCACCGATTTTATCCAATTTCACCTTTCTTCCGGGAACAAAAGGGGAGGAGACTTTTTTTCTTTCTTTGTAATTTGTATCATGATTCAATAGAATTTCTCAAGATAGTAAAATTTTCCTAATAACAAATCCTTATTCTTTATTCTTTTTTTAGTTTTTAATAAGGTGGATTACTAGTATCTCTCATTTGTACGTGTGGGGTAGGCTTCCCATATTTTAAGCCAATAGGGAGTGGATTAGTGGCCTTGGATTCCATGACCCTCAGAGTCTCGTCTTTTCATGATTTTCCAATATGTCCGATGCAGGAAACTTTGACTATAAGTGGCCCAAAGTACTAAATTACTAAAATTCCATTTATTTACACAATGGGAAATGCACTCACATTAAATTGAGCTTCCAATATCCGGATATCGTGTACTATTAGGGCTCGTTTGGTATGAGGTATAAGAAGGTATAAGGGTGGAACGACCCCTTAAGTAATCTTTGAAAATACTTACTCCCTCTGATGCACTTTAAGTAATTTTTGATTATTTTTATAAATATTAAGGAATTCATCTTTTAATATTAATTAATAATTTATATTAACCTTAGTTTGTTCATTGGAAATACAACAAATACTTCTAGGCTCTTTACTTTAAAAGTAAATTTGAAAAAAAGAAGTTAGTTCTTTCTTCATATTTGAAAAAATCAAATATTGTGGACTATAAAAAAAAAAGACTAATAAATCAATTAAAGTGAAGCGAAGAAAGTAGTATTAGGGAAGAATATTAAAATCACGACCCAATGAGACCATAATATGAATCCATTAGGGACGATTTCAATAAAATAAAAAATACCCATTCTCCACTTGCAAATTGCATTTATTAATGTCATTGATAAAATTCGAAATCATTGTACCTGATAAATGAATGATTATTCATCGATTAGATACAATTTCTCTATATCCTTTCTTCAGAATAATTTTCATTTGCTATTATAGGCCCACAAATCTTTGAATTTAGGCGTTTGAATATTGAAAATTTTAATTGTTGAGACTCCTAGTCGTTTGATCATGTGATTTGAGCTTGCCAGTCCCCACATCACCAGATTATAAGGACACTTTGCTAATAATTATGTCAAAATTCACTTTAGAAGGACGAAAGCGAATACATTGTTTTAGCTGAATTACTTTTTTAGCAAAGCAAATTGGTGTTTGTTCTCTGCTTTTGAGAGATCGAACCATTTTTTCACCTTTAGTGAGGTTCTTTTCCTAAAAGTAACCTGAATTTTCTCTTCACTTTTAGACAAGTTTCAACTTTTCTAAGGAAATATTCTCTAATCTTTTTCATTTTTTAATTCGACTAGTTATCACTAATACTGGTAAGAATCTCGTGTTTCTATTGAAAAAACTGGTTAAGAACAATTTCTAGATTCATTAAATGAAGATAAAAACTTGAACATTAACTAAGTCTAAGGCCATGCACTCCAAGGCTGCTGTTATAAAATGCTAAGATTTTTTTTTTTTGAAGTTCAACGGGAAAGTTATCTCCGTCTAACTTATATAGCTTGTGGGTTGGAACCATGGAAGTAACCATTAATGTTTGTATTAGGGTAGACTGTCTACAACACACCCACTGACGTACGGCCTTTCCTCGAACTTTGTGTGAATGCAGGATGCTTGGCAGAGCCGGATCTAAGATTTCAAGAGGATGAGTGCATTATTATGAAGAGGTTGTTATCAAAACTGTACTGTTGTAAATTAAAATAATAAACTTTCTGGGGAAAAAAACAGAAACAGAAAGTTAGGAGAACTAGAACGTCAAAATATATTCTGGAAAAGTATAGGAACTTCAAAATAAATTCTGAAAATAGTATTGGAATAAATCGAACCCACTGAATACACAGTGTGTCCTTAAGGAAATTATTCCCCTCAAGTACCCGAGGTTCTGGAATATATCCTCCCAGAATAGAACGATTTAACTCACCAGCGTATCAGTACCAAAAACGCAGATGAACAACGAACCACTCGAAGGCTGTGAAACACACTGGAATTTTTGTGCAGAAGAAGAAGAAGATAATCAGAAAATTTCGTAAGTAAATATTCTGTGATTTGAAGGAATATTTATAACCAATTTGGTACTGTTTCTGAAAAGGTTTACAACCTTTCAGAACAGTCATAGCTATTGGAACACGTTTGACACTGTTTCAGAACAGCCATAGATGTTGGAAATATTGCGGGAAAAATAAACAGATTTAAAATAATTCGGAAAAGAAAACGGACTGGAACAGACCAGGTCGTGGGATATTCCGGATTGAATTTTTGTTAATTAATTTAATTAATTAATTAATTATTTAAAAAGAATTTTATCAAAAAAGATTAATCAATCAATATTTGACCAAATCCGAATCCGAAGCCGAAGCCGAGCCGAGCGAGCGACGACGACGACGACGCGAGGCTTGCCTTCTTCTTAACTCTTAAAGAGCTAAAAGATGAGCTTCTCTATATATATATATACATAAAGATTTTCTTTCCTTCTACCAATGAGGGACAAAGTGCATTAGTAAAGTGAACTCATTCAAATTTTCACTTCCCTCAATTTTTTTCCCACCATTTTCTATTCACACCTCTTTTGTTATTAATAACAAAATCCAACCATCCCCCACATGAATGGGGAATTAAACTTAAAGGAATGCACGGACGTGTGTGTGTTTTACATGCATGAATGAATTGCATCTGGATAAGTAGGTTTCCCTTTGAACTTTTCATAGTGAACTTATATCGGATATACTTGGTCAATCGGTAGATTTGATATCTTTGAACCGTTGAGCTTTGTTGTATACCTAGACAACATAAGTCACACAATCAATCCTTAACCATCTATGGTTCTCACGGTTGTGTTCGTTTCAGCCATGAACACCACCTGGTTTCATGAGTGCTTAGAGAATGGGCCTTTACTTTTATTCCCCTTGAACCGACTTACACTTCACACTCACATAGGTGATTCCTAAACGTGTAATCCTAAAGACACACTATCTGGTCATATCCTGCCAGACTTAGCAAATCATTAAAAAGCTTTAAGCTTTATTGACTCATCAAAAGCCTTAATGCTTTACCTCGTTTTTGAACATTGTCTTCATCACGAGAATGGGTTGAGTTATTTGACAATGTTGAACCGTCATTCATAACTTTGTTTGATCTCTTTGAATCTAGCTCTTGGGATCTCCAGTCTGCTAGGTAGAGTTACCGCCATGATGACTTGTCCTAGGCCTTTTAACCCCATTCCCTTTGATGATCTTTCAACTGCCTCTCTAGATATGCCTTTTGTAAGTGGATCCGACACGTTATCTCTTGACTTTACGTAGTCAATTATGATAACACCACTAGAGAGTAGTTGTCTAACGATATTGTGTCTCCGTCGTATATGACGAGATTTTCCGTTATACATAACGCTCCCTGACCTACCTATTGCCATTTGACTATCACAATGTATACAAATAGGTGCCAAAGGTTTGGGCCAAAATGGAATATCTTCCAAGAAATTTCGGAGCCATTCAGCTTCTTCACCGGCCTTATCTAAATCTATGAATTCAGATTCCATTGTAGAACGGGCGATGCACGTTTGTTTGGATGATTTCCAATACACTGCTCCACCCCCAATTGTGAAAACATATCCACTTGTGGATTTCACTTCAGATGATCCGGTGATCCAATTTGCATCACTATATCCCTCGATCACGGAAGGATATTTGTTATAATGCAAAGCATAATTTTGGGTATGTTTCGGATACCCCAAAACTCGTTTCATTGCCATCCAATGTATTCGATTGGGATTACTTGTAAACCGACTCTGTTTGCTAATAGCACATGCTATATCTGGTCGCGTACAATTCATGATATACATCAAACTTCCCAATACTCTTGCATAGTCCAGTTGTGAGTCACTTTCACCTTCATTCTTTTGAAGTGCATAACTCACGTCAATTGGAGTCTTGACAATTTTGAAATCCAAATACTTGAACTTGTCAAGTACCTTTTCAATGTAGTGAGACTGTGATAATGCTAGACCTTGTGGAGTCTTGTGAATTCTGACTCCTAAGATCACATGAGCAACTCCTAAGTCTTTCTTGTCGAATTTGCTAGCCAACATGCGCTTTGTAGCATTTATATCTGCCATACTTTTGCTCATTATCAACATGTCATCAACATATAAACAAACAATGACTTCATGACCTGGAGTATTTTTAATATAGACACATTTGTCACACTCATTGATTTTAAATCCATTTGCCAATATTGTTTGGTCAAATTTTGCATGCCATTGTTTGGGTGCTTGTTTAAGTCCATAAAGCGACTTAACAAGTTTGCACACTTTCTTTTCTTTACCAGGAACCACAAAACCCTCAGGTTGTTCCATGTAAATCTCTTCCTCCAATTCTCCATTTAAGAAAGCTGTTTTAACACCCATTTGATGGATTTCAAGACCATACACGACCGCTAGTGCCACTAACACCCTAATAGATGTTATCCTTGTTACTGGCGAGTAAGTGTCAAAGTAATCAAGGCCTTCCTTTTGTCTATAACCTTTGACAACAAGTCTTGCCTTATATTTGTCAATAGTGCCATCAGCTTTAATTTTTTTTAAAGATCCATTTCTAACCTGAAGGCTTATTTCCCGGAGGAAGATCAACCAATTCTCATGTATGGTTATCCAAAATTGATTGAATCTCACTATTGACTGCCTCTTTCCAAAATGCTGAATCAGAAGACGACATAGCTGCTTTAAAAGTTTGAGGCTCATTTTCAAGCAAGAATGTCGCAAAATCTGGTCCAAAGGAAGTAGATGTTCTTTGACGTTTGCTACGCCTTGGATCTTCTATACTTGGAGTATTTTCCTTTGGTTTTTCCCGAGGTCGTTTAGGTCTTTCAGTTAACGACTCACATTCAGTTTTATATGGATAGATGCTTTCAAAGAATTCAGCATCATCTGATTCCATTACCGTATTAACATGAATCTCGGGATTATCGGATTTATGAACCAAAAACCGACATGCTTTACTATTTGTAGCATATCCAATAAAAACGCAATCTACTGTTTTTGGTCCGATTTTAACCCTTTTAGGTAAAGGAACTTGTGCCTTTGCTAGACACCCACACACTTTGAAATATTTCAAGTTGGGTTTTTGTCCTTTCCATTTTTCATATGGAATAGATTGCGTTTTGCTGTGGGGTACTCTGTTGAGTATTCAGTTAGCTATAAGGATAGCTTCCCCCCACAAACTCTGCGGTAATCCGGAACTTATTAATAAAGAATTCATCATTTCTTTTAATATCCGATTTTTCCTTTACGCAATTCCGTTGGATTGAGGTGTGTAAGGTGCAGTAGTTTGATGGATAATTTCATATTCCGAACTTATTTCTGCAGATGGAGATTCATATTCTCCACCTCTATCACTTCTAATCATTTTGATCATTTTATTCAATTGATTCTCTACTTCATTCTTGTATTGCTTAAATGCTTCAATTGCTTCATCCTTACTATTAAGCAAATAAATATAACAATATCGAGTGCAATCATCAATAAAAGTAATAAAATACTTTTTCCCACCTCGAGGTGGTGTCGACTTCATATCGCAAATGTCAGTATGAATTAAGTCGAAAGGATTTGAATTCCTTTCAACAGACTTATAAGGATATTTTACGAACTTAGATTCAACACATATTTGACATTTCGATTTATTACACTCGAATTTAGGCAATACTTCTAAATTAATTAACTTCCGCAAGGATTTATAATTGACATGTCCTAAACGAATATGCCATAAATCATTTGACTTCAATAAATAAGAAGAAGCTGAAATTTTATTCATACTGTCAACAACCATTACATTGAGTTTGAAAAGGCCCTCCGTTGAGGTAGCCTTTTCCAACATACATTTCATTCTTGCTTACAACAACTTTATCAGAAACAAATACACATTTGAATCCGTTCTTTACAAGTAAAGAAGTAAAAACTAAATTCTTCCTAATAGTAGGAACATGAAGAACGTTGTTGAGCATTAACACCTTGCCGGAAGTCATCTTCAGGAATATATTCCCATAACTTTCAATCTTGGCTGTTGCACCCATCTCTTCTTCGGGACCAGCAGTAGAGTAAGTCGCAAATGCTTCTTTGACAGCACAAACATGTCGAGTGGCTCCAGAGTCAATCCACCACTCCTTCGGATTTCCAACTAAGTTGCATTCCGAAAGCATTGCACAAAGATCATCATTGTCATCATTTTTCTCCACTACATAGGCATGTCCATTCTTCTTATCCTTTTTCGGGAGACGACAATCAGGGCTTTGTGACCAACTTTTCCACAATTGTAGCAGTTGCCCTTGAATTTCTTTTTGTTCTGCTCCTTAGTCTGTCCAAAAGACCTCTTCCTCTTCTTACTTTTTGGAGCAGTCTCCTCAATGATATTAGCTCCCATGATCTTTGAATTTCCACGAGACTTCTTCTCGGTTGTTTAATGTCTTCCTCAATCTTTAGACGTATCACAAGATCTTCCAACTTCATTTCTTTGCGCTTGTGCTTAAGATAGTTCTTGAAATCTCTCCACGAAGGAGGGAATTTTTCAATCATTGCAGCCACTTGAAATGCTTCATTCACGACCATACCTTCAGCAATAAGGTCGTGAAAAATAAGTTGAAGCTCCTGAACTTGGGTTCCCACAGTTTTGCTGTCTATCATTTTATAGTCTAGAAACTTGGCAACCACGAACTTCTTCAAGCATGCATCTTCCATCTTGTACTTCTTCTCAAGTGCGTCCCATAATTCTTTCGAAGTATTCATCGCACTGTACACATTGTACAAGTCATCCTCTAAAGCGCTTAAGATATAGTCTTTGCAAAGAAAATCTGCCTGCTTCCATGCCTCAACAATCATGAACTTCTCATTGTCCGGCATGTCCGCACCAGGCACTGGAGGCTCTTCACTAGTGAATTTTTGCATACCAAGTGTGGTAAGCCAAAAGAACACCCTTTGCTTCCATCCTTTGAAGTTGGCTCTAGAAAATTTCCCTGGTTTCTCGGCCGGAGGAACAACAGTGCGGCTTGACGAGGCTATCGTCGTTGCAGCAACAGTCGCAGAAGGATTTCCATTATCAATTGCCATTACTCACTGTCACAACAGAAGAGTTCAATTAATGGCAAAACCAGAATAGTAAACAATACTATAATCAGTAAACAGTACGTAAAAAATAACGTTTTTATATACTGTTACACAGAAAATGATGAAGCTTTTATGTTCTTCAAATCGTTTTCTGAATTTCAATATTCTGATGAAGTTTTTATATCTTCAAATCAGAATTGTAAAATTTAGATAGAGTAGAAAACCACAAAGGTTTTAATCTCCACAAACAAAATACAGAATATAATAAGTAATTTCCTTAAGATTGTTATTAAAACTGTATTGCTGTAAAATTAATAAAACAATAAGCTTTCTGAAAAACAGAACAGAAAGTTAGTAGAACTAGAACGTCAAAATAAATTCTGAAAATAGTATAGGAATAAATCGAGCCCAATGAATACACAGTGTGTCCTTAAGGAAATTATTCCCCTCAAGTACCCGAGGTTCTGGAATATATCCTCCCAGGATAGAACGATTTAACTCACCAGCGTATCGGTACCAAAAACGCAGATGAACAGCGAACCACTCGAAGGCTGTAAAACACACTGGAATTTTTGTGCATAAGAAGAAGAAGATAATTAGAAAAATTCGTAAGTAAATATTCTGGGATTTGAAGGAATATTTATAGCCAATTTGGTACTGTTTCTGAAAAGGTTTGCAACCTTTCAGAACAGCCATAGCTATTGGAACAAGTTTGACACTGTTTCAGAACAGCCATAGCTGTTGGAAATATTACGGAAAAAAATAAACGGATTTAAAAATAATCCGGGAAAGAAATCGCGGGTCATGGGTTATTCCGGATAGAATTTTCGTTAATTAATTTAATTAATTAATTAATTATTTGAAATTTTTTTTGTCCAAAAAGATTAATCAATTAGTCTTTGACCAAATCCAAATCCAAATCCAAATCCGAAGCCGAAGCCGAAGCCGAAGCCGAGCCGAGCGAGCGACGATGACGACAGTGCGAGGCATGCCTTCTTCTTAACTCTTTAAGAGCTAAAAGATGAGCTTCTCTATTTATACACAAAGATTTTCTTTCCTTCTACTAATGAGGGACAAAGTGCATTAGTAAAGTGAACTCATTCAAAATTTCACTTTTCTCCATTTCTTTTCCCACCATTTTCTATTGACACCTCTTTTGTTATTAATAACAAAATCCAATAATCCCCCACATGAATGGGGAATGGCTATAAACTTAAAGGAGTGCACGGACGTGTGTGTGTTTTACATGCAAGAATTAATTGCATCTGGATAAGTAGGTTTCCTTTGAACTTTTCGTAGTGAACTTATATCGGATATACTCGGTCAATCGTTAGATTTGATATCTTTGAACCATCGAGATTTGTTGTATACCTAGACAACATAAGTCACACAATCAATCCTTAACCATCTATGATTCTCACGGTTGTGTTCGTTTCAGCCATGAACACCGCCTGGTTTTATAAGTGCTTAGAGAATGGGCCTTTACTTTCATTCCCCTTGAAGTGGCTTACACTTCACACTCACATAGGTGATTCCTAAACGTGTAATCCTAAAGACACACTATCTGGTCATATCCTGCCAAACTTAGCAAATCATTAAAAAGCTTTAAGCTTTATTGACTCATCAAAAAGCCTTAATGCTTTACCTCGTTTTTGAACATTGTCTTCATCACGAGAATGGATTGAGTTATTTGACAATGTTGAACCGTCATTCATAACTTTGTTTGATCTCTTTGAACCTATGTTGGCCCAAGTTCAGGTGAAGTTTTGAAGAATGACAAATGAACTCAGTCATGGACCAGGTCCATCATGTGAGACACAGTATTTATCAACCTATACATGTGAGATACACGTGAAGGAGATAAGTCTCAAGGATAAAGCAGCAATATCTCCTGAACTGATCGAAAAGGTTGCATATTGGATGAAAAAGAAAGTATCCTCATGGGAAGAGGACACAATCCGGATAAAGGATAGGGTTGGAGTTTGTATTTTTCAAGGACTCAACTTCGATGGAAGCAATTGAGTCTCAATCAAACTCTGATTACTAACTCATTAAATAACAGTGATTGTTCTCTTTTACAGGGATTGCACAAACGCAGAAGTAAAACTAAATTGAGAGCAAAAGAACGAGGCAATTTTGCAAGCAATTTATGTGAGATTCAAGTGTGCATTCCTGAAGCTACTTGGACAAGAAAGAAGAACCAATTCCATTGTGTTTATTCTTATTCTAGTTCAATTGTAGTAGGTGGTTTAAAGTTGTACCTTTCCAGCTTTTGTAGAAGCAATTGTAATAGGTACTTTGAGTATTCAAGTTATAGGCTAACTTGAATGTGTCGCAATAGTTGAGGTTGTGTGCCACACTGGGATTAGAGTTTAATCCTTAGGTTTACAAGAGTTTTGTAAATGCTTTTTTGGCTTAGTGATTTTAGTGGAAGTTTGGGAAAATCCTACTGAGTAGTAGGTCGTGGTTTTTTCACCTTTTGAGCCAGGTGTTTTCCACGTAAAAAATCTCTGTGTTCTTTATTTTATGTACTCTTAATTCCGCAAACAGTAGTAGTAAGTACACATAGAAGAACCAGGTTCTTCTAGAGCGAAAATTGGGTACCACACAAATCACCCCCCTCTTGTGTGGTATTGACGTTTAGAACATCAACCTAGTTCTTGGGATCTCCAGTCTGCTAGGTAGAGTTACTGCCATGATGACTTGTCCTAGGCCTTTTAACCCCATTCCCTTTGATGATCTTTCAGCTGCCTCTCTAGATAGGCCTTTTGTAAGTGGATCCGACACGTTATCTCTTGACTTTATGTAGTCAATTGCGATAACACCACTAGAGAGTAGTTGTCTAACGTTATTGTGTCTCCGTCGTATATGACGAGATTTTTCGTTATACATAACGCTCCCTGCCCTACCTATTGCCGTTTGACTATCACAATGTATACAAATAGGTGCCAAAGGTTTGGGCCAAAATGGAATATCTTCCAAGAAATTCCGGAGCCATGCAGCTTCTTCACCGGCCTTATCTAAAGCTATGAATTCAGATTCCATTGTAGAACGGGCGATGCACGTTTGTTTGGATGATTTCCAAGATACTGCTCCACCCCCAATTGTGAAAACATATCCACTCGTGGATTTAACTTCAGATGATCCGGTGATCCAATTTGCATCACTATATCCCTCGATCACGGAAGGATATTTGTTATAATTCAAAGCATAATTTTGGGTATGTTTCAGATACCCAAAACTCGTTTCATCGCCATCCAATGTATTTGATTGGGATTACTTGTAAACCGACTCAGTTTGCTAATAGCACATGCTATATCTGGTCGCGTACAATTCATGATATACATCAAACTTCCCAATACTCTTGCATAGTCCAGTTGTGAGTCACTTTCACCTCCATTCTTTTGAAGTGCATAACTCACGTCAATTGGAGTCTTGGTAATTTTGAAATCCAAATACTTGAACTTGTCAAGTACCTTTTCAATGTAGTGAGACTGTGATAATATTAGACCTTGTGGAGTCTTGTGAATTCTGATTCCTAAGATCACACCAGCAACTCCTAAGTCTTTCATGTCGAATTTGCTAGCCAACATGCGCTTTGTAGCATTTATATCTGCCATACTTTTGCTCATTATCAACATGTCATCAACATATAAACGAACAATGACTTCATGACCTGGAGTATTTTTAATATAGACACATTTGTCACACTCGTTGATTTTAAATTCATTTGCTAACATTGTTTGGTCAAATTTTGCATGCCATTGTTTGGGTGCTTGTTTAAGTCCATAAAGCGACTTAACAAGTTTGCACACTTTCTTTTCTTTACCAGGAACCACAAAACCCTCAGGTTGTTCCATGTAAATCTTTTTCTTCCAATTCTCTATTTAAGAAAGTTATTTTAACATCCATTTGATAGATTTCAAGACCATACACGGTCACTAGTGCACTAACACCCTAATAGATGTTATCCTTGTCAATTTCTTGTACACTACTATAGTAAGGTCTAATTCCTTTTTCTTTCCGTGAGTGGTAATGCTTTAATTCCTTCTACCTTTGTAACGCGTAGTAGCTACTTTTGTCCACCCGTCCTCGTCCGCTTCAGCTGGCTGCTTCATCACAGGCTTGTCAACTACCATATATAGAAAGGAATTTAATTATTTAAAGAACGTCGTCCTTTCAGTTGTCAGTAAGAGTGATTGAGCTTCTTGATTTATAAAGATTCTACCTAATTTAGAAATCCCATATGTATGTTTTCAGTATGATTTAACAACTTGCGTAAACAAATATCCCATAAGTTTATTGGGAAGGTAAAGTTAGTAGCCAAGAATCGAAGTGTATTGGTAAAATGGAAACTTCTACTTGTAGTTAAAGAGACGATACTACAAAAAAAAAGTTCTATATTTGCAAACTAAGAGACAATCATTTCAACTTTCTACTGATTATTGGTTTCACTAGCACGTGAATCCTGTAAGTCTGTATTCTACTTCTGTAAATTTTGCTATGCGTGCATTATACACAAAAGGATCGAGCTCTACGTTTTTTTCCCCATAAAAATTGGATTAGTAAAGAGCAAGTTACCCTTTTTGGGTAATTTGTAAACTAAAGGTTAAAAGAAAACGACTTCTCTCCTTCAATTATCATTGGAAGTTTTACTCCTTTTTCTCACCATTTGATTGGAGGAAATGGTTAATTTTGTGTGCGCGTGTGTGAAGTTGAAGGTACATGAGACATTGTGAAGCATCTAAGCAAGATGTTAACTTTATAAACAAAGGTCTTAACGTTGACATGTAGTAATAATGTGAACTATTATTGAAATGTAAAAGTAAGTGTACTAGCTAGACATGAAACTTTCTTGTCCAACTTTTATTAATCTGCCAAAATCGCTTTCATGTCATGAACTTATGAGTTGAACGGACTAATAATTAGCCAACTATTTCTTTCCGCTAATGAAGTAATAATCATAAAACATATATAGTGCAAGAATGGGAAAATAAATTCTACGGGCCTTTAGCGGATAAATACTTATCTGCACCGAATGTTTACATCAAACTAAGCAGTTTAGTCATGAGAATCTAAAATTAAAGTGTAGATGTATATTAGCTATTTGTGGTTAAATGATAAATAACTTATATAGGACAAATATCAGGTATTCATTTGCTAAGTGTAAACATCGTGTGCGAGTATAATTTTTATCCGCTTTTAGCCTATTCTGTGGAGGGAGAAGATTGATGCACAACCAATGCCACCAAAGCATCATGTATAAATAAAGAAACTTTATGAATAATTGCCAGAATTTAGAAATTTCTCCTTAGTCCTAAATTCCCCCTGAGATCATATGATATCCCTAAAATCGTATTTCTCCTTTTGCTAGTAAAATTTCCAAACTTCATTAACCAATCTATTGAGTATTTTGAGGGTACAGCTAGCTGCCACCAAAATTAGGACCATAACCTAATGTCTAGAAATTTAAAATGGCGACGTGGCGGTGGTGCAAGGTCTTTAGACTTAGGCATACCCAAGAACCTAAAAGGAAATAAAGGGGTATTTACATGCAAAATGTTAGACTACTCCTGTTCTTTATTGCATATCTTCTTTAGGAAGAGTTAAGTATTTATTTTCTATTCATGAGGCTCATTTACTCCATAACCTTTATAATACACCTCATTAACATAAAATCGGTTTTCAAAAAAAAAAAAAAAAAAAAAAAAAAAAATCTTTTAGGACGTGTATTTCAAAATGTGAGGCATTTATTGCTTTATGACATTCAAATTAAGTTAATCTTGACTAACATTTTGTTAAAATAAAATTACTCATTTTGACTTTGACTTGTATTTTCAGTTTATTTTGCAGATATCACTAAAATTCAAAAATAAATTAAGAACTGAATTTCATAAGCAAAAAGTAGCAAAAAAATTAAGAAGACCAAAGTATTCCATCTCTAATAATCCACCGTCTATAACATGGAAAAGTAACGTATAAGACTTTTGAATTAGCGGTTAGACAGGTCCACAAAATGAAGTTTGAATTACATTTTCATTAGCTCTTAATCTTTAAACTGTTCACATTAGCAGATATCTAATTTAAGATTACAAAGTAAAATAAATAGCACCCAAAGTAATATAGTCCGACGCATAGCTGAGTCGTTATTGAGGGCACAAAAGGTAACAAAATAAAAGCCAGAAAAAGTTTGGGTGCCTTAGTGCCCCCTCTCTACCTTATAAATTCAGTCTTTCCCCCTTTCTTCTTTCCCTGTGACTTGCATACAATCTTCTCTCTTTCTCTTTCTTGGCCCTTTGCTCTTTACTTCTCTATTTTCTTTCTCTTTCACTTAAACACACTGAAACAGAGAAGTTTAATTATTCATTTCTCTGACTCTGTGTCTCTCCAATTTTTTCTCTTTCTAATTCCAGTTCCTCTGTTTTTTTATTTTTTTTTTTATTTTTTATCTTTTCAAGGTACGTTACATTTTTTCTTTTGGTGTGATTTTTTGGTCCGTCTATTTAACGCGATTTCATCAGTTATGCATAGTACGTACTATATATGACGTGTTTGTACCATATGCAGGGTAATTTTGTGTGGCCAAATGACGAACCAGAATGTGATTGTTTCTGACCCAAGATCAGGGTTCGACTCTTCTGTTTTTTCATTCTCACCGGCTGTTCCCGGACCACTACCGCCGCCGGGGAGATTCATCGCCGTTCCGGCGAAGAAATCATTCAAAAACATTGAGTCTGCTGCCGGAGATCATAGGATCACTGCTTTACTTGATTCCATGAGAGCTTCTTCCCCACCTCGTAGATCCTCTGAAACTGAAAATCTCAAGTCTTGGATTGTGAGTCTTTTATTCATTAATAAATTTGTTTAAAACAAAAAATTACAAATGGATTACAATGATTTTTATGTGGTTTTAACTTCTTGTTTTAATATAATTGAATAGGTTCATCATCCCTCAGCTTTGGACATGTTCGAGGAAATTATAAGTGCTTCAAAAGGGAAACAAATAATAATGTTTTTGGACTATGATGGTACATTGTCTCCTATTGTTGATGATCCTGACAAAGCCTTTATGACTGCTGAGGTTTGTTCACTTTTTTACCAATTATCACTAAACTTAACTAATGTTTTAATCAATTTTTTTTTTATAGTTATGAAACTAATTCCTTGTTTGGTTTGTGGTAAATAGATGAGGGAAGCAGTGAGAGACACAGCCAAGTATTTTCCTACAGCAATAGTGAGTGGAAGATGCAGAGCAAAAGTCTTTAATTTTGTAAAGTTATCAGAACTGTATTATGCTGGAAGTCATGGAATGGACATTAAGGCGCCTGCTAAAGGACGCAAACATAGAAATGTGAGCAAAGTATACTACTTTTATTTCTTGATCAACTTGTTACTATATTAATCCCATGTTATTTTTTGTTCTTTTGTAATAATGTTTGGTATTTTTTTAACCATTCAGGGAAATAATCAAACTGTTCTCTGCCAACCTGCCAGAGAATTTTTACCCATGATTGATGAGGTTGGTTTTTGTTGTTTTTTTTAACCTTTTACTTCGCCTCTAGTGTTTTTCTTTTTTGTCAAGATAGTATATAAGAATAGAAAAAAAGTTGAAACGTTTACTTAACAATTTCAGGTATATAAATCTTTAGTGGAGAAAACAAAATCTATACCAGGAGCGAAAGTGGAAAACAACAAATTCTGCTTATCCGTACATTTCCGTCGTGTTGAAGAAAAGGTACAGTTTCTTTTTTAACCTCAGAATTACTTGACATTTTTACTTGACATAGTAATTTGAATTCTCATTATTTTTTCTTTTACTTGTAACTTCAGAGGTGGACTGAACTAGCTGAGCAAGTGAAGTCAGTGACAAAGGAATACCCAAAACTTCGATTAACTCAAGGAAGAAAGGTGATTTTTTAAAAGTTCTTATTCTTTCTTAATTATGATATAAACAGTAGTGCTGTATACAAAATAAAGAAATGAAAAATGCATATTAAACGTGTTTTTTTTTTTTGTTTTATGAACAGGTTTTGGAGATTCGTCCCAGCATTAAATGGGACAAGGGAAAGGCACTTGAATTTTTGTTAGAATCATTAGGGTATGCTAATTCAAATGATGTTTTGCCTATATACATTGGCGATGATCGAACAGATGAAGATGCTTTCAAGGTATTTTATTATATCATAATAATATTAAAAAAAATATCTTTGCATTTCTTAAAAGAAGTAATTGTACTGATATTTTGTTATGGAAAATAATCAGGTATTGCGCGACAGAGGACAAGGTTTTGGAATATTAGTGTCCAAAGCACCTAAAGAAACGAATGCTTCCTATTCTTTGCAAGAGCCATTAGAGGCAAGTACACTTGAAAATATTTACTCTATGACTATTATTGTTTTATTTTGACGTCCTTTTTTTAATGATTTAGAAATGATTAGAATTATTACTTGAGTAGTATATTCGGTCAGAATATTAATATGTTGGTATTTCTTAATATGGCAGGTTATGTACTTCTTAAATCGTTTGGTGGAGTGGAAAAGATCGTCCTTGCAAAGATATCAGAGGAAATAAAACCCAGAAGACTAGCTAACACCAAGAGTTGACCCTTTAACCCTGGAAGTTTTGTTGGGGATGGGTTTAGAAATTAAAGAGCTTTGTAGCACCTTTTCGTTTTGGAAGACTCAACTGTAATTGAAAAAATGGAGAAATTTTTGTAATTTTCCGAGTATAAATTCAATAAGAAAGTATTATGCACTTCTCACTTATCTCCTATATATGTACTCCCTAGTTTCCCTTTTACTAATCTCTTATGCCAAAAAATATCTTCTCATAGAGAGTTATTATTTTCCTGCAATATTATCCTTACTATTAATACATGCTTCTCAAATTTATTCGAGTTATTATAACTTTAATAACCATTGACAAGAATAATTTAATAAATTAATTCATAATAAATAATTTGTTTAAGGAGCGTGCTAATTAATCATGGAGGACCAGAGAAAGAAAAGGAAGGGAGTATACGTATGTATATCTGGGTGCTAATAGTATACCTTTAATTAATGACTATTATCTTTTGCACCAAAAAAAAAATGTATATCTGGGTGCACACGTGTTGGCATGTAGTAGTTCAATTTGTGCATGTGAATTTGGAAAACCGCATGCATTTGTATGGACTGATCAAATGTTTTATGGTGCAAAATGGGACAAGAACAACACCCTTTCACGTGGAGGCTTTGCCTTTGTTTGTGCAAATGTTTCTTGTTGGAGTTGGAAACCATCTTTGAAAGATGAAACACTCTTAACACTAACATTTTCTCCGTTTTTACTTACGCTATTGAGAGGATCGAATTTAAGTGTGGAACAACTTTCGAGTAATACTGAGATGGTTTTGCATGAAATAAGAAAGAATGGGCTGTATCAAGTTCGTTAATAATGCATCGAATTAACAAGAATCAGAGAAATGGGAAAACTGAAATTGAGGCTAAACTATTCTGAAAAGAATCGATATAATATTCATCTTCCGATATATCCTAGTAAAGGTAGAGATATAGATTTAAAAAGGGCAGTCCGGTACACAAAATATTTTGCAGTCACGCGATGTTCGGAGATGGGCCACACCCAAAGAATATGATGTAGGTAATCTATATCAGTGATTGATTGTACAACTTGAATCCATGATCTATAGCTCACGAAAACAAATTTATCGTTGTTGCTCCAAGGCTCCATTTGAGATATATCCTAGATCTAGTTTAATATTAGTTCAACAAGGGCAACATTAGAAGTCATACGAGAACTAGCAAATTATATAAAGGTATCTAATACAATTCTATCATTTGTAAATGATATTAAAACTGTTTTTTTTTTTACTTAAATACTATTCCTACTAAAATAAGTTCAAATATTAGTTTACATCGAAATATCACTTGTTCTCTTTTTTGGGGACCAGGAGAGGAATGTAAACAAATTGCACGTTAATTAACGTAAGGAAATTCTTCTATATAGCATTGAAAACCTTCAAACTAGTTAATCTTTTATTTTCTTTTCATGTAAGCATTATATCGTTGGGGAAGACCTTTTTCCTCCTTTGTTTGTTTGGGGTGTGTGTGGGGGGTGGGGGTAAGTGGGGAACTTAAGAGTGAGAAATAGGCTGGTATTGATGAAGCCTGAAGGCAGTATTGAGAAGCACACAGAAAATTGTAACTGCATGCATATAGATGTTGTACGATTGAGTTCCAAAGATGGAGGATTGAAAATAGGCGAATGACACGCACATGCAAATACATTTAATAAGAACACAAAGCTTTAGTAGTTTAAATAGTCGAACTTAGAATTTGATTTGTCGAATACAATGCTGTTTTAATCCTATTGTTTTTAATTTTTATCCATACTTACTTCCACTATATGCCTTAATGGAAGACCATGCATAACAGCCAGACATCTGTGTATTTATTAGTTGTAAAGACAACTGAATAGTGTCAGAAACAGCAGTACTTAAGGTATTAGTAAATGACTAGTTGAGATTCATTAACAATATCATATCTTTCAGATGTTTATCCAAACTGGTTTCACGATTTAAGAGACCAATCAATGTTTGATAAGAACTCTTCCATATGACACTGATGAGATGTACCATATATATATAATATTCTGTCGAATAATAAGACTTCTCCATTTGTCACATTATTTTTTTTATTTATAAAATTCATGCCTCAGACATTGCACATTATAGAAAAATAATAGGCACATCTATCTCTAAAACAAAACACATACACATCTACTGTCAATTGACACACATTGGCAATTTGGCATGCCATGCATAAACTTTAGCCACAGGAAGAACATAGGTTTATACGCATACTCACGAGATATAGTAGTACTCATATTTCCTAGTTTGGCAATAGTGAATTGTTAAAACTTTTCTAGGATTAGAGATTGTGATCAGAAGTTTCTTGAATTGTAGGGGGCTGCTATAGGCCTCGGAATAACCAGTAATCCTATTATCATTGGCGTCTAATAGCCTTGTCCAATCAAGATAAAATTGACACATTACAAACCTATAGTAGCTAATGGACCAATTATTGATGGAATTGAGAAATTAAGATGATTTATAGGCTGTAGTATTCTCCATTGCATACTAGCTATAGCAAAAGTTTGTGACCTTTATAGCAAGTTTTAATAACTCCTTACAAGACAATGCTTCTTGTTCCTTTTTAACATCTGGCACATGCTCGTATTACTTTATGTATCAACATATAAACTTGTGTCAGACAGATGGAAAAAAAGTAAACAATAATCTATACATTATAGAGAGAGAGAAGATTGTCTTTTTCCACCTTTTTCTTTTTCTTTGGGGGTGGGAGGTGGTATGTGTAGGTTTTATACATTATTGGGTAGAGGAACAGTTATATACTGACAGAAATCAACAAGTAAGACTAAATTTAATTGGAAGGTAGAGAAGATGAATGATCCTAGGAAGTCTTAAAATAAGAGAAGGAACGAGATCTTGCAGAGGCTGCTACATTTCATTATTATAAAATTATATTGGAACCTTAATGGGTGGAACGAGGCAATTGCTCTTAAACATAACAACATCTCTACACAATTGGGCACGTAGATTTGTGTGAGCCCACTTAAAAAGACTCGAGGAATCTTAAATTTGTTTCTTAATGGATTCAATTTTCAAGAAACCCTTATATATATATATATATATGCCAAAATATGCTACAAAAATAATTATATTAATATTATTCAACTTTAGTGGTTTACTATTTTTCAAGATGTTAGGTAATGAAAAGGAAGCCCACTTGAAATAACAAGGAAAAAAAAAAAGAAGAGAAAAAACATTAGTAGTTTGTTGAAGAAGAGTTGGAATCCACTTAAAGTGCTTGATGTGAAGAAGACATTGGGATATTAAATGGGACATCCAATATGCTTCCAAGGCCATGACTAAAAACTGCTTCTCTTTTTAGACGTGTAAAGAATGGTCTTCGCACTAGATTCAACCCCATCATTGGTGCCTCAAATCTAAATAAACTAAGTCACATAAGCACCAATTATTGATAGGACAAGAGGTGTGGACGCATATCCTTTGGTATAACCACCTTTAACCTCACAAACTTAACTCACTTACCACACCTGTCATAGAGGCAGATTTAGAATTTAAAATTAATGAATTCACCGTTTTAAAATTTGATACATATGTTAAAATGTCAATAATGTTTACATGTATATCCATGTGCGAAGTCAGGGGTTAAACCCGAAAAACTATATCATATACAGGGTCGAAATTACTTTGTATATATATATACGTAGAGAGGGTAAATATTGAATCCCTTTGGCTTCGTCGTGTTCTTACTTGTTTATAATTTGAATGAAAATCTTGCCTCCGCCATGGTATATTTGTGTCGAAAATAAGATTTCAGTTGAACCTAGAGCAATTATATACTACCACTGTTAGCAGCTTTTATTAATTGATCCTTTACTTTTACTCATATCATCACTACGATATGATTCACCCAAAATAAATGTTTTCTTAGATCTCTCCTATGCGTTAAAGTGAGTTCTCGAATCGACTTAGGCTTAGTTTATTTCTAATATCTTCCCCAGGAGAACAAAAGATATCAATTTTGTATAGAGAAAAAGCATTTACATCTAAAAGCGCTATCCTCCTGACAATGATACGACCAAAGGCAACAGCTAGGTTAGCTAGCCTTTTTCTTTTTTTCTTCTAAAATATTCATCCATTGAATAAAAAGGAGGAGGGTTTTTAAGTAAAGGGAAGCACTGAAATGAGCTTGAGAGTACACGTGTTGAGAAGAGGAATTGGTCCCCACATCGATGGTAATAGAAAATGGTGAAGTTTTGTACTGAGATCGATGATAATTGATGAATAATTCAGTATAATGGTGGGATTATGGGAAGTGTACTGTTTTGATTCCCATGCCTTTGCTGGAGGAAGCAGATGATCCAGATGTTGGGAATAATAGAGTGTTTTCTTTTCCTACTTTGGTTTTTAGTCCCATCTTTCGGCGCTACTAAATCATTCATAAACAAATTAGATTCTTAGTACAATTTACAAGGCATTAGGCTAATTAAACGCTCTTATTATAGAATATTCTATTAATTAGCAGGCGGACTGGCGACTAACATCATGTACATAAATTTATATAGTATAGTACTATATTTCTTCTCAAAGAATCACGCAGCTAGCCAGCCAATGGGGGAAGTGAATACAGTTGTTATTGGTAATTATGGACAAATTAACAGATCAAGTATATCGCTATTTAATCGTACACAAGAAATAATTGCACTCTTATTAACTTTGGCTCATAATTCTAGAAAGCCATGCATGTACATTGACGATGTATAGCCTTTCTCCTGGAAAGAAAAGTTTATAATCTATCGTCTCAAAATCATTTTGAATGATTAAAGATGTGCCGGTAATATTCCAGCACAAATGCTCCATATATTCTTGTAGTTAAAGCCTTCATAGCTCTATCGTCAGATATAGAATTCTGCTTTATAGTATAGAGTATAGACTCTCCAGTATATATCTCAAATAAAAACGGATAAATTTGTATATGAAATGGCCACATTCATCTTGATGTACGATGACCTATATACTTAGGGCTAAGGTATGGACATGAGTACATCGTATTTGTATGTTATATTTAGGAGGAAGTGCACAGTTAGTCACTAATAACACATGTATTTATTTTTAAGCCACTGTTTAAAATGTCTTTAGTCTTTAGCCACTGCTTTAATAACTTTACCTGCCCGGACGAAAACACCCTTCTGCTCATAAAGTTCAGGACCAAGTGTCCTTAACTTTTGAACTTGCAACTCTAAGTTCAGGACTTCAGGACTTCAGGACTGCATGTCCTTAACTTTTGAACTTGGAACTCGAAGTTCAGGACCACCTGTCCTTAAGTTCTGTGCTTGTAACTCTAAGGTAAGGACTGCTTGTCCTTAACTTTTGAACTTGTAAGTCTAAGTTCAGGACCTATTGTCCTTAACTTTTGAGCTTGTTAGTCTAAGTTCAGGACCAAGTGTCCTTAACTTTTGAACTTGCAACTATAAATTCAGGACCTATTATCCTTAACTTTTGAGCTTGTTAGTCTAAGCTCAGGACCTATTATCCTTAACTTTTGGGCTTCTTAGCCTAAGTTCAGGACCTATTGTCCTTAACTTTTGAGCTTGTTAGTCTAAGTTCAGGACTTCAGGACCTATTGTCCTTAACTTTTGGACTTGTAACTGTAAGTTCAAGACCTATTGTCCTTAACTTTTGAGCTTGTTAGTCTAATTTCTGGACCAAGTGTCCTTAACTTTTGAACTTGGAACTTGAAGTTCAGGACCACCTGTCCTTAAGTTCTGTGCTTGTAACTCTTAAGTTAAGGACTACTTGTCCTTAACTTTTGAACTTGTAAGTCTAAGTTCAGGACCAGGTGTCCTTAACTTTTGAACTTGTAACTGTAAGTTCAGGACCAAGTGTCCTTAACTTTTGAGCTTGTTAGTCTAAGTTCAGGACCTATGTTGATGGTCGTTAGGGTTTAACCAAACGAGGGAATACGATTCTCCCAACTAGTCTTGCAACTAGTACAACGTCATCAATAATGATACTAAAAGTTTTATACAATCCTAACGATTTTGGACCCCCATTGTCGTCAAAACTCCACAGACATGTACTATACAAACTAAAATAATACTACTACTCCTATATATTCAACATAATCTTGATTATAAAATGGAATAAGAACAATATTACATAATACAATAATGTAAAAAAAAAAAAGAAACGAAAGGAATGGAAGAAGAATATGCAGAGAGAATAGCCCAGAAAGAATATGCAGAGAGAATAGCCCAAAAAGAGAATATGAAAATGGTGTATTTATCCAACCTGTGATACCATTGTATTTCCGTTTGGGAAGGAAAGGGTAACAACGTCCTTTCATATTAATTTTAATAAATTAGTGGCTACTTTTGCTCAACATTAAAAATGCTGGATAAAAAGTAAAAACCACTTTAAATAGTGGCTATCCCATACAATTTTTACTTATATTTTGGGGTGTTAGATGGGCGGGCTGAGCAGACTTTGGGCGGATTAAACAGGGGTGACCCGACGAATTTTGTGGCCTAAAGCTAAACTTTATGAGGGGCTAACTTTTTAATTTTTATTTTATTTTTTTGAAGTATATTTTTTTTAGCTTTTCTTAGATACAAAGTTATTTAATTTTCTTATAATCAATAAATCCTAATAAGTATTTCTCAATTGATAATATAGCCAATCAACTTAACCTTTCTTGTGACATTGTTGTTCTTAGGTAAGATTTTATCAATTTTAATTTTGAAAACTTCTTTCCGCTGAAGCAACGGAAACATGAGTTATGAACATTATTCCATAAGCAATTTAAGCATTTGAAAAAGAATTAAATCTTTTTATTTGATTAAGTGTATCAATTAAACTGTTATCTTCTAATTGTAATATTTTCCTTAATATTTTTAATTCAGAAAATAAATCTAAACCATCAAGATCGAATTGATTATTATGCTTTAAGGAACATTCAAGATTAAGGCAATATTTTTTCAAATTTCCAACATCTAGTGATCGTAGTGTTTATTGCCAAATAGAAAACTAAAAATATTTTCATATGCTTCGAATTATTCAAATCTGTTTTGAAGTGAAACAATACATTGTTTATTATGTACAAAAGTAATCAAATCTAAAGTACTCTTCAAAAGATTTTGAAATTTCAATATCAACATTTGCATCAAATTGTTACTTCTTATATATCACACGTTTCTTACGAATTTCGGGTTCGATATTCATTTCAAGTGCGATTTTCTTGGTAGAAATCATAGCATTTGCAAATCCTTCTTCTCTATGTTTGTTAGAAAGAAATCAAACTTTTTCACTTTACAGAACTATTTTTTAAACTTATACATAGTCTATTAGGTGTAACAAAAAATGAGGCCCCCACAAATATGGGGCCTAAAGCGATTGCTTTACTTGCTTTATGGAAGGGCCGCCCCTGGGATTGAAATGGGTTAAGTCAATAATGATATGTCCAAAAGTTACTTGGGCTGAGATGAACTGAGTCAAGATGGGCTACAATTTGGGTCATAGCCTAACTCCCCAACTCTTATCAACTTTATATGTATATTTTTTTTTATAAATTGTTTAAATATCAAATAAGCTTTTTTTTTTTTTTTTTATGGCCATATATAACATATTAAGAAAAAAAAGAACTATTTGAAAGATATTTTAGCAAGGTTACTAATTGATCGATTTGGGCTAAAAATAAGCCTAACTTTAAATGGGGACGGGTTGAGTCAAGATAGTCTGAGTTCAACAATGGGCGGGTCAATGACGGGGCCAACCTTGGACGGATTGGACTGATCAAATGGATTTGGGCTCAAATTGCTACCCGCTAGAGATATCCACATTGACTTAGGGAACGGAAAAGTTCTTGGTATGGAGTGCTTCCCCGAGTGCTACAGTACTTGCGCGCGAGTCTAAATTTGTTTGCCAGTTGTTACCAAGATGGTTCAAAAAAAGAAAGATTACCACTCTGAGGACAGACCCAAGTGTTTCTTGCACCATTAAAGCGCGCTTTTCTATCTCTTTAAATAAATATTTACTGATTGAAGAAAATATTTTAGCTTTGTGTATAAGTTTCACGATGTATGAAGAGTGAAGACTCCGCAAATAATTGAAGTGCAACTCCCAGAAAAGCACCATTAGTTTATGGATAGGGAAGACATAGTTTCGGCATATTCGTATCCAAAATACGGGACCAATCCTAGCAAAAACAGAGGATACCTCTAATGGAATGTTAAAATCTTCGGTGATCATAGGAGACTAAATGATCAAAGGCGGATTCAGATTTTGAAATTTATGGGTTCCTACCATAATTTTAAATTAATATACAATAATAACTAGGTTCATAATTAGATATTTATAAATATTTAGTAGATTTCTTAATAGAAATACAACGTCTATACAAAAGTTATTGGGTTTACGGAAATCCACTAACAACACTCTATATCCGCCGCCACTGTAAATGACTCTGCTTCCATTGTTCAGTTTGAAGTAGATTAAAGTTTGGTACATCAAATTTTTTATGCTCTTTTCTTCTTCTTATGCGACTGCAAAAGCTTCATTTTTGTTGGGTTGTGGTGTTACTTCAGAGTTTTAGTATCAAAGTTATAGGCTTTACTTTTGTTTCTATTTACTACAATAACTAAGTTTATGTGTGTTAGACTTAGGGTGTTACGGAGTCTTTAAAATAGTTAAAAGTTTTAAACTTAGATATTCTTGATACTCCTTTCTTCTTATGTTACTAGCTTTTTGTTGGTTTTGAGTGTTTTCAGAATAATTGAAATAATTAGAAGTCTTGAACTTTAGAATCTTCATGCTTGAAGGGTAACATAGCAAAATTGTCCGTTCATTTTTATCAAAGAAAAAGAGAGAAATGTAAGTCAGGTGTAAGCAGGCAGAAAAAATTTGAAACGCTATGCTTCTTATTATTTCTCTTGGACTATTAAAATAGAAAGAAACAAAACTTTGAAATTTTGTAAAAAAATTTGGCACGAAAAAGGGAGCAAGAGTTTTTTCCTAGAGTAACAGTATGATTTTGAGAGAAAAGAAAAGAAGGAAAGACACTAATGTAATATAGGAACACTGCAAAAAAATTGTTAATTACATGGGGATTTGATTCGCAGATACTACTGTAGGCGTATAAAATTTTCGGAAAAATTCATAAATTAATTTGGACTATATTTTAAATTCAAGATATATTAGTCCAAATAAATTTATTGGGATAATATAATTGGATTAATTATAAGTCCAATATATGTGGATTAAATAATAAGTCTTAGTCCATTGGCTAGCCCATTTAATTGGGCTAATGTGATGAGCCCACTTCATTAAGCCCAAGATGTCATATTCCTAGAGGCCTAGTTTGGTGCCACGTGTCAAGTGACGTGGCACGCCAAGTCAAACGGAAGAGCCAATAGGATTGTGCAACGTGTCAAAATGATAAGGTATGCAAGTCACATTAAAAGGCCAGTGAAATCGCGCCACATGTGCAAGTGACATGTTCTGGCCAATCAAATATGGCCTTGTCACGCTTCAATCTGATTGGTCGGAAAGAGTTTGCTCTAATCATAACTCTTCCCTCCCACAACTATAAATGGGGGTCTTCATAACTCAGAAAAGACACCAGAAGTCATAACAAGAAGCAAGAAAGAGCTCGTGGATCAAACACTGCAAATTCCTCCACAAGTTTCAAGCTTCAAGCAATCAAGTTCAAGTTCAAGCTCAAGAACGAAGAACAAATCAAGTTCAAGCTCAAGAACGAAGAACAAATCAAGGTTCAAGGAGTACGAGTTCAAATCAAAGTTCGTGCTAGTTGAATTCAAGATCATCATTCGTGGCAACAACTTGTCACGACCCTAGTTCTCCCGCCGTGAACAGTCGTGACGGCACCTAGTCTCTACGACTAGGTAAGCCTAACATTTACGAAAAAAGGAACGAAAACATAAAAACTATCAACTAATAAGTAAATTTAAACAAGGAACATGATGCCACTCGGCATATATATTAATCACTTCCGAACAGTACATAAACTCTCCCAAAACCTGGAATGTCATCAGTCACAAGCTAAAGAAAGACACAGTACTCCCATACTCCAGAGTCTAATACAAAAAGAAAATACAAGAAGTCTTTAACTTGAGGAAGAGTAGATAGGGACTCCTAGGTCTGCGGACGCGGCAGATATACCTCGAAGTCTCTACAGTCGTCTCGCCTCACTGGTAGTGCAACTGATGTGAGGTACCTGGATCTGCACAAGAAAAATATTTGCAGGAAAGGGCATGAGTACGCCACAACGGTACCTAGTAAGTGCCAAGCCTAACCTCGGTCGAGTAGTGACGAGATCAGGTTAGGGCAACAAACACCCCAAGTGCCGTGCGCATCAACCCCTGTTTTCGGATCTTCATCCTTAAAAGGAGCAAGATCTTCCACAAACGCACCCGAAGGAGGAAGCAATGTTGCTGAAAAGATCAAGAAAATTTTTGCTCTATTTGACCTCTCCGGATCCAAGTACTCTGTTGTGAAGGAAGATGATGATGCTTCAAGTGATGGATCTTCCCCACTTACACCACATAGCGTGAGCCAATCGAAGATCAATCTGTGTGACAATCCATGTTATTCGCCATCGTCCATGACAGTCATGCAAGCCATGGTAACAAACACTTCATCTGTGGAGGAGGAATTAGCAAACTTGACGGAAGCAACCGCTGGCTTGACCAAGTGCATGCAAAATCAAGATGCTAGAATCGATAAGCTAACAGATAGGGTGGGAATGTTGATGGAAGAAGAATCCACCCACGCACCTGGCAAGCTCCCAAAAGTTCTAGAGAGTGATTCTCCCCCAAGACAAGTAGCATCCGCTAAGGCTATCCCTGTCTCATCTGAAGGGATGATTCCGATCGATCAACTGAAAGAGTTCATTGAAGGAACTATTAAGAACAAGTATGAAGTTGCTGCTAAGTCCTCCCTTACATATACAAAGCCATACACTTCAACCTCCAAAGTTTCAACAGTTTGATGGTAAAGGTAATCTAAAGCAACATGTGGTGCACTTCGTTGAGGCGTGCAACAATGCTGGGACTTATGGAGATTACCTCATCAAGCAGTTTGTCCGCTTGCTAAAAGGAAATACTTTTGACTTGTACACAGACCTCAAGGCTGGATCTATTAATAGCTTGGATCAACTAGAGCAAGAGTTCCTTAATCGCTTTTATAGCACGAGATATACTGTGAGTATGATAGAACTTACAAATACTCGTCAACGAAAGGGTGAACCAGTTATCGACTTTATTAATCGTTGGAGGGATGCAGGCCTCAACTGCAAAGAGGGGCTTAGTGAAGATGGAATAGAGATGTGCATCCAAGGCATGCGTTGGGGACTCCACAACATCTTGCAAGGTATCAAGCCTAGCACATTTGAAGAACTTGTGACTCGCGCCCATGACATGGAGTTAAGCATGGCCTTCCCCGGAAATGAAAGGCTGCCTATCTATGAGCCTCGCAAAGGGAACGACAAGAAAGAAGTCCGGAAATGGAGCAAGTTTGTACCCAGATATGAAAACAAAGAAGCTATGAATGTCAACACATCACCTGTGAAGTTCACGACGAAGGTGATCAAGAAGAAGAGTATGAAATCCACTTCGTTTCAAGATAAGCCAAGTGGAAAGTTGACTCTAAAAGAAATGCAAGAGAAAGAGTACCATTTCTGGATTTTGATATGCCAGCCATTTTTGAAGAACTCCTTGAGTTAAATCTCATTAAGATTTCAGAGATGAAGCAGCCAAATGAAGTTGGGAAAACTGATGATCCAAATTACTGCAAATATCATCGACTTGTGAGCCACCCTCTGGAGAAGGGCTTTGTCTTCAAGGACAAAGTTATGGACTTGGCTCGTGAAAAGAAGATCATGCTTGAAGATGAGAAAGCAAGTACAAACCAAGTCTTTATCACATTTGGCTCATTCAGTCCAGATGAATTATGTAGTTTTAAAGAAAGTAAAGATGAAGAATTACTGGAGAACAACAAAGTTGAACACGATCAACCTGATGATAATGAAGGTTGGACGTTAGTGACTCGTCGTAGGCACCACAAAAGGAGCCCACGAAAAGAATCAATAGAACAACCAAAAAGGAAAATAATGGTGAAAGGACCAAGGAGATGGAATCCAGTTAAGCATTTGAAGAAAGCAAAAGTGGAGCTGCACCATCCTCAAAAGCCACGACATTTAGTGACCTTGGAAGATTTCTTGCCATGTTGGTTCCGCATGAAGATTTTCTGTGATGGTATTGAGGCCTCTTGTTGCAATGCTGATAAAGGGGAAGAAAAGAGTGATGACCTACCGTTGGCACCATCTTCAGAAAATCTCATCGAGTCTATTTCTCAAGAAGTTAACGCGTGTGAGGATAAAGTCACATTTGCAAATGACGATCTTCTACTAGGCGACACTCTTCATAACCACCCATTGTACTTGGTTGGCTATATGCGTGATGAAAGGGTAAATCGAATTTTGTTGATAGAGGATCCTCAGTGAACATCTTGCCAGTTCGCACTGTGAAAGAACTTGGTATTCCCATGAACGAACTCTTAGAAAGTCGTGTGATGATTCAAGGATTCAACCAAGGGGGGCAAAGAGTCATAGGTGCGATTAGGCTGGGAATCACCATTGAAGATATGCAATCAAGCGCATGGCTTCATGTGATCGATGCAAAGACTTCATACAACGTCTTGCTTGGAAGGCCTTGGATACATGAGAATAAAGTAGTTCCATCTACCTACCATCAATGTTTATAATATTACGAGGGTGAAGTCTAGAAGAAGATAGTTGGTGATGATGAGCCATTCACCGAGGCTGAGTCACACTTCGCCGATGCAAAGTTCTACTTGAAGAACCACATTGTGAAGGAGCTATGAGCTGATGATGGCATTAAAAGCAAGAATGACGAGCCCACAACTAAAAGAGCTGAGGTGACTACTGGTAAAGCCAAAGCTGTTACCGAGGAGGTACAACCCAACACGAATAAATCTTATAGAGGGGATATTGTGTCTTATGGCAAGAAATTAATTCCTGTGCTCCAACTTGCCCCTAAAAGGAAGAAAGATGAAGGTGAATCATCTAATCTCCAAACTAACATGCTAAAGGAGTTAACTCTTCCAGTAAAACAAATTGAGGCAGTAAAGTTGTCCTCAAAGCCACTTGCAAAGTTTGTGGCCCAAAATCGTTTGCAGAATGTGGCACTCCCTAAATAGCGAACAGATGAAGGTTTTGATCCTAATGCTTACAAGCTATTTGCAAAAGCTGGATACAATCCCAATGAGTTATCAAAGTTAGGGAAGCTCCCATCAGAAGCTGCAACGAGGCAACCACGTGAAGGTTTGGGATACAAGCAACCGTCACCAGTGCGCATCTCCATAAGAAGGACGAGTAGCAATTATATCACTATAGAAGACGAATCTGCTGCTTCTAACAGGCCTTTTATCTTTGATCGACTTGGAAAATCAACTATGAGAACTTCCGTATTTGAGAGATTGGGTCCATTAAATAAGGGGAATAAGTTCTAGAGAAATTATCGAAATACAAGAACACCCGCTTCGCCCAAAATTCAGAAGATCTCTAAGGATTTCCAAAGTCTGGTTCCTTCTAGAATGAAGCAACAAACAAAAGTCATGGTTTCGTGTGATGAAGTACTGAAGGTGAAGCCATACACGCTGGTCTTCACTAAAGAACGTGATGAAGACGGAGAAAGTATGGGTTCTTGGTATCGTGTTACTGTACAAGGGGAGAATGGTGTTCCATCTTAAATAGAGGATGTTTCACCTTGTTATCACATATCTGTCAATGATGGCAACCCTCAAGAAGATGAAGATGCAAAGGAGGCTCCGCCGGAACTTGAAGAAGGGGTGAAAACAATAGTGGAGGCTTTGAAAGAGTAAACCTTGGCACTAATGAAGAACCGAGGCCCACTTATCTAAGTGCTTTACTCGCAACCGATGAAGAAAGAACTTATATGGAGTTACTTAAGGAGTTTAAAGATGTCTTTTCTGGGAGTTACAAAGAGATACCTGGCTTGGACCCTAAAGTAGCAGTCCATCACCTTGCAATCAAGAATGGCGCTCGTCCTGTTAAGCAAGCTTGAAGGCGCTTTAGGCCAGCCTTGGTTCCCTTGATTGAAAATGAAGTTAAAAAACTCATCAAAGCTGGTTTTATTCGTGAAGTTAAATACCCAACATGGGTTTCAAGCATTGTCCCCGTAAGGAAGAAGAATGGCCAGATTCGAGTGTGCGTCGACTTCAGGGATCTCAACAATGCGTGTTCCAAAGATAATTCCCGCTTCCTATTCCAGAGCTGATAATTGATGCTACTACCGGGTATGAGGCAATGTCGTTTATGGATGGTTCGTCAGGCTATAACCAAATTCGCATGGCACCAAAAGATGAAGAGCTTACTGCATTCCCCACCCCCAAGGGTATTTATTGCTACAGGGTAATGCCTTTTGGCTTAAAGAACGCTGGTGCTACTTATCAAAGGGCTATGCAGAATATCTTTGATGACCTTCTCCACAAGAATGTCGAATGCTATGTGGACGACTTGGTGGTAAAATGAAGAAAGAGGGGCTACCACTTGAAAGACTTGAGAATGGTGTTTGAGTTTCTCCGAAGGTACCAACTTAGGATGAATCCATTGAAATGCGCCTTTGGAGTTACTTCCGGAGAGTTGCTTGGTTTCATTGTCCGACATCGAGGGATTAATATTGATCAAGACTAAGTATATGCAATCTTGAAAATGCCTAAGCCTCGAGATATTCAGAAATTGAAAAGTCTGCAAGGAAAGTTAGCATACCTTAGGAGATTCATCTCAAACCTAGCTGGGAGGTGCCAACCATTTAGTCGCCTTATGAAGAAAGGTGTCGCTTTCAAATGGGACCAAGCGTGTAGCAATGCCTTTGAGAGCATTAAATCCTACTTGATGAAGCCTCCAGTTTTAGCAGCCCCTATACCTGGAAAGCCATTGATACTATACATTGCGGCGCAAGAAAGGTCTGTTGGAGCACTGTTGGCCCAAGAAAATAGTGAGGGGAAAGAAAAATCTCTTTACTACTTGATCAAGATGATGACACCAAACGAGCTGAATTATTCGCCAATCGAAAAGTTATGTTCGGCACTAGTCTTCTCAATCCAAAAGTTGAAGCACTAGTTTCAATCTCATGTCCTTCGTCTTGTTTCTGGAGCAAATCTATCAAGTTCGTGATGTCAAAACCTCTCCTTAGTGATCGATTAGCAAGGTGGTACCTCCAGTTTCAACAATTTGAAATTGTGTACATCTCTCAAAAGGCTATAAAAGGACAAGTGTTAGTAGACTTATTGGCAGATCACTCTATACCTGATGATTGAGAGCTAACTGACGAACTACCCGATGAGGACGCAATGGTCATTGAAGTTCAATCTCCATGGAAGATGTACTTTGATAGTGCTGAACATCGCGGAGGAGCTGGTGTAGTATTTGTCACTTCTCAAGGTGAAGTTATGCCCTACTCTTTTATGTTGACACAACTCTGCTCTAACAACGTTGCTTAGTATCAAGCACTAATACTTGGGCTTGAAATGGCTGTCGAAATGAAGCGGTTGCAACTGCAAGTCTTTGGTGACTCTCAGTTAATGGTCAATCAACTTTTAGGTAGTTACGAGGACAAGAAGCCTGAACTAAGCCCATATCATGATTACGGTAAAAAATTATTGGGGTGGCTCGGTGATGTGACTATTCAGCATGTGCTAAGGAAAGAAAATAAGAAGGATGATGCTTTAGCTGCCCTAGCTTCATCGTTAACCCTGCCTGATCAAGCGCAAGTTACTGTCTGCCAAAAATGGGTAGTACCGCCGCCAAATGAGGCTAAAGGTGAAGAAAATGAACTCAAGCATCTTGTCGCTATTTCTGAAGTTGAGAAAGAAGAATGGAGACAAACCATTATCGACTACTTATGCTATGGGATACTTCCAGAAAATTCGAGGAGAAGGACTGAAATCCGTTGTCGTGCACCTCGCTTACTTTACTATAACGATACTCTATACAGAAGGTTATTCGAGGGAGTACTCTTATGATGCTTAGGGGAAGAAGAAGCACTCCAAGCTTTCTAAAAGGCACATTCTGAGGTATGTGGGTCACACCAGTCTGGACCAAAGCTCCACTTCCATATAAAAAGAATGGGATATTATTGGCCAACGATGGTAAAAGATTGCTTGGACTACGCTCGAAGATGCAAGGCTTGTCAATTCCATGCCAATTTTATTCATCAACCTCCTGAAGTGTTGCACCCGAATGTTGCATCCTGGCCGTTTGACACTTGGGGATTGGATGTTGTTGGACCACTGCCAAAGTCCTCTAGTGGGCACCTATACATCTTGGCTGCAACTGACTACTTCTCAAAATGGGTTAAGCTGTTGCTCTTAAGGAGGTAAAGAAGGAAAATATTGCAAGTTTCATCCGAGTAAACATAATCTATCGCTTTGGCATTCCTTGTTACATAATAACAGATAATGGAAAGGCATTCAATAATAGGTTGATGAACAAGATTTGTGATCTCTTTGGCTTCAAGCAACGTAACTCTTCGATGTACAATGCTGCCGCCAATGGTCTAGCTGAGGTATTCAACAAAACTCTATGCAACTTGTTAAAGAAAGTCGTCTCCAAATCCAAACGAGATTGGAATGACCGTACAGAAGAAGCTCTATAGGCATATAGGACGACTCACCGCACGCCAACACAAGCGACTCCTTATTCACTTGTTTATGGAGTCGAAGCAGTCTTGCCACACGAGCGTCAAATACCTTCACTATGATTGGCTATTCAAGAAGGGATCACTGATTAAGAAAATGCTCGACTTCGATTAGCAGAGTTGGAGGCTCTTGATGAGAAGAGGTTGGAAGCTCAATAGAGTCTTGAATGTTATCAAGATCAGTTGTCTCGCGCCTTCAATAAAAGAGTTCGCCCGAGATTCTTTCAAGTAGGAGATCAAGTCCTTGCCATATGAAGACCCATTATTACTTCCTATAAACATGTAGGGAAGTTCACTTCAAAATGGGATAGGCCATATGTCGTACAAGAAGCTTACTCAAGTGGGGCTTATAAGCTGGTTGATGCAGATGGCATGAGAATCGGCCGTATTAATGGCAAGTTTTTGAAGAAGTATTATCCTTGAAGTTGCAACGCTCCTTGATGCATGAGCCTGGTCCGCATGAGTCTAAACTGTGTACGGCCCACCAATAAAAAAAAGAGTCCGCTAGGTTGAAAACCTCGAAAGAGGCGGCCTAGACAAAAGTTAGGACATAAAAAAAATCACCCATTCTGAACTACGGTATGACTTAATCCTCTTCACCGAGGTACGTAGGCAGCTTAGAGTTTCATTCTGAGTTCAGTCGCATAAGTTCAAAAGATACATAATCCCCCAATCGTTGTCCAAATAAAGTACGATGGAATGCAATCCATTCAATCAGCACTTGAAAATCAAGCTGAGATACCATTCCTGTGTTAAACTTTGGATCCCATTTGATTTAATGGGGGTAAGCCATTATGGTAAATTGGTGTCTTCAATAAAATGATTAATATCTTTTAGGAGGCTGCCAAGCATTTGCATTGAAGTCCGGGGATTCGCTATGCCTTCATGTTCGTCAAACCTTCAAGTTTTTGGTGCACCTTCACGATGTTTCAAATTCAGTGAGACTTGAACCCAAGATATTTGGCGAGAATAAAGCTCTTGAATTTCAATTTCTTGCTTAAAAAGGTCCTACAATCTCTAGGCTTCCACACCAAGATACAAAAAATTTGGTGAAGTCGCGCTAATTTGGAACTGTCGGCATATCAGAAACCAAAGTCGACTTCGAACTATCATGTGAAACTATCCTTAAGGAATTAAATTTTATATTTTGGATAACTTTTAGATTTTGAAGTTTTTTTGCCAAGAAATCAAGTGGTTCGTGATTTCGACGTCCCTATTTCAAGATACAAAACTTTTGGTGAAGTCACGCAAATCTGAAATCGTCTGTGTGTCAGAATTTAGTATTGACTTTAAAATATTATCTGAAACTATCCTTAAGGTCTTAAATTTTGAATTTTGGATATGTTATATATTTGGAAGTTAAGTTTCCAATAGATCAAACGATTCGTGATTTTGATGTTCCTATATCAAGATACAAAAGTTTTGGTGAAGTCGTGCAAATCTGAAATCATCGCCGCGTCAGAATTTAATATTGATTTTGAACTATTATCTGAAACTATCCTTATGGCATTAGATTTTGTATTTTGGATATCTTATATATTTGCAAGTTAAGTTTTTAAAAAATTAAACGGTTCGTGATTTTGACTTTTCTACACCAAGATATGACTTTTTTGGTGAGACTGCGCAAATCTGAAATTTTCAACGTGGTGGAATCTAAAGTTGGTTTCAAAAATATTATCTGGGGCGATTATGAAGGTGTTTGATTCTAAGTTTTGGATATATTTTAGATATTGAAGTCTAATTTTTGAGAAATCAAACGTTTCATTATTTGGACTCTCCCATGACAAGATATGAATCTTTTGTTACAAGCGCGTAAAGCTGAAAATTATGCGACTAAGATAAAAGTAGGACAATGTAAAGCAAAAGAGAAGCAATCTTATTTAAGATGAAATAAGTATCCGCTAGGTCAATCTAACATAAAGATAAAAGGGAGATAATGCTAATAGCCTAATTTAAACAAAACTTGTAGTTGATCAATTCTTGACAGCTAAATCTCCAGGTTCTTCTTCTTCTTCTCCTCCAAATTGGTCGAATCATCAACATTTAGCAAATTTACGTTGTCATACGAAGAGACCTCAGTCTCGGCAGCTGAAACTTTTGCCTGAATCTCTTCAACCTCCTTTTGAGTCGCTTCTATAACACCTTCGAGGTTCTCCCTCTCTTGTTGTAATGTCTGCAACTTCTTTACAACTCTCTTTAGTTTCTTTTCACTAGAGGAAACTTTCTTGACTTTCTCACTTGCTTCAAGTTTGAACGATTCGAGATGCTCCTTAGCTTTGGAAATCAGCTCTAGCTTCTCATCTTGACTCGTCTTAACAGCCAAATTGGATCGTTCTTAGTCATATGAACCAGCAAGCTCGAAAAGAGAATCCAGTAAACACCAATGGAGAAAGATCTAAAATATTCGCCTTTTTCATATCCTCGAAAATCTCAGTGATTTTCTCCCTATAAGATGAGAGTAGTTCTGCACGAGTTTTGGAGAGTCTATTGCAAATATCCTCCCAAAGTCCCAAGATGAATTCCTTTTTGCGATTAAAGACAATGCTCTTTCCTTCAAAAACAGACACTGCTGCATTTGTTATTGGTGGAACGCGAGTTATCCCATTTGGAGTTTGTCTTTTTAGGGCTTTGTCATGAAGAAAAGATGATGCCTTTAAAGACGACTTCACTTTAGACGTAGGCCCCCCAATAGGTTCATCACTCACTTGCGGCTTGTCATGTGGGGATACCATCGGATGCCCAATGGCATTTATTTGCATAAGGAAAAGGCAATGAAAGTGAGTAATTTTTAGTGAAGCTATTCGTTAAAAAAAACTTTAAAAAGGGAAAAAACGGCAAGGTGATTGTATTTTACCTCTTTGTTACAAACTGTATGCGTTCTTGAGGGACTATCAACACTTGGAACCTCTATGATCTCTACTGGGTTAGGCCATTTCCTTTTCCATTTTTTATCTTCATTGGTGCTCTGGCTTGTATCTTGAGGAACTTACGTGCTATATGGAAGAACTGGAGGGTGTTTCTCTATATTTGTTGAAGTGTACACCACCTCTTTCAAAGCTGCCTTTGAGGATTTAAGCTTCCTTTTCTTATGTTGTGTAACTACTTTTGGGATTGGAGTAGGTGGTTCTTTGACTTTTAAGAGCGTCTTTCCAACACCTTGATCTTCACCTCCTAAAGGAGTAGTAGATTTTAGCCCAACATTGTCTAAAAGATCTTGTAAGTTATTCTCGAGAAACTTCCCATGCGCTTTCTCCCACCAAGACATATAATTGATGGAGAAAAGCTTCTCCATGGGATCTCCCGTTGGGGAAAAAGTTGCACGTGACATAGACCGATACAGTGTGCAAATCCTCTAAAATCTGAGTGTTTCATCTAGAGAGGCGCTACGAGATATCATTTTTCGAAAAACCGGGGACGTTCTGGTAAAACCTAACTAAACAACCAAACCGATGCGGGCTATATGGCTCGATGATGAATGAGTTATCGTACCTCAAAGGGAGGTAATTAAAACGTAAGCTCATGAAGTAATTTGATTCCAACTCTTGAGAGGCATCGTTATCCACATAATAATAAGGACGAGAATTGGTTAACATTGTTGGTGTCCAAACTATATCCTCTCCATTGTGGATGCGTTTTGTTGCATCCTTCTCGTCAAAGTACCTCGCAACTCCCTCTCCTGAGTATGCCACCATCAAAGGGACAGACGGACCCTTAGCAAGTGGATAATGGGTTTTGAGATAATATGCAAGCCAGCCGTTAACGTAATGTATGGGAAAACAAATATTGACCTGATCAAGTTGGGAAGAACATGAAATCTTATTCAAACCATGATAAATACTCACCAAAACTGGGACCGCGAGGCTAATCTTTTGTTTCAACCCATATTCACATACGTTAGTTCATGCCATAAGGTCGTCGACGTAAATCCATGAAGAGATTATCTTTGATATGATAAGAGATTAATCCTATTGGTCTTAAAAGATACAAAGGTGTATAAGGGTGGTTAACAAGTATTAGAAGTTAAACGAATCAAGGATGTTGTCAGCCGTATTTTTGGGTAAACCTAGGGGTGCTTAATACTCTCAAGAGGTCGTATTTAAGGTATACGAATCATAAAATATCCGTATCATAGTCTTGAAGTCAAACGAGTTATGAAACAAAAGTCGACAAGAGTTGTTGCAACTTAAGTTCATAGTTTTACTTAAACTTTAGGTCAAATGTTATTAAGCTTTTCTCCCAATAAACATGGAATTACGGGGTGATCTACCCACCAAATTGAAGATCTATAAGTCTAGTTTCCAACGCATTAAACCTTTTATCAATACGACATTGGATTAGAGAGATATAGACATTTTTGCGAGACTGCACAAGCTGCTAGGTTACAAGTAGGTGGGTCACCTACTTGGTTAAATGATAGCCCAAAAGGAGGCAATTTCGGGTCAGACAAAGAGCCCATTAGAAGGCTTATCTTCTGCAATATATCCCTCATTATATTTCACAAATAACCAGACCTAAACCCCTGCAAACTTCCTCCCAAAAATTATCCACAAACCCTAATTGATTTTCCCTCTCTTTCAAGTTCAAATTGGGGGTAAACCCTAGAGTTTGAAGAACCAAGATAAGGGCTGAGTTATCCAACAAGTAAGGTGAGTTTACTGCTATCTTTCATACATTTATTCTTCTGTGAATTCATGGTAATTCGTTCTATACATGTAAGAACTCACGGGACGGTGATCGGAAGCCGTGAGTTCGAGTTATTCACTTGTAGCGGACTGTTTTGTGGACTGTTTTGTGTTGCTGTTGGGCTGCGTGTTTTACTACTGTTTTGTGGAGTTTTGGAGGAGGAAGGGTGTGGAGAAACACCATATAGATGTAGGGTTGTGGGCTGGTAGTTCTTCGTAACATTTCCGGGTCGTTTGACACGACTACGGTGGCCGTCGTATGTATGAAGTGATTTGGTTGTGTGTGGACTGTTTTGGGAGGCTCAATATGATTATTATTGATATTGTTTGGGCTGTTTGGTGATTGTTTGGAATTGTGTGAAGTCATATATATAGGGGAGGTGCTGTCTGTTTCATCGTAAAATAGGTAGTGGTCGATACATAATAGTTATGACGCTTGAATGGTAACTATAGTATCGTTTCTCTTATTGTAGACTAAGGAGTCGTGAAAATTGCATAGCTTGAGATAGGGGCAGTATATACAAGGTATGTGAGGCTATCCCTTTCCTTGTTTTGCACGACTCCGATTGCACATAATGTAATGAACGAGCTTCCAAAGATACTCTACTCTTAGAAGCTAGCAGTACTTACATTGTTTCCCCTCTTATGGAATGATTGATGTTGATGTTGCTTCTCTTATTCTTATGTTATCAATGTTATTGGTACTTCCTGATTCTTATAAGGTTCATGGTGAAGAGTAGTCCTAATAACGTGTACAGAGGATACCGACCTTACGTCACTCCGAAAGGTTTAGAACGTGAGTCCATGAGTCGAGCATGCATTATATATATGTATCTATTTTACTCTACCGAGCCGCGCTATAGTCGGCTGGGTACGACACCTATTGTGAAACCACTGATCAGTTGGGTTTTACCGAGCTCCACGTGGCCGGGTACGTTTTTACCGAGCCTATTACGGCCGGGTACGATATGATGATGATGATGCCCACAGAGGTGTATGTTTTAAAAGTTTATGTATATATACATATGTATCACGCATTTCATGTCAGTAGCCCTTAGAGGTACCCATATGTTACAGGTTGTTTATTCTCTATCCCTGCTTACATTACTGTTCGTACTTATGGTTCCCTGACTTACATACTCAGTACTTTATTCGTACTGACGTCCTTTTATTTTTAGACGCTGCATGTCGTGCTGCAGGTCCTGATAGACAGGCAGGCGCAGCTCCCCCACCATAGTAGGTTGTCCAGTTCAGCGGTGATTGGCGAGATCCCTTCATCGGACTTGCCTTGGTCTTGGTATGCATTTTTGTTATAGATATTATGGGTATGTCGGGGCCCTGTTCCGGCTATGTTGCAACACTTATGTTCCTTTAGAGGCTCATAGACAGGTGTCGACTCATGTATAGTTTGGTAGGCCTTGTCGGCTAGTTTTTGTTGTATACTCTCTCATGGTAGTGTGGTAGCTTGTACCTTATATATAGTTTCTTGATTGTCTAGTCATCCCATGTTATGTATGTTCATGCCATCATATTTTATTGTTGGTTGTCCATGACCCATGTCTACCATTTATATTGATCTCGTCAGCCCTAAAAGATAATAAAGAAGGTTAGATAAAATGTATGTTGGTACTCGGTAAGTATGGCCGAGTGCTAGTCATGGCCCTCCAGTTTGGGTCGTGACAAACTTGGTATCAGAGCAAGTGTGTCCTAGGGATTGTCTATGAGCCGTGTCTAGTAGAGTCTTGATTATGGATGTGTAGCGCGCCACATTTATAATCAGGAGGCTACATGACATCTATGGTTGTTACCTTCTTCCTGAATCTAGATCGTGCGTAGAGTTGAGTCATAAGTGTTCATCTTTAATATTCACCTTGTTTTCTTTCAGCGATGCCTTCGAATAGGAAGCAAACAATTAGTAGAAGGCTTGATACAGCTGCGGGAGAGGGTACCAGTCAGGTGCCCCAAGCCAGAGCGGGCCAAAGTGAGGCTCAGAGTGAGATGCCGTCTCATACCTCATCTACTCCGTCTCCTCCAGAGGATATTAGGAGGAACCCAGCACCTCCAGTTCCTCCGTCTGGCACTACAGACCAGGATATGCTGAGTGCTTTGCAGTTATTGACTAGCTTGGTAGCTGCTCAGGCTCAGAGGCAGAATACAGGTGCTGCTGATAAACCAGTTAGTACGAGAGTTCGTGATTTTATTAATTTAGACCCTCCTGTGTTTACCGGATCAGATCCAAAGGAGGATCCGCAGACTTTTATTGATCAGGTTCATCGTACACTGCGGGTTATGCATACTAGTGATACAGAGGCAGTAGAGTTGGCTTCTTATGGGCTACGGGATTTAGCGGTTCTCTGGTATGATAGTTGGGAGAGATCCAGGGGTCCGAACGCTCCTCCAGCTGTGTGGAAGGAATTTTCTGAGGCATTTCTTCGTCACTACTTGCCAGTTGAGATACGACGAGCTAGAGCTGATAAGTTCTTGAACCTTAGACAAGGTAATATGAGTGTGCGAGAGTATAGTATGCAGTTTGATTCTTTAGCAAGGTATGCTCCCCATATGGTAGCAGAGATGAGTGATAGGGTGCATCTGTTCGTGAACGGGTTGGGACCACATCTGATAAATGAGTGCACGACAGCGTCCTTGGTGGAGGGCATGGATATTTCCCGTATTCAGGCTTATGCCCAGACCCTAGAGGATCGTAAGCGCCAGCAAAGGGCAGATAGGGAGCAGGATAGGGGCCAGCATAAGCGGGCGAGATTTGTAGGGTATTCTGATGATTTCAGAGGCAATGTCAGGCCCCAGTCTTCGAGGAGTTCGGCGCCATCTGTAGCTAGTGCTCCTCCACAATTCCAGAGGCCTCGATATGATCGATTTACCTATTCAGGTCCAGGTCAGAGTTCGCGGGCATCAGGCTCGCAATATCACAGAGATACTAATCAGACGAGACCCCTAACACCACGTTGTGATCAGTGCGGTAAGGCCCACTTTGGACTGTGCCGTCGAGGTTCTGATGCGTGCTATTCTTGCGGACAACCTGGCCATATGATACGGGATTGTCCTAGCAGAGGAGTTGGTGGTATGGCTCAGCCGACTAGATCTGTGTCTGGTTCTTCCTCATCAATTTGACCTCCAGCACGGGGTTTTCAGCAGTCGACAGGTCGAGGTAGAGGTAGAGGTGCAGTGCATAGTTCGAGTGGTGCTCAAAATCGAACCTATTCTCTAGTAGGTCGACAGGATCTCGAGTCATCTCCAGATGTTGTTACAGGTATATTATCTGTGTTTTCTTATGATGTATACGCGCTGATTGATCCGGGATCTACATTATCATATGTTACACCCTTTGTGGCTAATAAGTTTGGCATTGAATACCCAACTTGGCTAGCCAACATCGTGCCAGTTCCAAAGAAGGATGGGAAGGTCAGGGTCTGTGTTGATTATCGGGATCTCAATAGGGCCAGTCCAAAGGACGATTTCCCACTTCCAAACATACACATCCTAATCGACAATTGTGCCAAGCATGAACTCCAGTCGTTTGTGGATTGTTTTGCCGGTTACCATCTGATCTAGATGGACGAAGAGGACGCTTAGAAAACGGCTTTCATTACACCATGGGGAGTATATTGTTATAAGATGATGCCATTCGGTCTAAAGAATGTTGGGGCCACCTACATGAGGGCTATGACTACCATTTTTCATGACATGATACATAAGGAGATCGAGGTATATGTGGATGACGTCATCATCAAATCCAAGAAAGCCACAGATCATATAGCCGATTTGAGGAAGTTTTTC
>NC_032000.1:23559118-23601923 GCF_001879085.1 Nicotiana attenuata | reverse complement strand
TTGAAGGTGTAGTTGAAGGACTTACTAGATAAGGGCTTCATTAGGCCTAGCACTTCACCTTGGGGTGCGCCAGTCCTGTTCATGCGGAAGAAAGACGGGTCGTTACAGATGTGTATCGACTATCGACAGTTGAATAAGTTTACTGTAAAGAACAAGTATCCACTTCCAAGAATTGACGACCTGTTTGACCAACTCCAGGGTGCCAAGTATTTCTCCAAGATTGACTTACGTTCAGGGTATCATCAGGTGAGGGTCAAGGAGAAGGATATTCCAAAGACGGCCTTCCGAACAAGATATGGGCACTTTGAGTTCTTGGTGATGTCGTTCGGGCTAACAAATGCCCCAGCAGCTTTTATGGATCTCATGAATACTGTATTCAGGCCCTATCTTGATGTGTTCGTGATCGTATTCATTGATGACATTTTGGTGTATTCTCGTTCGGAGGCTGAACATGCGGGCCACTTGCGGATAGTATTACAGACGCTTCAGGATCGTAAGTTATATGCTAAGCTCTCCAAATGTTAATTCTGGCTGAACTCAGTAGCATTCCTTGGCCATGTGATATCTGACGAGGGTATTACTGTCGACACTCAGAAGATCGATGCAGTAAAGAATTGGCCGAGACCTACAACACCATCAGAAGTCCGCAGCTTCCTGGGGCTAGCAGGATATTATAGGCGATTTGTTGAAGGGTTTTCCTCTATATCGGCACCATTGACTAAGTTAACACAGAAAGCTACTAAATTCCAGTGGTCTGACGCTTGTGAACGAAGTTTTCAGGAGTTGAAGAATCGATTGACATCCGCACCAGTGCTCACTCTTCCTGAAGGACCATAAGGTTATGTGGTATATTGTGATGCCTCAGGTATAGGTTTGGGGTGCGTATTGATGCAACGTGAGAAGGTGATTGCTTATGCATCAAGACAATTGAAGAAGCATGAAAAGAATTATCCAACCCATGATTTGGAATTGGCTGCAGTAATATATGCTTTGAAGATATGGCGGCACTACTTATACGGCGTCCATGGTGACATCTACGCAGATCACAAGAGTTTACAATACATCTTCAAGCAGAAAGAGTTGAATTTGAGGCAGCGTAGGTGGCTTAAATTACTGAAAGACTACGACGTCGAGATATTGTATCATCCCGGTAAAGCCAATGTTGTGGCAGACGCTCTTAGCTGTAAGTCAATGGGAAACTTAGTACATATTGAGGCAGGTAGATGGGGGTTGACTAAAGAGCTTCATCAGCTAGCCAATATGAGAATCAGATTGTTAGACTCTGATGACGGAGGTGTTACTGTACATAATATATCAGAATCATCTTTGGTAGCCAAGGTAAAAGCACGACAATATGAAGATCCTATCTTAGTATGATTGGGAGAGAGCATTCAGCAGTGTAAAATTACGGCTTTTGAGATCGGAGGAGATGGGGCACTGAGATACCAGGGCCGATTATGTGTGCCTAATGTGGCAGGGTTGCGAGAGAAGATTATGAATGAGATTCATCAATCCCGATATTCCATCCATCCCGGCTCGACAAATATGTATCATGAAATTAAGGAGCAGTATTGGTGGGATAACATGAAGAAGTCTATTGCAGAATTTGTAGCCCAGTGTCCTAATTGTGAACAAGTAAAGATCGAACATCAGAAACCCGGTGGATTGCTTCAGAATATAGAAATTCCGACCTGGAAATGGGAGGTGATTAATATGGACTTCATTATTGGGTTACCTCGCTCTTATCATAAGTTTGACTCCATCTGGGTGATAGTTGATCGACTTACAAAATGTGCCCATTTTCTGCCAGTTAAGACAACTTACACGGCTGAAGATTATGCGAAGTTATATATCAAGGAGATTGTTAGGCTTCATGGTGTACCAATATCTATTATATCAGACCGAGGAGCTCAATTTACAACTAACTTTTGGAGGTCTTTTCAGAAGGGTTTAGGCACACAAGTGAATCTCAGCACTCCATTTCATCCACAGACTGACGGACATGCTGAACGTACCATTCAGACACTTGAAGATATGCTACGAGCATGTGTTCTAGATTTTAAGGGAAATTGGGATGACCATCTTCCACTCATAGAATTTGCCTACAATAATAGCTAGCATTCCAGTATTAAAATGGCCCCATACGAGGCACTATATGGGAGGAGATGTAGATCACCAATTGGATGGTTCGAAGTCGGTGAAACAGAATTATATGGGCCAGATTTGATTCACCAAGCCATTGAGAAGATGAAAGTGATACAGGAGCGATTGAGGACGGCAAAAAGCAGGCAAAAGTCTTATTCTGATGTCCGACGTCGTGATCTGGAGTTTGAGGTTGGTGATTGGGTTTTCCTGAGGATCTCGCCGATGAAGGGTGTTATGCGTTTTGGGAAAAAGGATAAGCTGAGTCCACGATATATCGGTCCGTACAAAATTCTTCGACGAATTGGACAGGTTGCTTATGAGTTACAATTGCCATCCGAATTGGAATTTGTCCATCCAGTATTCCATGTATCTATGTTGAGGAAATGTATTGGAGACCCTTCTCGAGTTGTCCCTATCAAAGATGTACAAGTTACAGAGGATCTATCATATGATGAAGTGCTAGTGGCTATATTAGATCGACAAGTCCGCAAGCCGAGAACAAAAGATGTAGCTTCTGTCAAAGTATTGTGGAGGAACAAGAATATGGAAGAAATGACATGGGAAGCGGAAGAGGAGATGAGTTCTAAATATCCTTACCTATTCCATAATGAAGATAACAAGGATGCTGGTGGAACGCAGGATACATTAGAAGGTGAAACGGCTCTATGAGGTAAGCAATAACTTGAGAATACTCTTCCTTAATACAAAATGGTGATATGCAGATAATGTACATGTCCATAATGCTTTGTGTAGCCTTGTGAGGCCATACGTTGGGCTTAACTGCTTGTAAGTTTTGCTAGTAACCATTTGATAGGGGAAAATTGACCGGGAATTTCAGTTGGAATCCACGATGATTTGGACTCCCCATAAACCCTTACATTCGAGGATGAATGTTCCTAAGGGGGGGAGGGTGTTACAACCCATATTCACATACGCTAGTTCATGTCATAAGGTCGTCGAAGTAAATCCACGAAGAGATTATCTTTGAGATGATAAGAGATTAATCCTATTGGTCTTAAATGATACAAAGGTGTTTAAGGGTGGTTAACAAGTATTAGAAGTTAAACGAATCAAGGATGTTGTCAGCCGTATTTTTGGGTAAACCTAGGGGTGCTTAATACTCTCAAGAGGTCGTATTTTAAGGTATATGAATCATAAAATATCCGTATCATAGTCTTGAAGTCAAACGAGTTATGAAACAAAAGTCGACAAGAGTTGTTGCAACTTAAGTTTATAGTTTTACTTAAACTTTAGGTCAAATGTTATTAAGTTGTTCTCCCAATATACTTGGAATTACGGGGTACCCACCAAATTGAAGATCTATGAGTCTAGTTTTCAACGCATTAAACCTTTTATCAATACGACATTGGAGTAGAGAGATATAGATATTTTTGCGAGACTGCACAAGCTGCTAGGTGACAAGTAGGTGGGTCACCTACTTGGTTAAATGATAGCCCAAAAAGAGGCAATTTCGGGTCAGACAAAGAGCCCATTAGAATGCTTATCTTCTGCAATATATCCCTCATTATATTTCACAAATAACCAGACCTAAACCCCTGCAAACTTCCTCCCAAAAATTATCCACAAAACCAAATTGATTTTCCCTCTCTTTCAAGTTCAAATTGGGGTAAACCCTAGAGTTTGAAGAACCAAGATAAGGGCTGAGTTATCCAACAAGTAAGGTGAGTTTACTGCTATCTTTCATACATTTATTCTGCTGTGAATTCATGGTAATTCGTTCTATACATGTAAGAACTCACGGGACGGTGATCGGAAGCCGTGAGTTCGAGTTATTCACTTGTAGCGGACTGTTTTGTGGACTGTTTTGTGTTGCTGTTGGGCTGCGTGTTTTACTACTGTTTTGTGGAGTTTTGGAGGAGGAAGGGTGTGGACAAACACCATATAGATGTAGGGTTGTGGTTTGGTAGTTCTTGGTAACATTTCCGGGTCATTTGACACGACTACGGTGGCCGTCGTATGTATGAAGTGATTTGGTTGTGCGTGGACTGTTTTGGGAGGCTCAATATGATTATTATTGATGTTGTTTGGGCTGTTTGGTGATTGTTTGGAATTGTGTGAAGTCATATATATAGGGGAGGTGCTGTCCGTTTCATCGTAAAATAGGTAGTGGTCGATACATAATAGTTATGACGCTTGAATGGTAACTATAGTATCGTTTCTCTTATTGTAGACTAAGGATTCGTGAAAATTGCATAGCTTAAGATTGGGGCAGTATATACAAGGTATGTGAGGCTATCCCTTTCCTTCTTTTGCACGACTCCGATTGTACATAATGTAATGAACGAGCTTCCAAAGATACTCTACTCTTAGAAGCTAGCAGTACTTACATTGTTTCCCCTCTTATGGAACGATTGATGTTGATGTTGCTTCTCTTATTCTTATGTTATCAATGTTATTGGTACTTCTTGATTCTTATAAGGTTCATGGTGAAGAGTTAGTCCTAATAACGTGTACAGAGGATACCGACCTTACGTCACTCCGAAAGGTTTAGAACGTGAGTCCATGAGTCGAGCATGCATTATATATATGTATCTATTTTACTCTACCGAGCCGCGCTATAGTCGGCCGGGTACGACACCTATTGTGCAACCACTGATCAGTTGGATTTTACCGAGCTCCACGTGGCCGGGTACGTTTTTACCGAGCATATTACAACCGGGTACGATATGATGATGATGATGCCCACAGAGGCGTATGTTTTAAAAGTTTATGTATATATACATATGTATCACGCATTTCATGTCAGTAGCCCTTAGAGGTACCCAGATGTTACAGGTTGTTTATTCTCTATCCCTGCTTATATTACTGTTCGTCCTTATGGTTCCCTGCCTTACATACTCAGTACTTTATTCGTACTGACGTCCTTTTATTTGTGGACGCTGCATGTCGTGCTGCAGGTCCTGATAGACAGGCAGGCGCAGCTGCCCCACCATAGTAGGCTGTCCAGTTCAGCGGTGATTGGCGAGATTCCTTCTTCGGACTTGCCTTGGTCTTGGTATGCATTTTTGTTATAGATATTATGGGTATGTCGGGGCCCTGTTCCGGCTATGTTGCAACACTTATGTTCCTTTAGAGGCTCATAGACAGGTGTCGACTCATGTATAGTTTGGTAGGCCTTGTCGGCTGGTTTTTTTTGTATAGTCTCTCATGGTAGTGTGGTAGCTCGTACCTTATATATAGTTTCTTGATTGTCTAGTCATCCCATGTTATGTATGTTCATGCCATCATATTTTATTGTTGGTTGTCCATGACCCATGTCTACCATTTATATTGATCTCGTCAGCCCTAAAAGATAATAAAGAAGGTTAGATAAAATGTATGTTGGTACTCGGTAAGTATGGCCGGGTGCTAGTCATGGCCCTCCAGTTTGGGTCGTGACATCTTTCGCCCGCTTGCCATCTTAAAAGTCTCAGGACGAATAAAGTTCTCTGCCTTATAGGGAAACACGAAAGCACATAGCCAAATTGATAAGAAGACTGCTATATATGTTTCATCTTTCTTGTCAAACCTTACCCTAAGCTTGGAGAATATAGCTCCTTGATCACTCGACCACCTCGTTGTCTCAGAATAACTCCATTAGGATTATGTGTCGACTTTAGGCACGCAGATTTCTTTTCCTTTCGCAATGGGGCAGGTTTATATATTAAAGCTTTTTTATACCAAAAATTTGTCACTTGATCAAGGAGACCTTTTGGTTAACACCGGTACCTTCCTTAAGGTGATGGAAGGCAGCAAATAAATACTCGCAAGATCGAGGAATAAAGCTCATCTGTTTTTTCGTCCAAACCGATAAGTTCTCTTGTCTCAGGTACCAATTCTTCGTATGGAGAACCCGCAATGGGCAGACCTCAAGGATATGTAAGTCCCAAAAAGAGATAGATTCCCTAGCTGATGTAAGAAGCGTGTTCGTCTTGGGGCACCAAGCCTCACAAAATGCTTGCAATATGTTCGAGTTTGATCATAAGTGAGGCATAGACAACATCATAAATCTTTGTTGTACTCAGGGTTTGTTGGCTTCCACCAAATACATCTTCAGCCCATTCCCAATATCCTGGAATATGACGATACTCGCCCTCGATTGTTGTTGTGTTTCCCCAACGTACTTCACCTTGAATTATGCGACGTCCTAAGTTTGGAAGGGTGCTAGCAATGTTTACTTGGCGATAGATTGGCGCTTGGAGAGATCAGATCTTGGATAATGGATTAGAAGTAGAGTTGTGCTCCAAGGTCCAGTTTTCTACGTAAAGGGAGTTCTTCAAAGAAGGCCATGAGGCTGCATACCGGCCAGCTTGTGGGGTGTGAACCAAAAGCTTGATTATTTCTATCCATCTTTAGTCTCGATTATGAGATACCTAAATTTGGTGGAAGGTGAGGTATAGCCTTTGAAATTTACCATCCCTTCGGTCTGCAAAAAAAATGTCATCAAAGTCCAAATCAAGAATATTGGAATAGTATTGCTGCTTCAATTTCCGGAATATTGTAGCAGATCATAATGATATCATTGCCAAGCATTTCATAGGCCGACATGGACGTGGAGATGGAAGGGCTTTCCTGTTTTCTCATGCTACCAATGTTATAGAAGAGCCACCATATATCATGCAATTGATAACCGGTGCACATGTGATTATCTGATATTTTATGTGCGGAATGTGGAAAGAATTTGGGTTGGAAATACAAGGATGCTTTCGATGATCGTAACGAGTATAAGGAAGTCAAAATTGCAATAGTTAGGTACAATATCATCAAGGTTGTTGATACGTTTTCGTATCAGTGAATGTGAATTACTAAGACTCTCATTCCATTAATCATGAATGTTTTGCTTTGAAAGTTTTGAACTTTGAAATATATTCAATTGAAGTCAAAAAAAAAAAAAAAAAAAAAAAAATTTCATCCAAAAAAAGAATATTGGGATGGGCGCAAAGGTTTAAATGGATGAAATGGCCTCCGATAGTCGGGCCACCTCGAGAGTAATCTCTCCGATAGTCAAGTCGTCTTCAGAGTAATTTCTCCGATAGTCGGACCACATTGAGAGTAATCTAGGCGATAGACGGGCCACATTGAGAGTAATTTCTCCGATAGTTAGGCCACGTTAAGAGTAATCTTTCTGATATTCGGGCCACCTTAAGAATAATCTCTCCAATATTTGGACGGGGATAAGTATCCATTCTCTAACCCCCTAAGATTACCTTCTTCATGTTAAACAAGAACATATTCTTCTCATTCGACCTTAAAAAAAAAAAGACTTATATTGTATGTAGAAGAATAAAAAAACAAATTACCTTTGCGCAGGCTTCCTAAACATTAGAGGCCGAAGTAAGATCGACTTTGAGAATGACGCGGGTTTATGCTCAATAAACATGAGCAGACGAATTTATATAAGTGCTGAAAGGTGACGTTGAAGATCCTATTGTCGATATGGGATCAGTGTTAAGGCGGCAATTACAGTTTGTCTCCAACATTGATTAGGCGTTAGTGGCTGACTTCAACAAGGAATCAAATAGCATCCTTGTTTAAACCACGTAAAGGCTGGAGGAAAAAGCAGCCGTCGACGCGTCCAACACTAACGTGGAAATTAATTACAAATCTTTTCATATTGAGTTTCTCTGTTCTTTGCAAATGAAAGCGTATATAGAGACAATGTGTATATTAAAATAATACATTTTTTTGGTCTTTGGTCACTTGACCTTAATTACGTTGAACATTTAACTTAAAGTTTCCATCGAATTATTTTGTCTTATATGAGCTTATCTCTGATTTTGCTATTTGCTCACATGAATTAGTTGATTTAAATTAAGTTCTTAGCATGGATTATACACTGGGGAAAAAAATGGTTTAATTTGGAAAGCTTGAAAATTTATAGCTTTTCATCTCTATGACAAGCGAGTTGCTCAATCATTTAAGCATGGTACTTCAAGCATCGTCTTTGATAAGTTGATATTTTAACAACACTTGAAAAAGCTTCATTTTTGTTGGGTTGTGGTGTTACTTCAGAGTTTTAGTATCAAAGTTATAGGCTTTACTTTTGTTTCTATTTACTACAATAACTAAGTTTATGTGTGTTAGACTTAGGGTGTTACGGAGTCTTTAAAATAGTTAAAAGTTTTAAACTTAGATATTCTTGATACTCCTTTCTTCTTATGTTACTAGCTTTTTGTTGGTTTTGAGTGTTTTCAGAATAATTGAAATAATTAGAAGTCTTGAACTTTAGAATCTTCATGCTTGAAGGGTAACATAGCAAAATTGTCCGTTCATTTTTATCAAAGAAAAAGAGAGAAATGTAAGTCAGGTGTAAGCAGGCAGAAAAAATTTGAAACGCTATGCTTCTTATTATTTCTCTTGGACTATTAAAATAGAAAGAAACAAAACTTTGAAATTTTGTAAAAAAATTTGGCACGAAAAAGGGAGCAAGAGTTTTTTCCTAGAGTAACAGTATGATTTTGAGAGAAAAGAAAAGAAGGAAAGACACTAATGTAATATAGGAACACTGCAAAAAAATTGTTAATTACATGGGGATTTGATTCGCAGATACTACTGTAGGCGTATAAAATTTTCGGAAAAATTCATAAATTAATTTGGACTATATTTTAAATTCAAGATATATTAGTCCAAATAAATTTATTGGGATAATATAATTGGATTAATTATAAGTCCAATATATGTGGATTAAATAATAAGTCTTAGTCCATTGGCTAGCCCATTTAATTGGGCTAATGTGATGAGCCCACTTCATTAAGCCCAAGATGTCATATTCCTAGAGGCCTAGTTTGGTGCCACGTGTCAAGTGACGTGGCACGCCAAGTCAAACGGAAGAGCCAATAGGATTGTGCAACGTGTCAAAATGACAAGGTATGCAAGTCACATTAAAAGGCCAGTGAAATCGCGCCACATGTGCAAGTGACATGTTCTGGCCAATCAAATATGGCCTTGTCACGCTTCAATCTGATTGGTCGGAAAGAGTTTGCTCTAATCATAACTCTTCCCTCCCACAACTATAAATGGGGGTCTTCATAACTCAGAAAAGACACCAGAAGTCATAACAAGAAGCAAGAAAGAGCTCGTGGATCAAACACTGCAAATTCCTCCACAAGTTTCAAGCTTCAAGCAATCAAGTTCAAGTTCAAGCTCAAGAACGAAGAACAAATCAAGTTCAAGCTCAAGAACGAAGAACAAATCAAGGTTCAAGGAGTACGAGTTCAAATCAAAGTTCGTGCTAGTTGAATTCAAGATCATCATTCGTGGCAACAACTTGTCACGACCCTAGTTCTCCCTCCGTGAACAGTCGTGACGGCACCTAGTCTCTACGACTAGGTAAGCCTAACATTTACGAAAAAAGGAACGAAAACATAAAAACTATCAACTAATAAGTAAATTTAAACAAGGAACATGATGCCACTCGGCATATATATTAATCACTTCCGAACAGTACATAAACTCTCCCAAAACCTGGAATGTCATCAGTCACAAGCTAAAGAAAGACACAGTACTCCCATACTCCAGAGTCTAATACAAAAAGAAAATACAAGAAGTCTTTAACTTGAGGAAGAGTAGATAGGGACTCCTAGGTCTGCGGACGCGGCAGATATACCTCGAAGTCTCTACAGTCGTCTCGCCTCACTGGTAGTGCAACTGATGTGAGGTACCTGGATCTGCACAAGAAAAATATTTGCAGGAAAGGGCATGAGTACGCCACAACGGTACCTAGTAAGTGCCAAGCCTAACCTCGGTCGAGTAGTGACGAGATCAGGTTAGGGCCCTACTGGTATATATAACAAAATAATACAGAATGAAATATCGCAGTAAAGATAAATACAAAAATTTAATGAAAATGAAATCACAGAAAAACAATAGCTTAGTTGACAGAGATAACAACAGGGGATCTCCCGGGATACCGTCCCGTAGTTTCAAACGTAAATGTGCAGGGAAATCTCCCGAAATACCGTTCCGTAGTCCAAAAGTAAATATACAGTACAGGGGGATCTCCCGGGATACCGTCCCGTAGTCCCAACCGTAAACGTGCAGAGGGATCTCCCTAATACCGTTCCGTAGTCCCAAAGTAAATATGCAACTCAATCAACATAAACAACAGTTTCAACAAGGAGTTCTAAAGTTTAGACCAAGTTCATATCAAGAAGACATGTAATTTTCACTAAGCATGTTGCACAGAGTTCGGATAGGCAGTTAAGGCACGTAGGCATGCTTTTCTAAGCTAAACCGGGTAGTTACGTATACTAGTGTTGCTCAATTTAAGGAAAACAAATATTTGCTTAATGAAAACGGGGTTTTTCAACAAATAGCCCGTGTACGCACTCGTAACCTCACGTACACGACGCTCATATATCATACAGTACCAAATCCTGAGAGGAGTCCCCCCCTCCCCCACAAGGTTAGGCAAGCCACTTACCTCAAACTAAGCTCAAATCAATATGAAATCGCGCTCTTGCCACGAGTATCCAACTCCGAGTGGCCCAAATCTAATCAAATCAATTACATAACGTAAATATAGCTACAAGCAACTAATTTAGCTAATGAAATCAAAGCTAAGGCAAGAAAATAGAAAAATACCCAAAAATCCTCCCCGGGCCCAAGTCTCGGAATCAGGTAAAAGTTACAATTTATGAACACCCATTCACTCACGAGATCACTCGTGCAAAAATCATCCAAATTCGACTCCTAAATCTCACTCAAATCTCAGATTTTTGGTTGGGGAACTTTTTTCTCCAATTTCCCAACTTTCTCAGTCAAATTCATTAATTTAATGAAGGAAACAACTATGGATTAATGAAATATGATCAAAATAGGATTAGGAATCGTTACCCAATGATTTCCTCTGAAAAACTCTCGAAAAACGCCTTCCTCCGAGCTCAAAATCGAATTTTATGGAATGAACACCAAACCCTCGAATTCTCTCTTTTTCTGCCAGACGAACCGCACTTGCGGACCCCTCTTCGCACCTACAGCGCCACACCTGCGGAAATACCATCGCAGGTGCGGAAATCACTTAAGTGGGCTGGGACCACATCTGCGAGCATTGGGCCGCCTCTGCGGTCCCCAACCGCTTATGCGCCTCCGCTTCTGCGGATTCCTTACCGCATCTGTGAACCCAGTTAGTCAGGAAAAATTCCGCTTCTGCAGTTCCTTAGCAGCTTCTGCGGCTCCGCACCTGCGGTCCAAAATGTGCAGGTGCAAAAACACCAGGTGCATCAACTTCAGCAATTTGCATAAGTCTCAAACCAATCCGTTAAGCACCTCAAACTCACCCTAGGCCCCCGAGACCACAACCAAACATACCAACCAATCCTTAAACATCGTACGAACCGAGCCCTCAAATCACGTCAAACAATGCTAAAAACACAATTCATCCTCCAATCCAAACCTAACGAACTTAAAACTTCAAAATTCTACAACAGATGCCGGAACCAACCAAACCACGTCCGATTGACCCCAAATTTTGCACACAAGTCATATTCCACACTAGAGACCTACTCCAACTTCTAGAATCGGATTCCGACCCCGAGATCAAAATTTAATTACCGGCCAAAACTCCAAAAATTTGACTTTCGCCATTTCAAGCCTAAATAAGCTATGGACCTCCAAAACACAATCCGGACACGCCCCTAAGACCGGATTCACCCAATGAAGCTAACAGAATCGACGAAACTCCATTACGGAGTCGTCTTCACACAGTTCCGACTACGCACCAAATCTTAAGACTTAAGCTCTGTTTTAGGGACTAAGTGTTCAAAAACACTACGAAACTCAAAATGAATCATCCCGGCAAGTCACAATAGCAGAAATAGATATGGGGGAAGTAGTTAATAGAGGATCGGGGCGTTAATTCTCAAAAACGACTGGCCGAGTCGTTACATCCTACCCCTCTTAAAACATTCGTTCGTCCTCGAATGAGCATAAAGACATACCTGAAGTGGTGAAAAGATGAGGATAACGGCTGCGCATATCCTGCTCGGTCTCCCAAGTCGCCTCTTCGACTGGCTGACCCCGCCATTGAACCTTTACTGATGCAATGTTCTTTGACCTTAGCTTTCGAACCTGCCTGTCCAATATAGCCACTAGCTCCTAAACATAAGATAGATCCTTGTCCAACTGTACTGAGCTGAAATCTAACACGTGAGATGGATCACCGTGATACCTCCGAAGTATACAAATATGAAATACCGGATGAACTCCTACGAAGCTGGGAGGTAAGACAAGCTCATAAGTAACCTCCCCAACATGCCGCAACACCTCAAAGGGACCAATAAACCTTGGGCTCAACTTGCCCCTCTTTCCGAATCTCATAACGCCCTTCATGGGCGAAACCCGAAGCAAGACCCGCTCTCCCATCATAAATGAAACATCGCGAACCTTTCGGTCCGCATAACTCTTCTGTCTGGACTAGGCTGTGCGAAGTCTATTCTGAATCACTTTAACTTTCTCCAAGGCGTCGTGAACCAAGTCTGTGCCCAATAATCTAGCCTCGCCCGGCTCGAACCAACCCACTGGGCACCGATACCGCCTACCATACAGAGCCTCATACGGTGCCATCTGAATGCTGTACTGATTACTTTTGTTGTAGGAAAACTCCTCAAGTGGCAATAACTGATCCCAAGAACCTCCAAACTCCATAACACACGCACGGAGCATATCCTCAAGAATTTGATAGTGCGCTCGGACTGTCCGTCCATCTAGGGGTGAAATGTTGTGCTCAACTCCACCCGAGTACCCAACTCCTGCTGTACGGATCTCCAAAACCGTGATGTAAACTGCGTACCCCGGTTAGAGATGATAGATACCGGTACGCCATGAAGTCTGACAATCTCACGGATATAAACTCGAGCCACCTGCTCGGAGGAATAAGTAGTCATCACAGGTGTAGACATGTGATTTTTGGCCCTCGCCAAGATTTTTTTATATTTTAGCATGTAAATATTTAATTTAGGCCTAATATAGCTATTTCAACTAATTTTGACTTCTTGACTTTATTTTCGTTATAAAAATGGAAAATTACAAAAAAAATATTTTAGCTTACGTATCTTTTGTAAATTTAAATAAAAAATATGCAAAATAGTACTTATTTTTATCTTTACATAATCTCGAAAATACCAAAAAATATATAATAGTTTCATGTTAGCTTTTGCATTGTGTAGTATTTTTATCTTATTTTAAAAGGAGTCAATTAAGGTGATGGATCAGAATTTTCAAAGTTTTAGAGCCCAATTCTTGGCCCAATTCGGATTAGTCCATTAAGCCTAGGGACCCTTCTAGACTCTTCTTTGGAATAAAAGCAAATTAAAAAAGACCCTAAGGACTTAACACAAAAAGACTTAGGGACTAATTGGCAAATACACAAAATGTAAACCTAGACTCTACACCTATAAGACCTAAGGAGCTAAAATACACAAAGGAGGAGAAGAAAATCAGTAGCGCCGCAATACAGACCCACCAGTTCCTCCAGTCACCATCAAGCTCGCCGGAATCCGGCAACAATCTCCAAAAATAGAACCTAACAGACCTTAGTACCAACAAATACAAGGCACAGTAGAACACAAAAACGACCCCCATTTCCTGAAACTCGATCTTCTTCTTCAACAAAAAACATTCAGTGGCACACAGACCTTGAATCTTCAGCCGATTTCCATGGATGGAAGCTAAGCTTTCTTTATTTTCAACAAAGAAAAATCTGGCGAGTTTCGCCGTCCTGTTTCTGTCCAAGCTTAGTCGAGTCGAATCCAGCTAGAAATCTGGCGAGTTTCAAGATCTGGTCGTAGTTCTGTTCGAGGTTTCCGGTGAAATTCTGGTTCTACAGTTCGAGGACATCATTTGGTCAGTATTTTCAGGAATTGTTACAACTGTAAAGGTCCTATATTATTTCATATTTTCACCAGTGCTTAACTCTTTATTTGCTCTTTGGTTGAAATTGCTTCACATGTTCCAATCAGTTATTTTCTTACTACATGCTGTTGCGGTGTGTTTATGTGAGTTTGTTATTTTAATCTGATTTTTTTATGGTTTAAATTTTTGTGCGCTTGATCTAGATAATTTCCATGTCCATTATAATTGTAAGTTCAGAATGAACGCTAGCTTAATTCTCAGAAAGTGTTAGTGTCTCTGAATTGCTCCAATATTACTAGTAGGCTTTCAAATTTTATAGTAAAAGAATCCCCTATTCTTGTATGTATTCTATAAAGGGTAATGTGTTTGGTTGAATCTTAGCGTCATTTGCTTATACATATATTCTAAATAGAACCATAATTCTGAAAGCTTATCAAAGTGATTGATAAAGTTCAAGAAGAAGCAAAAAGCGGTGCAGGCACTACTTTGGACTAGAATTTTTCAGAAAGTTTATAACCACTTCTATTTTGGCTTTTGGATCAATACGGGGTTTGTTCATCGTACGATTTTCATTTTGTGTATGTGTATAAAGAACAGAATTTTTGAACAGATTGTTTGATTTTGCTGCTTGAAGCATTTTGGATTGGGTCAAGTTAATGTTTTGGAGTTAGGTCACGAATTAGATATAATTGTAAAGAGTAATGTGTTAGTTCATTCATTAATATTGAGGAAAATTTCTTTTAGCCACAGTGTGAATGTTTTATTTTGTGTTGAGGTAGAATACTTAGTTATATTGAGTATAATGAAACCCTTAAGCAGAATATTTTGAGGCGTGCTGTGCCAAGCAAAAATGACAATTGCATGGCCCTCGTTTTAGTTAATTTTAACTTAACCTTAGAATTCGAGCGTGCCATTTAGCGAATTTCCATGGCTCTCGCAAAGTTAAAAATGCGTAGTTGCTTTAGGCGCGTTATTTTAATAATATTACTTTCTTAAATTCGGGTGTGCATTTCATGGGACCCAAATCCAAATCTCAAAACATTGAATAAATGTGTTTCGGATTGCGGGTCCATTTCATGTGATGATGCAAGCAACCGATCAAATGCATAATAGAAACGGTTAACTGCTTAGGTGCATTCATTCCCCAAAATATGCGGCTACCAATTTGTTAAAGCCCTAATCGCTAACAAGGTTGTTGATGTATGTAGCCCAGGTAGGTGGTTAGTTGACTGGCATTCTGGCAACTCACTCCTACAACACCCGGTCAAAAGACAAGCTGAACATGGCCAACCAAGAACTAGAGGCAAGTATTGTCTATCCGTCAAAAGAGGTGGAAGAGTTGGATGTTAATTCGATGAAAGAAGAGATGTATAAGTTAAAGCAGCAAATGGCTGAAATGTACCAGGCCTGGGCAAAAGGGTACCCACCACCGGTTTACCCCGCCAACCCGGCTTATATTCCCCCATTGGCTCAACCTCAGGAGCCTCCTACTGTGAATTCATCTCCAGCATTTCCCCCTACCAACAATGCTATGGCGCCACTTCCCAAACACCACCAGCTCCACCACCCAAACAAGTCCCTTACCCTCCTCCACCAATCACACAAATATTGTTCAGGTGCTCCTGGGCATGACATAGAGAAATGCTGGCAATTGAAAACAGCTATTCAAGAGCTCATTGATACCCATCAGATCGAGGTTCAGTCCCCGGAAGCGCCCAATATCAACCAGAATCCGTTGCTGGCCCATCATGAGACCAATATGATTGAGATAGTGCATAAGGGAGGGGAGCCTAAGAAGCCTTCACAGACCGTCATGATGATTCGGTCCAGTGAGGTCAGGCCAGTTGAAAAGTCAACAAGTGAGAAATGAGTAATCAGTTTGAGCGGGACAAATAGTGAACCATCTGCGGTAGTCAAGAAAGGGTCCTCAAGTGAGGTTGCAACGAAACAAGAAAGGGCAAAAGTTGTTGTGCCAGGAGTGGTGAACAAGCCTATCGTGATTGTGGAGGGTGCCCACACAGATCCCGTCATTGTCAAGCCAGGCGCTGGGAAGCGCCCAGTAACAACAGTTCCTAGTTCTGTGGTTGATCTTGATAAAGAGTTGATTGAAAGGTTCGAGAAGTTGTTCAACGATGTGAACATGGTGGAGGTTGGAGAAGGTTCTAGCAAGGCGGATGTGCAATTTGTTGGGCCAAGTGCAAAGATTAACAATTGGGCAGCCACTCCTCTCCTTACCCGGAAGGAGTTTTGGTAGTTTGCTTTGATTTTCTTTCAGTTTATCAGGATTATTCCAGGGTTGTAATTCAGATTCTATGTTCCGTCCGTTTGGATGTATAAACCTCGTTATCTTTTGATTTCCATGAAATGCAATGTCCCTTCTTCTTCATTCCTGACAGTTTTATTTTTGTTTTTCTTTTCTTTCTTGTACAGTTCTTTTCACGCTGGTTTCAATGACATGACATGCATGAGGAATCTTCGGCCCAGTTTTAAAAGCCAAACTAATCCTGAAAAGTTTCAATCCCATTGTCGCTGTAGGCGAAATTTATGATGACGAGTGGGTCAGAACCCGCCTGAGCAATTGAGTTTGATTGATGAGAAAAGATTGGAAGCAGTGTGTCATGGTCAGTTGTATCAACAGAAAATGGCAAGAGCATATAATAAGAAGGTGCGTCCACGAAAGTTCAAAGTGGGTCAGCAAGTGTTGAGACGTGTTCTTCCACATCATGCTGAGGCCAAAGGCAAGTTCGCCCCAAACTGGTAGGGACCGTTCATCGTGACGAGAGTGTTGTCCAATGGTGCTTTTTATTTGACAGACATAGAAGGCAAGTGTGTTGAAATGGCCATCAAATCCAATGCGGTCAAGAGATATTATGTATGATCTTCTTTGTTTTAATTGTATCTATTTGTACTTGGCATGTTTTAAAGATTGGAATGACGAAGGCATTTTGTTCTGCTATCCAAACACTTTATCCTTTGTTACCCCCTTTGAGCCTTATTCATTTTCTTTCATACCCCTCTTTCGGAATCAGTAGCAAAGATCAGAAACACAAGCGTGAAAGATAAGTAAAAGAAAAGAGAAAAGAAAAGAATAAAAAGAGAGAGAAGGAAAAAGGAAGGAGAAAAGAAAAAGAAAAAGGAAAAAAAAAGAGAAGAAAAAGAAAGAAAAGAAAAAAAACAAAGAGAAGAAAAGAAAAGAAAAGGAAAGAAGAAACAACAAAAAGAGAAAAGGAAGAAAGAAAAGAAAAGAACAGAAAATGGAAGAAAAAGAATGGAAAAATCACAACAACAAAGTAATTTCTATGTTATGAACTACGTTCGACCTGATTCCTTTTAAGGATACGTAGGCGGCCTCACGGTTCGGTCCCATTAAAATAAAAATTCAAAAGTCCCCAAGCAAGAAACTGGGGAAGAAGTTGTGGATGTTGTAAGAAATGTGATTCCGAAAGTTGTAATTTTGAACCCATTTGAATTGTTTTGAGCCTTTGATACCCTTTCTTTCTAACCCCATCCAAAAGCCCACATTACGGTCCAAATAAAGACCTTCCGATCAGTCTTCGAGAGATGCCAAGGCGAGCAAATGGAGATGATTCATATCAGGGGCAACACTCCGGTCCAAGCAGAATAATAATGAAAATGAGAGAGTCTTATTGGTGAAAACCCTCACGGGCATCGTAAGGCGAAAGTGAGTTGAGAGAAATGAATAGTGAGAGAGTCTTATTGGTGAAAACCCTCACGGGCACCTTAAGGCGAAGGCGAGCTGAGAGAGGAACAAATGAGAGAGGTCTGTGGGTAAAAACCGTTCAGGACACCGCAGGATGAACAAGGTTAGGGTTTGGGTGAAGAAATCAGGTTATGGAATTCTGGGGCAACAAAGTATGGCAACCGAAAGTTGATTGGTTGGACGGATTGGGCCGATTAGTCCGAAATGCATATCATGATCAATGGTACCAGCTGTTCCACTCAGATAAGTCTCTTTTTTTTCTTTCCTTTTTGTAAGTCGTCCGGTTTTGGATTCTCTTTATCCTTAAATCTCAAGGTCATTGCATTTCATTCCTTTTGGGGTTTGTTCTCTAAGATGTTTCAATGTCAGTTTTGTTCAAAGCAAATAAGAAAGGATTTCAAAGCTCACTACCAGCTTCTAAAATTGCAAAGCACAGTGTGGCCAGAATATACCAAAGATAGCAGGATGTAAAGTGGGATACAGGGAGTCACCGGAAGTTTCATCGGTGGAGTGACTTGGTAATGTCGTGGGAGATGCAAGGGTTCAGATAAAGGGGTCATAGGTGTAAAACAATGGTTTGGTATAGAACACTCGGGTCATCGAAGGTCATGAGTTTGAAAGTCAGTCAGAGAGTCAAGCGGCTCAGGGCCAGTTCGAGAAGTAGGTCAAAGCAAAACACAGCAGCGAAGACATCTTCAGCAAGATGCCATCAACTAACCACCATTTTAAACTGACAAGATTTTCCTTTGATTGAAACAGGGGCAGAAAATTCCGTTTGTTTTGGAGGAACTCTCCATAGGGGAAGAGCAAGTACCAAAACAGGTTTGACCGTAAACTCTCAGGACCTTCCTGAAAAATAGGGCTTAGATAAATTTCAAAACAAATCATCAAAGAATGTAAGTTGATTGCAAAGTTTGCATGGTTTAAGACAGGATTCAATTAGGAGTTGTCAGGACCCCCCCTGAATAATGGGACCAAGTTTTAAGATTTCCATTAGATAGCAAGATGTAGCATAAATTCTGTTGTAGCATAGTATGATTCAGTCGTAAAAGTGTCAGTCTTTAGGATACGCCTTGATTTGATTTTCAGGACCTTCCTGGATAATAGGATGTAGTTTAAGACCCTTTTAGATAACAGGACTTAGTACCTTTAGAAGATATAACTTAGGTTTAAAATTGTCTTTCAACTAAGAGTTGTCAAGACCTCCATGGATAATAGGACTTAGCTTTCAAATTCCTAATATTAGTTGGTAGAATGATTCAGTTTAACACTCACCTATGTGCCCAGCTACCAAACTGGGGCAGAAAATTTTCTTTGTGTTGTCTATTTTGTTGAAGTCAGGAGCCCGACTGAAGAACAGAGGAATACATTCAAGTTTTAGCAGTTAGGAGCCCGCCTGAAGAACAGAGGAATACATTTCAAGTCAGCAGTCAGGAGCCCGTCTGAAGAAAAGGGGAAAACTTTTCAAGTTTTAGTAGTCAGGAGCCCGCCTGAAGAACAGAGGGAGTACAATTCAAGTTTTAAGCTTTGATATTCTCAGTAATGTTTGGTAATATGATGCCCAGCCACCAAACTAGGGCAGAAAATTTTCTTTGTTTTGTCTATTTTGTTGAAGTCAGGAGCCCGCCTGAAGAACATAGGAATACATTTCAAGTCAGCAGTCAGGATCCTGCCTGAAGAACAGAGGAATACATTTCAAGTCAGCAGTCAGGAGCCCGCCTGAAGAACGGAGGAATACATTTCAAGTTAGCAGTCAGGATCCCGCCTGAAGAACAGAGGAATACATTTCGAAGTTAGTTGGCAGGAGCCCGCCTGAAGAACAGAGGAATACATTTCAAGTTTTAGCAGTCACGAGCCCGCCTGAAGAACAGAGGGAGTACAATTCGAGTTTTAGCTTTCAAATTCTTATTAATGTCTGGTAATATGATGCCCAACCACCAAACTGGGGCAGAAAATTTTCTTTGTTTTGTCTGTTTTGTTGAAATCATGAGCCCACACGGAGAACAACGAACACATTCCAAGTCAGCAGTCAGGAGCCCGCCTGGAGAACAAGGGAATACATTTCAAGTCAGCAGTCAGGAGCCCGCCTGAAGAACAGAGGAATACATTTCAAGTCAGCAATCAGGAGCCCGCCTGAAGAACAGAGGAATACATTTCAAGTTTTAGCAGTCAGGAGCCCGCCTGAAGAACAGGGGGAGTACAATTCAAGTTTTAGCTTTCAAATTCTTATTAATGTCTGGTAATATGATGCCTAGCCACCAAACTGGGGCAGATAGTTTTCTTTGTTTTGTCTATTTTGTTGCAGTCAGGAGCCCGCTTGAAGAATAGAGGAATACATTTCAAGTCAGCAATCAGGAGCCTGCCTGAAGAACAGAGGAATACTTTTCGAAGCCAGCAGTCAGGAGCCCGCCTGAAGAACAGAGGAATACATTTCAAGTCAGCAATCAGGAGCCCGCCTGAAGAACAAAGGAATACATTTCAAGTTTTAGTAGTCAGGAGCCCGCCTGAAGAACAGAGGGAGTACAATTCAAGTTTTTGCTTTCAAATTCTTATTAATGTCTGGTAATATGATGCCCAACCACTAAACTGGGGCAGAAAAATTTCATTATTTTGTCTATTTTGTTGAAGTCAGGAGCCCGCCTGAAGAACAGAGGAATACATTCAAGTTTTAGCAGTCAGGAGCCCGCTTGAAGAACAGAGGAATACATTTCAAGTCAGCAATCAGGAGCCCGCCAGAAGAACAGAGGAATACATTTCAAGTTTTAGCAGTCAGGAGCCCGCCTGAAGAACGGAGGAATACATTTCAAGTTAGCAGTCAGGAGCCCGCCTGAAGAACGAGGGAATTCATTTCAAGTTTAGCAGCCAGGAGCCCGCCTGGAGAGCAGGGAATACATTTCAAGTTTAGCAGTCAGGAGCCCGCCTGGAGAGCAAGGAATACATTTCAAGTTTAGCAGTCAGGAGCCTGCCTGGAGAGCATGGGAATACATTTCTAGTTTAGCAGTCAGGAGCCCGCCTGGAGAGCATGGGAATACATTTCAAGTTTAACAGTCAAGAGCCCGCCTGGAGAGCATGGGAATACATTTCAAGTTCAGCAGTCAGGAGCCCACCTGGAGAGCACGGGAATACAATTCAAGTTCAGCAATCAGGCGTCCACCTGGAAAAAGGGAAAGCATCTCAAAATACAATTCAAGTTCAGGAGTCAGGCATCCATCTGGAGAAAGGGAAAGCATATCAGATTACAATTAAAGTCAGCAACAAAAGAAGCTCGCGGCAAAAATGCGAGTCAACAGTCCGAGGTGATCAACAGAAGTTAGTCACAATAAAGAAAAAAGGAGAAGGGCAAGAAGTTAATCCAAATGCAGAAGTTGATGGAAGATGTGAGCCGCTTAAGACATGACTGAAGTCACAAGCATGGTGTGGTGTCCAGGTTCGATCCGAAAAGCTGAAGAAGAATGAACTAGCACCTGCAACTAGCAAGCGTCGAGGTTCAAATCAAAAGTCTGCATGAAGAACCACTCAAGACTCAAGACCAAGCTTCAGAAGACTTATAGATAGGAATCTTGAAACTCATAGTTAACAGGCTTAGCTAGTCTTTTTCACTTCTTTTGATTTTGATGTAATAGCAGGACCGCGGGCTAGAACCTCGGCCGAACGGCACCTCGACGGGCTCTCCACCTCGGCATACTCTATCATCTCACTCACTTCTGAACTACACGTGGCCTGATTCCTTTATAGCCAAGGATATGTAGGCAGCTCAGATACCAGGGCTTGGTCACATTCCCCTTTTCTCTTAGTGTTGATCTCTTCAAATAAGGGTCGGGTCAAAAATCTGTCTAGTCGTTCTTTGTCAGAAAACTCTTCACGTTTCCAGTCAAAGAGGGCAGTTGTAGACATGTGATTTTTGACCCTCCCCAAGATTTTTTATATTTTAGCATGTAAATATTTAATTTAGGCCTAATATAGCTATTTCAACTATTTTTGACTTCTTGACTTTATTTTCGTTATAAAAGTGGAAAATTACAAAAAAAAATATTTTAGCTTACGTATTTTTTGCAAATTTAAATAAAAAATATACAAAATAGTACTTATTTTTATCTTTACATAATCTCAAAAATACCAAAAAATATATAATAGTTTCATGTTAGCTTTTGCATTGTGTAGTATTTTTATCTTATTTTAAAAGGAGTCAATTAAGGTGTTGGATCACAATTTTAAGAGTTTTAGAGCCCAATTCTTGGCCCAATTCGGATTAGTCCATTAAGCCTAGGGACCCTTCTAGACTCTTCTTTGGAACAAAAACAAATAAAAAAAGACCCTAAGGACTTAACACAAAAAGGCCTAGGGACTAATTGGCAAATGCACAAAATGTAAACCTAGACTCTACACCTATAAGACCTAAGGAGCTAAAATACACAAAGGAGGAGAAGAAAANGAATACATTTCAAGTTTAGCAGTCAAGAGCCCGCCTGGAGAGCATGGGAATACATTTCAAGTTCAGCAGTCAGGAGCCCACCTGGAGAGCACGGGAATACAATTCAAGTTTAGCAATCAGGCGTCTATCTGGAAAACGGGAAAGCATCTCAAAATACAATTCAAGTTCAGCAGTCAGGCATCCACCTGGAGAAAGGGAAAGCATCTCAGATTACAATTCAAGTCAGCAACAAAAGAAGCTCGCGGCAAAAATGCGAGTCAACAGTCCGAGGTGATCAACAGAAGTTAGTCACAATAAAGAAAAAAAGGAGAAGGGCAAGAAGTTAATCCAAATGCAGAAGTTGATGGAAGATGTGAGCTGCTTAAGACATGACTGAAGTCACAAGCATGGTGTGGTGTCCAGGTTCGATCCGAAAAGCTGAAGAAGAATGAACTAGCACCTGCAACTAGCAAGCGTCGAGGTTCAAATCAAAAGTCTGCATGAAGAACCACTCAAGACTCAAGACCAAGCTTCAGAAGACTTATAGATAGGAATTTTGTAACTCATAGTTAACAGGCTTAGCTAGTCTTTTTCACTTCTTTTGATTTTGATGTAATAGCAGGACCGCGGGCTAGAACCTCGGCGGAACGGCACCTCTGACGGGCTCTCCGCCTCGGCTCACTCCATCATCTTTTAGCCACAGTGTGAATGTTTTATTTTGTGTTGAGGTAGAATACTTAGTTATATTGAGTATAATGAAACCCTTAAGCAGAATATTTTGAGGCGTGCTGTGCCAAGCAAAAATGACAATTGCATGGCCCTCGTTTTAATTAGTTTTAACTTATCCTTAGAATTCGAGCGTGCCATTTAGCGAATTTCCATGGCTCTCGCAAAGTTAAAAATGCGTAGTTGCTTTAGGCGCGTTATTTTAATAATATTACTTTCTTAAATTCGGGTGTGCATTTCATGTGACCCAAATCCAAATGTCAAAACGTTGAATAAAATGTGTTTCGGATTGCGGGTGCATTTCATGTGACGCGATCCAAAGATATGTTTTAAACGACGTTCAATCTTCTCTAAAATGAATAAAAGCGATTAAAAGTTAAAATTTGCACATAGGTTCAAAATGTTCTAAAATTAGATAACTAAGCCAATTATAACAGTTGAGCGACCGTGCTAGAACCACGGAACTCGGGAATGCCTAACTCCTTCTCCCGGGTTAACAAAATTCCTTACTCGGATTTCTGGTTCGCGGACTGTTAAAAAGAGTCATTCTTTTCCTCGATTCGAGATTTTAAATCGGTGACTTGGGACACCATAAATCTCCCAAGTGGCGACTCTCAATCTTTAATTAAATAAATCCCGTTTCGATTGTCCTTTAATTGAAAAAACTCATTTCCTATACCCTTCCGGGGGGTGTATGTAAAAAAGGAGGTGTGACAACAGGAAGGAAATGAGCCGACTTGGTCAGCCTATCTACAATCACGCAACCTGCATCAAACTTCCGCTTAGTCCGTGGGAGTCCAACAACGAAATCCATAGTGATCCGCTCCCATTTCCACTACGTAATCTCTAAATTCTGAAGCAGTCCACCCGATCGTTGATGCTCATACTCCACCTGCTGACAATTTAGACACTGAGCAACATATTCCACTATGTCCTTCTTTATTCTACGCCACTAATAATGTTGTCTCAAGTCTTGATACATCTTTGCGGCACCCGGATGAATAGAGTACCGCGAGCTATGAGCCTCGTGAAGAATCAACTCACGCAAACCATCTACATTAGGCTCACATAGCCTGTCCTGCATCCTCAAAGCACCATCACCCCCAATAGTAACCTCCTTAGCATTACCGTGCTGAACCGTGTCCTTATGGACAAGCAGATGGGAGTCATCATACTGACGCTCCCTGATACGAACATAAAGAGAAGACCAATAGACCACACAAGCCAATACTCGACTAGGCTCAGAAATATCCAATCTTACAAAATGGCTGGCTAAGGCCTGAACATCCAACTCCACGGGCCTCTCTGCTACTGGTAGATAAGCCAAACTCCCCAAACTCTCTGCCCAATGACTCAAGGCATCGGCCACCACATTGGCCTTCCCCGGGTGGTACAAAATAATGATATCATAGTCCTTAAGCAGCTCTAACCACCTCCTCTGATGCAAATTAAGATCCATCTGCTTGAATATATGCTGCAAACTTTGGTGATCAGTGTAGATCTCACAAGGGATACTGTACAAGTAATGCCTCCAAATCTTCAAGGCATGAACAATAGCTGCTAGCTCAAGATCGTGGACATGATAGTTCTTTTCATACACCTTCAGCTGTCTTGACGCGTAGGCAATCACCCTATGGTCCTGCATCAACACCGCGCCGAGGCCAAGTCGCGACGCATCACAATAGACTGTATAAGACCCTGAACCTGTAGGCAATATCAATACTGGGGCTGTAGTCAAAGCTGTCTTGAGCTTTCGAAAGCTCTCCTCACACTCTTCCGTCCACCTGAACGGAGCACCTTTCTGGGTCAGCCTGGTCATAGGTGCTGCAATAGATGAGAACCCCTCAACAAATCGACGGTAATAACCCGCCAAACAAGAAAAATTCCGAATCTCTGTAGCTGAGGACGGTCTGGGCCAACTCTGCACTGCTTCCAGTTTCTTTGGATCCACCTTGATCCCTTCACTCGATACCACATGACCTAAGAATGCCACGAAATCTAACCAGAACTCACATTTTGAGAACTTTTCATATAATTTCTTTTCTCTCAAGGTCTGAAGCACTGTCCTCAGGTGCTGCTCATGATATTTTCGACTCCGGGAGTACACCAGAATGTCATCAATAAAGACAATGACGAACGAGTCAAGATATGGCTGGAACACACTGTGCATCAAATGCATAAATGCTACTAGGACGTTGGTCAGACCAAATGACATAACAAGGAACTCGTAATGATCGTACTAAGTCCTGAAAGTAGTCTTCGGGATATCTGGCTCCCGAATCTTCAACTGATGATAACCTGAACGCAAATCAATCTTGGAAAACACTCGAGCACCTTGTAACTAATCAAATCGGTCATCAATACGAGGCAAAGGATACCGGTTCTTCACTGTAACTTTGTTCAACTGGCGATAATCAATGCACATACGCATAGAACCATCCTTTTTTGTCACGACCCTAAACCCGGACCCGGTCGTGATGGCGCTTCTCATGAAGACAAGGCCAGTCGACACACTTCCAATTCATTTAAAGCAATTAAAATAATAAATATTAAGTCTTTAACAGAATAAAATCCCAAAATAAGGTAAACAATACACTTTGCGGAATAAAAACACAGCCCGACATCGGGGTGTCACCAGTCATGAGCATCTACAACAATACTACAAGTCTAAAAGGTCTACTCCACTACTACATAACTAAAGCTGAAGGAAATAAGATAGAGGGAGAATGCACTGGGCTGCGGAATGCCGGGCAGCTACCTAGTGAATCTTCAAAATCTGCTGGACAACTCTCAACCCTCGCAAGCAGGACCTGTAGTGCTCGAATCTGCACACAGGGGTGCAAGGAGTAAAGTGAATATTCCAACTCAGTGAGTAATAATCATAAATGAAGACTGAGCAATACAAAATCACGTTAAACACAATAATAAGCTATAAGAGGCAAAATAAAATCAGTAAATGCAATTAAATAGTGTAATCTCATAAAGCACCTTTTAAGTAGTTAAACAAATAAAGGAAAAGCGGCTATAAAAGGGTAAACACATAAGAACCGCCCCTCGGGCACAAGAACAACCGAATCAGCCCCTCGGGCAATAACATAGAACAATACCAGCCCCTCGGGCTCTATCTCATATCACAATGGGTACCCGCGCTCACTGGGGGTGTACAGACTCCGAGAGGGGCCTCTTACGGCCCAAGCGCAATATCAAGCCATCTCGTGGCATAATCAATAGGCTCTCGGCCTCATATCAACAAGCCACCTCGTGGCGTACAAATCTCAAGCCCTCGGCCTCATAATCATAGTCAGTGTATTACCGCTGCGGCGTGCAGCCCGATCCAAAAGTATTCTCACAACACAGACCCTCGGCCTTACTCAGTCAGAATCTCATAAGCCACTCGGGCAACAGTAAAATATGATGCTCAGATCAAAATAATTTTTTAGATATCATTTAAGGTGTTAAAACAGAGTAAACATGGCTGAGTTAAGAAAAAAGTAAAATATAGCTTGACTGAGTACAAGTATAAAGTCAAAACGGTGAGGAAATGGCAGTAAAAATCCCCTATGGGTCCAAATAGTTGGCACGAAGCCCAAATATGGCATTTAGCGCAAAATAGGATAACATCAAAAAATTTGCAATCAAATACGCAGTAAAACAGTCATTCGGGATGGACCAAGTCACAATCCCCAATGGTACACGACCCCACGCTCATCATCTAGCGTGTGCGTCACCTCAACATAGCCTAACGCTGTGTAATCCGGGGTTTCATACCCTCAGGACGACATTTAAAGTCATTACTCACCTCAATCGGGCCCAAACTCTAGCTCGCGATGCCTTTGCCCCTCAAATCGGCCTCCGGATGCTCCAGATCTAACTAAAATCAGAACACAACCATCAAAATATGCTAAGGGAACAAAGCCCACTCGAAAACAATCGAAAAATAACGAAATTCCCAAAATTAACCAAACCCGACCCCCGGTCCCACGTCTTGGAATTCGATAAATTTTATATCATTAGATTTCTTATCTCCCCACGAGTTCATACATATCAAAAGTTCCAAAATCCGACCACAAATGGTCCTTCAAATCCTCAATCAAAGGCCTAAGTTTCCAAGCCCTAGTTTCCTCAAATTTTACACTTAATTTCCCTTAATTACAGCTCTAATCCGTGAATTAATACCATAGAAACGAGTTTTCATAATCCAAAACCTTACCTCAATGAAGTCTTCTTGAATTCTCTCTTCAAAATCGCCAAAACTCCAAAATTCGCGTTTAAAAAGGGTGAAACCCACTGAAAATCGCGAAGGAAGAAATATATACATTCTGACCTAGGCTTTTCGCACCTGCGGTCTAGATATCACACTTGCGTAACCGCTTTTGCGGTCCCAAGCGCCGCACCTACGGTTTTCACTTAGATGGCCAACACCGCATCTGCGGTTAATATCTCGCACCTGCGCTACCGCAGGTGCGCCCTCTTCACTGCTTCTGCGGTTCCAGCCAGCCTCCTACTTGGCCGCATCTGCGGCTCCCTCTGCGCTTCTGCGAGCCTGCACCTGTGGTCCCCTCGCTGCAGGTGCGGTTATGACAGCAGCAAAAATTGCTTCAGCTCTCAAACTCAACTTTTACCTTCCATCAACCATCCGAAATCACCCCGAGGCCCCCGGGACCTCAACCAAAAGCACCAACAAGTCTTATGCTACCATTCAAACTTATACCAACCTTTAAAACACCTCAAACAACGTTAATTCAACCAAAACACACCGGATTCAAGCCTAAGGTTCTAAAATCTTCCGAATTCCGCTTTTGATCAAAAAGTATACCAAACCACGTTTGAATAACCTGAAATTTTGCACGCACATCCCAAATGACACAACGGAGCTACTGCAACTTCCAGAATTCCATTCCGACCCCTATATCAAAATCTCACCTATCAACCAGAAAATGCCAAAATCTCATTTTTGCCAATTCAAACCTAAATCTACTCCGGACCTCCAAAACATATTCCGATCACGCTCCTAAGTCACAAATCACCTCCCGAAGCTATTCGAACCATCAGAATTCACATCTGATCCCTCTAACACATAAGTCAATATCCGGTTGACTTTTCCAACTTAAGCTTTCTTAAAAGAGACTAAGTGTCTCAAACCTTACCAAAACGTTTCCGAACCCAAGCCAACCAACCCGATCACATATAGAAACGACAAATAAAGTAATAAGAAGCAGGAATGGGGGAAACGGAACAATAACTCACAAAACGACCGGCCGGGTCGTTACATTTTTCTTCACAAACAAGAGAGGAGCACCCCAAGTTGACACACTGGGACGAATAAAGCCCTTATCAAGCAATTCCTGTAATTGATCCTTCAACTCCTTCAACTTAGGAGGGGCCATACGATAAGAAGGAATAGAGATGGGCTGAGTGCCCGGCAACAAATCAATGCCAAAATCAATATCTCTGTGGGTGGCATGCCTGGAAGATCAGCTGGAAACACATCAGGGCAAACCCTAACTACTCAGACAGAATCAACTATAGGGGTATCAGTACTGACATCTCTCACATAAGCTAGATACGCGTCACACTCCTTCTCAACCATTCGTTGAGCTTTAAGAATGAAATAACTCTACTGGGAGTGTAATCTAAGGTACCCCTCCACACTAGTCGCGGTACACCTGGCATAGCCAGTGTCACGGTCTTGGCGTGACAATCAAGAATAGCATAATGGGGCGTCAACTAGTCCTTGCCCAAGATAACATCAAAATATATGGTGAGCAATAATAAATCGGCTCTGGTCTAAAAACCACTAAGAGCAATCAAACACGACCGGTAAATGCGGTCCACAATAAGAGAATCTCCCATAGGAGTAGACACATAAATAGGGGAACTCAAAAAATCCCTAGATACGCCCAAATGCGGGGCAAAATAAGAGGACACATAGGAATAAATAGAGCCTGAATCGAATAGAACCGATTCATCTCTATGACAGACCGGAACAATACCTGTAATGACATAAGCGGAAGCAACAACCTCTGTACGAGCAGGAAGGGCATAGTATCTGGCCTGACTTCCCCCTCTAGGGAGACCTCTACCTCCCCGACCTCCACCTCTAGCTGGCTGAGCAGGTGGAGTGGAAGCTGGTGCTGTAATTATAGCCTGGGAACTTTGTGGAGCATGCTGTGGCTGAGAAGTCTATGGAGGTGCACCCCTCCTAAGCCTGGGGCAATCCCTCACCACATGACGAGTGTCGCCACACTCAAAACAAGCTTTGGGAGGGTGTGGCGGCTCTGAATGGCTCATGCCAGGTCCGCTGGACTGACCACTGAAAGCACCCCGTGCAGGAAGCACACTAGATACTGGAGGTGTATAATAAGGCTCCTGAGTTCTAGGAAGAGCTGGAATACCACTGGCGGCTATAAGAGCTAAATGAACGGGGCGACTCACATAACCCCTACCATGACGAACTGCAGCTGGGGCACGGGAACCAGAATAATGGCTCGACTCTCGAGACCTCTTGGCCTCTCTCTCCTCCCTATCCCGAGCAAGCATGCCCTCTACTCTCCTAGCAATACTCACCACCTGCTGATACACAATATCCATCTCTAACTCCCAGGCTATGCTAGACCTGATGCTGGAAATGGGCCCCTCAATAAACCGGCAAACCTCTCTCGAACTGTAGAAACCAAGGTCGGTGCATGTCTAGCCAAGTCACTGAAACGGACTGCATACTCTGAAACAGTCATAGTATCCTGGCGCAACTGCTCAAAATCTGCGCGCCATGCGTTCCTGAGGCTTTGAGGGACATACTCTATCAAAAACATGTCCGAGAACTGAGTCCATGTACGGGAAGCTACCTCAGCCGGACTGTCCAACTCAAAAGTACGCCACCACTAATAGACCGTCCCTCGAAGCTGGAAAGCAGTGAAAGAAACCCCACTCAACTCTGCTATGCCCATAATGCGGAGGATACGGTGGCACTCTTCCAGAAATCCCTGAGCATCTTCTGATGCTAGACCACTGAATGTAGGAAGGTCGTACTTCTTATACCTCTTAAGCCTCCGCTCCTCCTCCTTTGAAACTGCTGCCCTACCCTCGGGCTGAGCTGGGGCTACAGGCAGTACCGGTATAACCTCTAGGATCTGATCAACCTGAACCTGCTACTCTGGGGTGCGGGCGGCGTGAGTCTGTGCTCCTCCCCCGGCCTGAGATGTGGCTGCAGCAAGGGGAATCAACCCTGCCTGAGCTAGAGTGCTGTACATACTCATGAACTGTGCAAGGGTCTCTTGGAGAACTGGATTAGTAGTAGTAGTAAGCGTATGAGGTGCTTGCGCTCCGGCTGGAGATACTGGTGGATCCTATGTAGCTACTCGCTCGGGTGATCTGGCTGCACCACGTGCACATCCTTGGCCTCTACCCCGGCCTCGGCCTCTAGCGGCTCTAGCAGGGGCGCGGGTGCCTGGTCATCTCCGGTAGCACGTGTCCTCACCATTTGTGAGAGAATAGAAGACAGAAGTTTAGAATTTCGAAGTCAATAATATCGCACGACAATGAATCAAATAAAGTGGAATTTTCATAACAGTTCCATAGCCTCCCGAAGATAAGTACGAACGTCTCCGTACCGATCTGTGAGACTCTAATAAACCGGCCTGTGACTCACAATTCCTATGAACCTAGAGCTCTGATACAAACTTGCCATGACCCTAGTTCTCCCTCCGTGAACCGTCATTATGGCACCTAGTCTCTACGACTAGGTAAGCCTAACATTTGTGGAAAAAGGAACGAAAATATAAAAACTATCAACTAATAAGTAAATTTAAACAAGGAATGCGATGCCGCTCGGCATATACATTAATCACTTCCGAATAGTACATAAACTCTCCCAAAACCTGGAATGTCATAAGTCACAAGCTAAAGAAGGACACAGTACTCCGATACTCCAGAGTCTAATACAAGAAGAAAATATAAAAAGTCTTTAACTTGAGGAAGAGTAGATAGGGACTCCTAAGGTTTGCGGACACGGCAAAAATACCTCGAAGTCTCTACAGTCATCTCGCCTCACTGTTAGTGCAACTGATGTGAGGTACCTCGATCTGCACACGAAAAATATTTGCAGGAAAGGGCATGAGTACACCACAGCGGTACCCAGTAAGTGCCAAGCCTAACCTCGGTCGAGCAGTGACGAGATCAGGTCAGGGCCCTACTGGTATATATATAACAAAATAATACAAAATGAAGTATCGCAGTAAAGATAATTACAAAAATTTAACGAAAATGAAATCACAGAAAAACAACAGCACAATACACAGAGATAACAACAGGGGATCTCTCGGGATACCGTTTCATAATCCTAAACGTAAATGTGCAGGGAGATCTCCCGGACTACCGTCCCTTAGTCCCAAACGTAAATGTGCAAGGGGATCTCCTGGAATACCATTCCGTAGTCCCAAAGTAAATATACAATATAGGGGGATCTCCTAGGATGCCGTCCCGTAGTCCCAAACATAAACGTGTATGGGGATCTCTCGGAATACCCTTCCATAGCCCCAAAGTAAATATATAACTCAATCAACATAAACAACAGTTTCAACAAGGAATTCTACAATTTAGACCAAGTTTATATCAAGAATACAGGTAATTTTCACTAAGCATGTTGCACAGAGTTCAGATCGCTAGTTAAGGCAAGTAAGCATGCTTTCCTTAGCTAAACCAGGTAGTTATATATACTAGTGTTGCTCAATTTAAGGAAAACAAATATTTGCTTAATGAAAACGGGGGTTTTCAACAAATAGCCCGTGTACGCACTCGTCACCTCACGTACACGGTGCTCATATATAAAACAGTACCAAATCCTAAGGGGAGTTCCCCCCACAAGGTTAGGCAAGCCACTTACCTCGAACCAAGCTTAAATCAATCCGAAATCACGCTCTTGCTACGAGTATCCAACTCCGAGTGGCCCAAATCTAATCAAATCAATTAAATAACGTAAATATAGCTACAAACAACTAATTTAGCTAATGAAATAAAATCTAAGACAAGAAAATAGAAAAACGACTAAAAATCCTTCCCGGGCCCACATCTCGGAATCGGGTAAAAGTTACAAATTATGAACACTCTTTCACTCACGAGATCACTCGTGCAAAAATCATCCATATCCAACGCCTAAATCTCACCCAAATCTCAGATTTTTGGTTGGGGAACTTTTTCCCCCAATTTCTCAACTTGCTCACTCAAATTCATTAATTTAATGAAGGAAACATCTATGGATTAATGAAATATGATCAAAATAGGATTAGGAATCGTTACCCAATGATTTCCTCTGAAAAACTCTCGAAAAATCGCCTTCCTCCGAGCTCAAAATTGAATTTTATGGAACGAAACACCAAACCCTCGAATTCTCTCTTTTTCTGCCAGACAAACCACACCTGCAGACCCTTCTTTGCACCTGCAGCGCCGCACCTGCGGAAATACCACTGCAGGTGCGGAAATCACTTAAGTGGGTTGGGACCGCATCTGCGAGCACTGGGCCGCACTTGCGAGACGCTCCTGCGGTCCCCAACCGCTTCTGTGTCTCCGCTTATATGGATTCCTTACCGCATCTGCGGACCCAGCTGGTCTGGCCAAATTCTGCTTCTGCTTCTGCGGCTCCACACCTGTGGTCCAAAATGCGCAGCTGCGAAAACACCAGGTGCAGCAACTTCAGCAATTTGCATGTCTCAAACCAATCCATTAAGCACCCAAGTCTCCCGGGACCTCAACCAAACATATCAACCAATCGTAAAACATCATACGAACTTAGTCGAGCCCTCAAATCACCTCAAACAATGCTAAAAACACAATTCATCCTCCAATCCAAACCTTATGAACTTGAAACTTCAAAATTCTACAACCGATGCCGAAACCAACTAAACCACGTCCGATTGACACCAAATTTTTCACACAAGTTGTACTCCACACTATGGACCTACTCCAACTTCCGAAATTGGATTCCGACCCCGATATCAATATTTTATTACCGACACAAAACTCCAAAAATTCGACTTTCGCCATTTCAAGCCTAAATAAGCTACGGACCTCCAAAACACAATCCGGACATGCCCCTAAGCCCGAAATCACCCAACGGAGCTAACGGAATTGACGAAACTCCATCCCGGAGTCGTCTTCACAGAGTTCCGACTACAAATCAATTCTTAAGACTTAAGCTCTCTTTTAGGGACTAAGTATCCCAAAACACTCCGAAACTCAAAACGAATCATCCCAGCAAGTCACAATAGCAGAAATAGATACGGGGGAGCAGTTAATAGGAGATCGGGGCATTAATTCTCAAAACGACCGGTCGGGTCGTTACACAATTATAGATTCAAGATCAAGCTCGCAAGCCCTTGAATTTATTTAATATTGAAGGAAGAATCAGAGGATTCATTGAGGTTGTAACACTCAAAGATCTGAAATAAAATACTACGATTGTTGCAATATTTTTCGGCCTGATTTTATTTTCTCGACGCAAATTTATTGTCAACAAATACCTGCGAATCTTTATGGAAAATATTAAAATTCCTAAATTTAAAATATTTTACCTGCAAAAAATATTTTCCTAGGAAAATCCGTAGGTAACTTTGCCGCAATTATGCGCCAAAATATTAAATGGGAAATTACCTAGAGAAATAAATCGGCAAGTGTAAATGCCTAATTTTTGCTCTTTCTTCTTTTTTTTTTCTCTTAGATTATATCTTTTAGTATTGTTGGGTGTGTAATTTTATCTTTTATTTTTATTTTTTAGAATTAGTTTATTTTAAATAGTTGATAAAGGGGATAAGGGATTGGGCTAGCCATTTTAAAGACAAAATCGGCCCAATTTTGACCAAAATCGGCAGCCTAGGACCCGGTCTAGGTTTGTGGTATGAGAGACGCCTCAAAATTACGTCATTTTGATAAGTGAGGTGAGATTAAATCTCATCCGTTCATATCACTTTGATCTAAGGGTTCTAATTTACTCTCCACTCCATGTATATAAGGCCTCAAGATCAGAAATTGGGCCCTATCTTTCCCTGTTCTTTTTTCTTCTTCCTCTCTCCTCACTCTCTCCTCACTCTGTCTCTCCGCCGCTCCCCATGGTGGCTCCGCCGACCAGAAATCGCCATCGCCGGCAGATGTCGTCCAAAGACCACAAAATTTACACCATTCTTCTCACCTCACTCTCCTCTTTTTGATTCCAAACCTCAAAACTTTCAAAATCCACCCCAAATCCGTAGATCTAACCTTGGCCGAAACCCTAGCATCGTCTACCACTTCCAAACCATACAAAAATCACACCACCGACCTCCTCTCACTCTCCTCTTCTCCCTTCCACGCCCCAAAACCTTCAAAGCCCTCCAAAATTTGGCAAGTTTTGGCCAGCCACCTCGCTGCCGCCGCCAAGCCTCCGTATAGCATAAACACGACCCCTTAGTCTCTCTTTCTCTTTGACACAGTGTTGGACTCAACTTGGTTCGCCAGAGTTTGTGTTTTTTGGTAGTTGTCGTCGAGAAAAAGAGGCGTGGAGGTCGATTCTCCATCTAGTTGTGTTGTACTATTGGTTTGGAGCCCGAGCGTTTAGGTAAAATCCTAATCCCTTGTTCATCGATTTTAGTTTATCCTTTATTGACTGATTTTTAGATTTTTAGCTTAGTTTAAGTTTTATTTTTTCTTAATTAGTGATTAGTCGTATTTTGTTGATTTTAGAAATTCTGTTGTTTTTTATTCGTTTAGGCCATTGCTTCAATCCTTTCCCTCTTTAATAACTTCTGTTTTTCCCCCATTTGTGTTTAGGTTTAGTTTAACATCCAGTTTTCAGTTAATTATTAATCCGTGATTGTTAGTTCATGTTAGCTTCATTGACAATCACCGATGATTAGTCGTTATTTTATACCTTTCGAATTATGTATTAGTTAGTATGCCGTTTTAGTCTGTCGTTATGTTTCTATTTAGTAATCAGTTATATTAATCACTTCGATGTGAATACATGTTTGTTGGCCTTAATTTTTGTTATGTCTTCGGACTTCAACTAAAATTTTGAAGTCTCCAAACTATAACTGAAATATCAAATCCGTCAATTCTAGCTTCTTTAATTTCTGATTTTGATAGTTCTTTGGCTTGAAGTTTAGGTTCTGTTAATCAATGATTAAGTTTACTTATATTAGTATATTTGGATTTAGGCAACCATGTTTAGTCGCTTAGGCTTGAATCACCTATTGAATTGCAGTGTCGAGTTTGTCTTTCCTACATGTCATATTTCAGTTTGAGTTAGTAGTTCATGTATTTAAAGATTTAGTGTTAGTCCTAATTAACTAGATTAAGTTTGAGGTAGTTATTTAGTATAGGTAGTTATATGTTTGAGTCTTGTTGATTCCTACTGGTTGACTTTTAACCGATCTTGTTCGAATTACTAGTTGTTTGAACTAGAATGAATCTGATTTCTCTTTGTGGACTAGTTAGCTTTGAATTTGGTTCGAGGGATTAAGAGGAAAGGGAAAGAAAGGGAGAGTACTTGAGTGTAGGGTCCGTGTTTGGTTGCTTTCACTGTTGCGGACTGTTTGAAGTATAATACTCAAAAAATCTGTCCCTGGTTGGTTAAAGAAGACTGTTTCTTGGACAGATTTTTGGTTTTGGACAGATTTTCTATCAAAAAGGTTATCATTTTAGATATATTTTTGGCTAAACAAAATTTGTCCCAAGGTCCTTTCTCCTCCTATGTAAAGAGGATTTCTTCCCTCATCTTCTAGACATCTTTCACTAAAAGAAGAGATATTCTGAACATCTCTACTCACTCAAAAAAAAAAAAAGAAACACAACTTTGACAGAAACTTTCAGTTGAGGCTTCCTTTAATAAGCTGAAATTTTTAGCTTTAGGATTGAGTCTTAGAGTGCATAATTTTTCAGAAAAACAGTAGAGTCTTAGAGTTTGTTTTTGAGTTCCTTGTCTTGAAAAATTACTGATTTTACCAAGTTTTCTGTGCTACTTTAACACTGCTAATTTCACGGCTGTTCCTATTGCTGCTTCTGCTGTTTCTGCTCGTTTTCACTGCTGTATTATTTTCTGCTCTTCAGGTAACCTTTAAACTTTGTAATGCAGCTTTTTTAGTGATTGATTGAAGATAAGGATCATTTCAGCTATTCATACATGTTTGATGCGCTTTACTATATTGGATAAACGTTCGACATGCTATCCATGTTTCGAGCCTACAGTCTGTAATGGTTATATACACTTCAGTAGTTAAAACAGTATTTTGCTAGTATATTTTAGTTGCTGAAATTATAAAGATCTCGTAAGGCTGATCATTATGGGTAGATTTAGAACTTTTCTTATCCAAAGCTCGACATAGCTGTCGAACATTTTGTGCTCAAGTGTTAAAGTTTAAACGATTATTAGATTTGTAATGTGTAGCTTCAGTTTTAAGGTCCTTTGCTTGTACTCTTGAGTTGCTTCTTGTTATACTTTTAAAACACTGAAAATTTAGCCATGAAGTACTCTGCTATTTGCTTTGTGTTAGGTAATTAGTCCGTCATTATTTTGTTTAAGTTGTTCCTACCTCCTTGGCTTAAGTTCTCTGTTGTATTCTCGTCAGTGCAAAAGGAGTTGAAGACTCTAAAGGCACATCTTGATGATGATTTTTTGCTTTATGTATTTTTTTTCCTATTTTCATTGATGTTAGTTGCAAGTTATGTGCTTTGTGTACTTGAGCCCTTTTTCTCCTTGACTTTTTAAAAATTAGAATATCAATTGTGCTTAGCATGTTAGCCTCTGTTGTTTTTTCTTTTCCATTTTATAATAGTAACTTTTCAAGCTTCATAAATTTTTTGTTTTGTTGCTTCTTTGCAGGTTGATTTTGGTGGATTTGGATTGTTTTGTTTTTTAAGATATTGTTAAAGCTATTTTGAAATTGACATCGCTTCGCGTGGTCAGTAAAAATATATATATATTATTTGTAAAAAATGAATAAAATCATAAATATTACGCATTCTCAATGACACTATGGTTATAATTTTATACCTTCAACATTATATATGTTACAAGTTTATCATGAAATGATACATTTGTCCCCAAATCTATAAAGGCATTAAAATTTATATATATAAAGTTTATATGCATTTCTTAATCAGTTTTTCTAGAAAATTGAAGAAATTTAAGAAATTTGTGTTCTTTTTAATAGAATAATAAATGTTTTTATTTAATATATGCATATCTAAGTTTGTTTGTTCTTAAAAATCGTGTGATGTTTCTCCTCATATAAAATAAGAATGTAAAACTATAATACAGATAAAAAAAAATTAAAATACAAACAAAGAAATTTTCACATGATGAAACAATAATTAAAAAAAAGGACGTTGCACCCAGTTGGGCCGTTGGCCGTTTCTATCTTGAAAAATAGAACGATTTCATAGAGGAAAAGATGATTTTTTAAAAAGAAAATAGGAAAATAAAAGATTCGATCTTACGTATTGCCATGAATTCTTGCATAAATTTTTTACGGTCCTTGCTATTATTACTTCATTTAATGGAAATCAACTACCAATTTTCTTTTAGCAATGTTATCTGTTGAGTGTTCCAAGTTGGCATATCCCTTAAAACTCTTTTAGAGCTATTCAACAATATACATACATATACACACACACATATATATAATAGCAAATTGGTAGTTGATTTCCATTAAATGAAGTAATAATAGCAAGGACCGTAAAAAATTTATGCAAGAATTTTTTACATATATATATATATATATATATATATATATATATATATATATATATATATATATATGTATGTGTGTGTGTGTGTGTGTGTGTGTTTTCACCTTTAGTATACATCCAGAATACATTAACATCAAAAAGAACATGCTATTGATTCATGAATCTTACACCGATCTTAAAGCAAATTACATAGATACACCATTTCTCAAAGACATAGAGAAAGTAGAAGAAAAAGAAGAAATACAATGCACGTCTTGTTTGGAACCTAAATCCCGTGCTGTTGTTGATATCCTTTCTCGCAAACCGATCATCATTCAAGAGCCTTCTTCCTCGAGATAAAATAAAACATAAATCTAACACTGCGATAAATATGACACCATTATTATTTCAGATATGGAATGAAAAGGATTAACCTCGAGTAGGGATCTCATGAAACAAAAGTTATATATGAATTTATAAAGGCAAAAGTAGAGGAATACCATAAGGTAACTTAAAATTTTAAATTAAATATTTTGGGGGTCATGAAAAACATAGTAGTTATGGATATTATTAGAATGGAAGTTAAAGAGGTTGAAAATAAAAAATTTAAAACAAATAAAGGACAAAACATAAATACATATTATCATAAATTTACATATTAAATATTTGGGGGTTATTGATATAAAAGACATGAGAGTAATTGAGATTATTATTAAAAATAAAGGTTATGAAGATAATGAGGTGAGAGTTATGAAATAGAATAATAATAAAAAAAAGGAGAAAAAAGGAGAAAAAAGATAAATATGTTTCTTGGCCTAAGAGAGGTGCCACGTCACTTTCTTACTGCCCACTATATATATATATATATATATATATATATATATATATATATATATATATATATATATATATATATGTGTGTGTGTGTGTGTGTGTGTGTGTGTGTGTGTGTGTGTCACGACCCAAAACCCCGATCGTGATGGCGCCCAACACACTGCTAGGCAAGCCCGACCATTTACACAACCTTAACCAAATAACCTAGATGGATAAATAAATATTCACAAGAAAAAAATAACAATTTAAGTGCGGAATCTCTGAAATAATTTCTAACATCCGAAAAACCCCAAAATCAAAATACTAAATAGCCCACAGATTTGGTGTCACAAGTCTGAGCCTCTAATGCATGAGTATTAACCTACTACATAATGTTTCTCTAGAAATGTGGAAAACAGATAAATAAAATAGAAGGAAGATCAGGACTGCGAACGCCAATTTGCAGCTACCTTGCATCTCCCGAATGTGATGCTAGGCAGAGAAAGATCTCACTCAGCCTCAGTGGGTACACCTGAATCTGCACACAAGGTGCAGGGAGTATTGTGAGTACTTCTAACTCAGAAAGTAATAAATATAAATAAAGTTTGAGGATAAGAAATCCTAAATAAACACAAAGCAAAGCTATAAATACAACAATGTGAACCAATAGCACAATACGGTAAACATTGAAAACAATTATAATAAAGTCACACCAGAATAAGAATAAATGACAATTAAATATGCAATGCAGCACATAAACTACCTCCAGTACCCCGCTGCGGTCGTGCAGCCCGCTCCATTTATTTAACGTCGACGGCGCTCACTGGGGGTGTGTAGACTCTAGGAGGGGTCCCTTACGGCCCAAGCGCAATAATAAGCCATATCGTGGCATCAAACAGGCCCTCAGCCTCATATCAATATCAATATCATACCACTGTGGCACGCAGTCCGATCCCATACTCAGTCCAAAATCACATAAGCCTTTCGGCACAATAATATAAAAATATTCAGCCCAAACTTCATTTAAAATATTACTTTAGTTTCTATTTTTAGGAAAATGGCTGAGTTTACAAAAACAGTGTTAAATACCAGGACTGAGTTCAATATCTAGAAATATGGTAAGAAACCAGTAAAAATAATCCCTGAAGGATTCAAGTAGTTGGCACGAAGCCCAATTATGACAATTAATCCATTTTTATAAGGATATCACAAAACACCCCAAACAACATCAAATTACTCAAAACTCATCGAATTCAAGCCTAAGTTTTCTTAAAACTTCCGAAATGCACTTCCGATCAAAAACCCGACCAAACGACGTCCGAATGACCTGAAATTTTGCACACACATCACAAATCACATAACGAAGCTACAGCAACTTTCAAAATTTTATTCCAACCCTCGGATCAAAATGTCACCTATCAACCGAAATTCGCCAAAATTCTAACTTTGCCAATTCAAGCCTAATTCTACACCGGACCTCCAAAATCAATTCCGATCGGACTCCTAAGTCACAAATCATCCCCCAAAGCTAACCGAATCACCGGAAATCTCATCCGAGCCCTCTAACTAAATAGTCAACATCCGGTTGACTTTTCCAACTTAAGCCTTCCTTAAAGAGACTAAGTGTCTCCTTTCTTATCAAAACCAATCCAAATCAACTCTAACATACCGCATACCGATAACGTAACATGAAGAAGCATAAAATGGGGGAAACGGAGCGGTAACTCATGAGACGACGGGTCGGGTCGTCACATCCTCCCCAACTTAAACCAACGCTCGTCCTCGAGCGTACTCAGAGTTGCTCTAGAGGCCATCCAATAGCTGAATAACTTTACCATGCATATGCCCGAGGTGATACCACATCACCCTATCTCATATAGGTCCGATAACACATCATAGCTGAAATCTCACAACCCGTCTAGACCATAAATCGTAGAACCACATTGCACTTTCCGAAATCATACACAAGATCAGAACCTCACGTCTATATTCAGAATAAACCCGAACCAGCTGTAATAACCCCTTCTTGCAACCTCAGGTGCTATCATATGATATACTACATAACCCCAACACATGTAGCGATAACTTCGATTCACAGCAGCTGCCCACAACAACCAAATACTGTTAGAAATCTCTTATTAGCCAAGGTCTCATTCCATCACTTTCATATACCGCCAACGGTAATTGAAACATACAATAAACCATAATCATTGCTCGTATCAACCATTGATGAGGCCATTTCTCCTCTGGCAATTTCCATAACAAATTTTTTTTTTTGAACTGAACCTCGATATTTACCCATCAAACATGCTGAAATCAAACCCGTTCGTATTCATTAGTGACCCCAACGATCACCTCAAATCCAACATACCACTTGGTGATATGACACCTCAATACCGGCCTAAGCCACAACTTGCATGATACGCGCACCAACAAGAAACGGTCTGAACATATCCAAATCATGAAAAATGACTCAAACGAAAGAGCTGTACCTCAAGCTCATCAGTACTGCCACAACACAAGGCTGAGACCCTGTCTCATATCATAGAAATAGAACACACAAATTTGACCCGCAAGGTCATGTTTCCACACAGCTTTGCTGCAACGCGCTATCCTATCCCAATACTACTTCCACCTAGAACACCTCTAGTCATTATGCTTGAAATCGACAACCATGCTTAATTGATGTCTGGAGCCAAAGAAAATCATTACACATCCCATGCTCTGCATGACATACGTAGGTCTTGTTCAAATTCTTACAATACCGACACGACGGATGAAATCTGTATAAATTCATAACATTGCCGAACCAACCATTCATTGGGTTTATACTTCTGGCAAGAACTATCACCTCATTCTGAACCAAATAATGGTCTCAGCCCCTTAATTTACTTCATATGCTCAGATTGCACTGAGCTCAAATTCAGTAATCTCGTCTCACCCAGTACGAACTGCTCGGGCAATAAGCCACCCCGGCATAATGAAAAGTCTCATATGATGCCACAAAGCGTCGATAGGCTACCGATTCGAACGCGGTACAAAAAGAAAATGAACTCTGAAAGGAACTGCATAACTCACGCACTACTATGTGATCTCCTTAGAAATTAGGAAGCAAGGCATACAAAAATAGCATATAGTAAACTATGTTCAATATCACACTGTTGCGGCGCGCAACCCGATCCAAATAACATACTCATGGCGGCGTGCCATCCGATCCACACCTAACACTCACCTAAAGAGGTGCACATCGAGCTAAATTGCTCATTAATATAAAACACCAAATTTCGGTCACAAGCACGCTAAGTGCACAATACCGTCCCTGAGGGGACATATAGCGCTATATGCTACCGAAACTCAAGCTCAATTGAGGAGCGATATACAATCTGAATATCGAGAGCCATTTTGCTCATAAACATCATTTCTACGTGGATCCTCAACACATAAGCATTTTCTCAAACCGTCTCACAACTTACACGGCGCAGTGTATCACTGCATAAAACATCTGACAACGAAATAACACCCTGACTCCTCCATAAGGAGCGCATCACTGAAATGAATCCATTTAGCCTGACATAGAGCCCATATTCACATTTGAATCCATCCATCGACCTCAAGCCGATTCTGATCACACTAAACTAGGTTATTTACCTTTCAAAGGTCCCTAAAAACTCATCTTCCGCTCGTAACACATAGGAATATCCATCAAAGTCGGAGGAATCATCCGTAGTCCACAACCCAATAAACTGAGTGCCCTTCGGCATATTTTCTCAATTCAACAATATTATCACAACCTTCATACTTGGTTCAAGTCTTCAATCAATCAAGTGACTAACTTCCATACTTACAAAATCTTCCTGTGGGACCTCTACCACAACCTACCAACGAATACTGGGTCGTACCTCCAAACCATTGGCCGCACTAACGCTGAAAAGCGATCAAGAATTATCAACCAGGATGCAAAGCCTTTTCACAAAACACCGTTCTCAGGTGACGCTGAAGACAATACCGACTTACCTTAAACGTCGAAGCTACTTCCCTGCTCATCCGAGCTTGTGAAATCCTTATCCATACCTAGCTGTTACCTTTATCTTCACTTCAAATTCCCTACCACTCATTGCACCCAACATGCCAACCTACGATAGGACACGTTTTTCATCAAAGCTTCGGATCCACTATTAGATTATCACTTCATCATATAAAATTTTCCACTTGACTCACTTCAGGAGAACCATAGCAACACACAGGTGAATCCTCATAACCGTAGAATATGCAAATCTCTAAGTAGGGGTCTAACCCACCATAACCCTTTTGGAATCCGCCTACATGTAACAGGCCCATAACAATGGAATACTCTTGAATAACATCAATTACGACGGACGACAGGCCTCACCTGTACCGCCACAAATCACACGCGTAACTTGATCATGCTGAAGGAATTGATCTCT
>NC_032000.1:23545674-23559093 GCF_001879085.1 Nicotiana attenuata | reverse complement strand
CTCTGCCACCATATATGCCATCGGATAAATGGCTAACCAATCCATCTTCTTTCGACTTACCCTGATTCCTTAGGAGTAATGGTAACTGCATTCAACATATAACTCCATCCATCTGCACTCATCCCGAGTGACTTTGAATCACGAGACCATGTTGTCTCACATCCCACGAACCATTTCGTACCTTCCAACTGCTACATCGCAAGTCAAACATCATAAAATAATTCTACGAATTCCGAGCCATTACCTGCACCTTCCTAATAGTGCTACATATAAGCCAACAATTGATATAGAAAAAACTTACACATCTTGACCTCTCCCAATGGAGACTCGGTTTCTAATCACATATACAAATTTAAGATACCCAATTGTCATACGTAGAATCTCGACCACATTAGTACCATTCTCGAGAGTCATTTACTCTATTTAGCTGCATTTAGCCTAATCAAATGAACAGAACCACCCGTGCCTCATTTGCACTCTGACACCGCAGGGTGTGACCTCATCCCAATACAAACAAACATCTCCCTGCTCCATGCACCGAGCATTCTTTACCAACAACAGCTTAAAACATCCTGTGATTCTCACACATCTACGAAGCACCATATAACTTTTGTCACAATTTTGCTTCACTCGTGCCATCCTCGCGCTCAATTTCCGCAACCAGAACTGATTCGCCAGCACGCACTCGCCTTAAACCGGAACCAACATAGCACATAACCGTACAATTAGCTAATCACTAGCAAACAGGAACCATCCAAGTAGCATGACGAGCCAGCTGGGAAAACCTCATCTCGTACTGAGTCACTATCATATCTCCCTGTGTCAACCACTCAAACTGCCTACGCAACTCTTCCCTGCGGGACTGAGGTATATACTTCTCCAAAAAAAGAGCGGAGAACTGCTGCCAAGTCAAAGGTGCTGCACCGGCAGGCCTACGCCTCTCAAAGTCCTCCCACCAAGTAAGAGCAGCCACCGTGAACTGAAATGTAGTAAATGCCACACCACTCGACTTGAGGATCCCTGCAGTATGGAGCATACGCTGACACCTGTCAAGAAAACTCTGGGCATCGTCGCCCTCAGCACCACTGAATGTCGGAGGCTGGAGTCTACCAAACCTCTCGAGACGACGTTGCTCATCGTCTGGCATCGCTGGAACCACAAAACCCTGAGCTGGAGCAACCTGCTGACCTGGAGGTGCCTCCGGTGTCTGTAGCCCCTGCACTCCATGCACTCCCTGCGCAGGTCTGCGAGCATCGGGGGTCTGATTGCCTCCCCCGGTCTGTGAAGTAGCTGTTACTGCTGTGGTGGCTGAAACTGCCTGAGCCAAGCCAGTACAGACCATCAAGATCTGTGCCAAGGTCTCCTGAAGACCCGGAATCACAATAGGCACGGCTGGTGCCTGAGCAGGTGCTGCTGGAGTCTCCACAGCTGGAGCCTGATCCTGAGCTGGGGCAATTAATGGATCAGTAGGTGCTGCCCTGGCTACTCTGCCCCTGCCATGACCACGACCGCGTCCACGGCCTCTGGCGGCCTCAGTAGGTGGCACTGGTGGTCATCCGTCACGTTCGGTAGCTCGTGTTCTCACCATCTGTGAGAGAATAGAATAATAAAGATTTAGTTCTCAATTCAACAAAGCCGCACGACAAGAGTTTCAAGAATATGAAGTATTTCCTAAAGGTTCTGCAGCCTCTCGAGGATAAGTACAGACGTCTCCGTACCGATCCACGAGACTCTACTAAACCGGCTCATGACTCGCGAGACAAAGTAACCTAGGCTCTGATACCACCTAGTCACGACCCAACCCCGGTCGTGATGGCGCCCAACATACTGCTAGGCAAGCCCGACCATTTCTACAACCTTATCCGATTAATCACAGTGAATAAGTAAATTTTCACAACTAAAATACCAAGTTAAATGTGAAATCCTAAATTAGATGCTAACATCCGAAAAACCCCAAATTTAAAATACTAAATAGCCCACAGATCTGGTGTCACAAGTCTAAGCCTCTAATGCATGAGTATTAACCTACTACATGTTTTTCTAGAAATGTGGAAAACAATTAAATAAAATAGAAGGAAGATCAGGACTGCGAACACTAATTTTGCAGCTACCTTGAATCTCCCGAATGTGTTGCTAGGCGGAGAAGATCTCACTCAGCCTCAGTGGGTGCACTTGAATCTGCACATAAGGTGCAGGGAGTATTGTGAGTACTTTCAACTCAGAAAGTAATAAATATAAATAAAGTCTGAGGATAAGAAATCCTAAATAAACACAAAGCAAAGCTATAAATACAACAACGTGAACCAATAGCATAATACGGTAAACATTGAAAATAATTATAATAAAGTCACACCAGAATAAGAATAAATGACAATTAAATACGCAATGCAACACATAAACCGGTACGTCCAGTACCCCGCTGCGGCCGTGCAGCCCGCTCCATTTATTTAACGTCAACGACGCTCCTTGGGGTGGTGCAGACTCCGGGAGGGGCCCCTTACGGCCCAAGCGCAATAATAAGCCATATCGTAGCATCAAACAGGCCCTCGGCCTCATATCGATATCAATATCATACCACTGCGGCGCGCAGTCCGATCCCATACTCAGTCCAAAATCACATAAGCCTTTCGGCACAATAATATAAAAATATTCAGCCCAAACTTCATTTAAAATATTACTTTAGTTTCTATTTTTAGGAAAATGGCTGAGTTTACAAAAACAGTGTTAAATACCAGGACTGAGTTCAATATCTAGAAATATGGTAAGAAACCAGTAAAAATAATCCCTGAAGAATTCAAGTAGTTGGCACGAAGCCCAATTATGACAATTAATCCATTTTTATAAGGATATCACAAAACTACAATCAGTTAGTTAATAATTTTATTAAGCGGGACGGACCAAGTCACAATCCCCGACGGTGCTATACCCCACGCCCGTTATCCGGCGTGTAAGTCACCTCACATAGCACTACGATGTGCAATTTCGAGGTTTCAAACCCTCAACACAGCATTTACATTTATTACTAACCTCAAGCCGGCCAAAGTCCTAGCTTGCTATGCCTTTGCCTTTCCAATTAACCTCCTCGTGCGTCGAATCTGACCAAAACCACAACGAATATGTCACAATATGCTAAGGGAACAATACCCAATCGAAAGCAATCGAAAAATAGCAAAATCTCGAAACTAGCAAAACCCGAGCCCCGGGCCCACTTCTCAAAAAATTACAAAACTCACATTACCGGATTCCTCGTCTCGCCACGAGTCCATACATACCAAGAACTCCCAAATTCGAGCTCAAATGACCTATCAAATCCCAATTTGAAATATCAAAAACTCAAGCCCTAGCCTTACCCCTTTTGGATGAATTTCAACCAATTTCCATGTTAAATCTATCATAATCTCGTGTATTTAGGCCAAGGAACTTACCTCTAATCAATCCTCCTTGAATCCCTCTTCAATTTGTCCCAAAGAGCTCTCAAAATACTCAACAATGGTGGAAAAATGACTAAAACTCGCGAATGAAATGTTTATAAACTTTCTGCCCAGGTCTGAAGCTCCTTCTATGCGATCGCATAAGAACCCACGCGATCGCATAGCACAAAATTTCTAACCCCAAATTAACCCTACGCGATCGCATATACACACCTGCAATCGCATAGCACAAGGTCTTTACCCTGTGCGATCGCATAACACCAAGCGCGTTCGCATAGCACAATCCAAACAGCCCTCTAATTTCTTCTATGCGATCGCATGACCCCCTCTGCGATCGCATAGAACAAATTTTCTCTCCAATTTTCTGCTGCATTTTTACAACTTCAAACTTCCTGATAGCCATCCGAAATCACCCCGAGGCCCCCGGGACCTCAACCAAAAACACCAAAATATCTTAACACATCATTCAAACTTGCTCCAATCATCAAAATACCTCAAACAACATCAAATTACTCAAAACTCATCGAATTCAAGCCTAAGTTTTCTCAAAACTTCCGAAATGCACTTCCGATCAAAAATCCGACCAAACGACGTCCGAATGACCTGAAATTTTGCACACACATCACAAATCACATAAAGAAGCTACAGCAACTCTCGAAATTCCATTCCGACCTCGGATCAAAATCTCACCTATCAACCGGAATTCGCCAAAATTCTAACTTTGCCAATTCAAGCCTAATTCTACACTGGACCTCCAAAATCAATTCCGATCGCACTCCTAAGTCACAAATCATCCCCCGAAGCTAACCGAATCACCGGAAATCCCATCCGAGCCCTCTAACTAAATAGTCAACATCCGGTTGACTTTTCCAACTTAAGCCTTCCTTAAAGAGACTAAGTGTCTCCTTTCTTATCAAAACCAATCCAAATTAACTCTAACACACTACATACCTATAACGTAACATGAAGAAGCATAAAATGGCAGAAACGGAGCGATAACTCATGAGACGACGGGTCGGATCGTTACAATATGTGTGTGTATGTGTGTGTGTGTATTTTAAGTGAGAACCTAAATAGAACTTGCAAAAGATTAAGGTTTAAAATGAGGAAGTGATAGTCCATTAATTTCATTCATAGTCACATTTTTTTTGTGGGTCCATTTGATGTCATTTTATTGTAATTGGAATTACCAAAGTTACAGTTCTTACTTTTACTAATGTGAAAACAACTGGCGCATCGTTTCTTTATGGAATTTGAGAGTACATATTGATAAGATTCAAGATACAAAAATATAGGAATTATGTTGCTCACTGGGCATTGCATTCATATTAAATAACGAATTGAAATCCATTTAGATGCTTTGTCTTTCCTCGTTTTCTTTTCATTGACATATTCTTACAACTTTAGTAAAACAATCATAATGCCTTAATTGGTGCGGGTAGGCTCAATATAATTTAAATATTCATACATGGTCTCGCTACCTTCACGCTACAAAGAGGCCTACCTTTTATGATCTAATCTCTAATAATAGATTTAACAAAGATAAATAATTTTTCTTAACTGATGTCAGGAGGACTCGCTCCGGAATAAGTATATAAATAAAATGGCAAGGTTGTGAAGGCACGTCTTGTTCCAATTTTCTTTTTCCTGAAAAAAAAGTTTTTATTTTAATTAACTTCGAATAGGCTTCACTTTTAGGTGCGACACAAGAGCTAAGGTCGGGGATACTCGTCTTGGTTAGTGTTAGCTAGGGTCGGGGATACTCGTCCTAGTTTGAGATTAATGAAATCATCAACAATAAAGGCGGACGTAGGCAAAATATGAAAACCAAATAAAGCACAGTTTATTTAAAATAAATTTAAAGCCAGATATAGTCAATAAAGTGACCGTGCTAGAACCACGGGACTCGAGGAATGCTTTACACCTTCTCCCCGGTCAACAAAATTCCTCACCCAGACTTTGTTTTCGCCGACCAATAATAAAAGAGTCAAATCTTCCTTCAACTAGGGATTCAAATAAAAGGTGACTTGGAACACCCAAAAATCAATTCCATGTGGTGACTCTGTAAATAAAATAATCTCTACTCAAATTTGTCACTTTAATTGGAAAAACTCTTTAACCCACAATCCACAACACACATATCTTTTTGGGGGTAGAAAAGGGGTGTGACAGCTTTAGCGACTCTCCGAGGTATTGCTCCCGGTACGCTACCCCTTCCCAACTCGAGTTGTCCGCTTGTTTTATGGCCAGTCTAGATACAGCTCATCACCTAGGATTTTTTAAAAACTAGAAGAACAAGCCATAGGCCTGGTTATCCTTAGTAGGATCGTTTTGTTGTGTCATGTGCATTTGACTTAGCGATGCTCGACGCAAGAGCCGGGTCCGTATAAGACGGGTATCATTTTAAGACCATCATGTTCACTTATGTGCTACTTGCTGCATCATTTGGAAGGCTTGCATGCATTTGTTGACCGGCTTTTGAAAATTAGTTGAGCGAAAAAAAATCATTCTCCTAGTTTTGTACAAATAATTTTTTTTTACTAAATAAAAATGGTCTAGTCTTGGTCCGAACTACGCGGGTTTGATTCTCACCAGATGTGAGATACATAGCAATCTTTATCGGGTCCAGCCCCCAATTTTCAAAAATCCAAAAATATTTTCCTTTAATCTTTGATATATCAAATCCAGAAATTTAAACAAAAAAGAGAATTTGAATTCTAAAATATTTTCGTTTTTCTTTCTGAAATTAAAAAGAAAACTCAGAATCCAAAAATATTTTCGGAAATTCAAAAGCAAAAATTTAAAATCCAAAATATTTTCTTTCTTAGAAGTCTTTCTTTCGAAGTTTCCAACAAAAAAAATCGAAATGCAAATATTTTTTTTCTTTGGAAGTCTTTCTTTTAAAATGGCCAGAAACAAAATTTTCTTCTTAGAAGTCTTGCTTTCAACAATCCCACAAAAAAAAAAAAACCAAAAATATTTTCCTTGTTGGGAGCTCTCGTGGTCTATTTGTATATGAGCAAAAAAGAGAAAAAAAAGAGTTAGTTTATTTATTTATCCCTGATTTCCCTGAACTACGTAATGATCTTATTCATGCGGCGACATGATACGTAGGCAACCCACAGAAGGTTCGATCAAATATTTTTCAATGACTCTAAAGTGAAGGATCAAAATAAGGCGAGTGAAAGGAAGAGAGAGAGAGAGAGAGAGAGAGAGAGAGAGAGAGAGAGAGAGAGAGAGAGAGAAAGAGAAGGAAATAAGAGCGTCAATAAGCAATAACCTGATAATCTGGAATGAAACATGAAGCCTTCCAAAAGCATGTTAGAGATGGTGATAATTTTAGGAGCATAGCATATTTACGTGTGATTCCTATCTGTAAAAATGCTTAACCCTAACATGTTTGTTGTCTCTTGTCTAGTAAGATTAAGGTGGCTGGTTTGTGGTGAAACTGGCAACACATCATTACTTCACAAGATCTAAGGGAACGGTGGTAATGGATAACAGTGATGAAATCGAGTTGGTCAGTGACAATCCCCAGGGTCAGTCAGTTGAGCAAGAGTCGAAGGAAATAAGAAAATTGAGACAACAACTATCAGATGTATATCAAGCTTGGGTTTCCGGTCAACCTCCACCCCAGGGTCCCTCAGAGGGAACTTCCACCGTACCCCAGGCTACTCAACTACCGCTCCATGCAGCGAGCGATCACATTCTACCATCAGGGTATATGCCAAAATATAGACTCCATACTGCCCCTGGTACCTCTAATATGAGACCTCTAGTCGCACTGGTCAGGAACACCCATGTCATTGTGTCTGGCACACCGGTATATACAATCCTGCCTCCACCTCCTTTGACGAGGCCAAACAATGAGCCACCATCTCATGCTTATGATAGCCAATGCTATTCTCCAAATATGGCTTTTAGGGTCTCGGCTCCATACAATCAGACTCCTCAGTACGAGTCACCGGTGGAAAATAAAAAGCCTGCCAAGACGGTTGAGCCAGATGAGATGGCCAGGAAAATTAAAAGTCTTGAACAGAACATAAAGAACATACAGGGACTAGGTGCTCACAAAAGTGTTTCATTCAGTGATCTATGCATGTTCCCTGACATCCATTTGCCACCAGGGTTCAAGACCCCAAAATTTGAGAAATATGATGGACACGACGACCCTACCCACATAAAAGGTACTGCAACCAGCTGAGGGGTGCAGGAGGAAAAGAAGAGTTGCTGATGACTTATTTTGGGGAAAGTCTTGTAGGGTAGCCTCGAATGGTTCATTGACCAAGATATCTCTCATTGGTATGTCTGGGACGATATGGCCCAGGCCTTTGTCAAACAATTCCAGTTCAATATTGATATTGCACCAGATCACAATTTCCTGTCCAATATGAAAAAAAGGCAACTAAAAGCTTTAGGGAGTATGCCATTAAGTGGAGGGAGCAAGCGGCTAGAGTTAAGCCACCCATGGATAATAATGAGTTGATCATTGTTTTTCTGGAGGCTCAAGAGCCTGATTACTTTCAAAACATGATGTCCGTGATGGGTAGGCCTTTTGCAGAAGTAATCAAAATAGGGGAGATGGTCGAAAATGGCCTCAAGACTGGAAAAATTGTATGTCAAGCTGCTCTAAAAGCCACCACCCAAGCAATCCAAAGTGGGTCGGGAAGTTTGGCAAATAGAAAGAGGAGAGATGAAGGGTTCATGATGACCTCGGGATCCAGGGAAGTTCAAAGAGGGGTATCACACCCTTATGTGCAAGTTCAGCAGGGGCAATCCAACTACCCTCAACATTATTATCCCTCACCAATTCCTCAATACTCTATGGGCCCACCACAGTATACAGTGTTCGATGCTCAATCCTATGCTCAGCCTCCCAATCAGCAGGTACGGGCACCAGCTCCAAGGATCCCCCCGACCACAGCATCAAAATTTTTGGGCACCCTACAATGCTCATCCTAGAAAGGATTATGGTCGAGAGTAGAAGCCGGTAGAAAAATTCACTCCATTGGCTGAATCATACTCTAGTCTATTCTAGAAGCTGAAGCAAATAGGCGTGATTGGACCCATCGCTCCCCACCATATGCATCCTGATTCACATGGATTTCAAGCAAATGCTAGATGTGAATATCATTCAGGTGCCCCGGGGCATAGCACCGATGACTGTTGAACTCTGAAGAGAGCCATAGAAAGACTCATTTCTAAAAACTAATTATAGTGACGAATGGCGAGGACCCTTCTAATGTGACAAACAACCCATTGCCAGCACACTGATGTTCATTTTGTAGGAATAATTGACCAAGATCAAGAATACAAGCCGGTCGGTCGAGCAAAAATGATAGTGGGAGCAATTCAAGAAGGAACAAGTCTGGAAGTAAGCCCAAGCCGAGATGTGCCATTGATTGTGAAAGGCGCCCCGAGCTCAGAAAAGGTAACTTTATTTGTTCCCAAGGTCTTGAGGTTGGAAGTTCGCTCCAATAATCCAAGCCCAAGGTTTTATGTACTTGGAGGACACCCCACCACAAGGCAGAATCAGGGAGGAGCGAAGGGTATAACAGAGCTGATCATAATCAAACCTGTCGTGCAACCCCCTGTGACAAACACGAAAACCATTACTTGGAACTACAACAAAACTGTGATGACCTACAAAGACAAGGAAATCATAGAGAAAGTGGGTGAAACTGGAGGTTTAACTCGATCAGGGAGGTGTTACTCTTTAGAAGAGTTGAAGAAGGCCAAGTAAATCAGAGAAGGCCAGTTACCAATAAAGAAACCAGTCACTGAAGCAGAGGCGGAAGATTTTTGAAAAAGATGAATGTTCAGGATTACTCAATCATCGACCAGCTGAGAAAGACTCCTGCCCAAATCTCTCTACTATCTCTGCTCATACAGTCCAAAGAGCATGCCCGTGTACTAATCAAGATCCTGAACGAGGCACATGTCTCAGAGGAGACCACAGTGAATCAGTTAGAGAAGATGGCCAACAAATTTTTTGAGGTGAACAAAATCTCCTATACTAATGATGAACTTCCCGATGAGGGAGCCGGGCACAATAGGGCTTTGCACTTGATGGTCAAATGTGAGGGGCCTTATGTAGATGGAGGCTCAAGTGTAGATGTATGCCCTCTCTCTACCTTGTAAAGCATAAAGATCAATACAGACAGAATCCGACCCAGCAATGTTCGCATCCGGGCTTTTGATGGCTTAGCGAGAGATACCACTGGGGAGATCAACCTCACCATGACGATTGGGCCGGTTGACTTTGAGATTGTCTTCCAAGTAGTGGACATGGTCACTTCTTATAACTTTCTTCTTGGAAGGCCATGGATCCATACGGCCCGAGCTGTGCCATCCACCTTGCATCAGATGCTTAAATTCGAACATGACAGGCAAGAAATTATTATTCACGGGGAAGATGAGTCTTCTTTTTGTAAAGAACCGTTAATCCCCTATGTTGAGGAGAAGGAAGGGTGTGAGTCCATTGTCTATCAGGCTTTTGAAGTGGTTGCTGTGGACCATGTTGAGGAAGGAAAGCCCATTATTGTCACGACCCTAGTTCACCAACCGTGAACATGTCATGACGGCACCTGGTCCCCATGACCAGGTAAGCCTAACATTTGCGGAAATATAATAATTGCGGAAAAATAGAGAAAATAAAATCAAATATCTAAAGGAAACTGTACTGAATGCCGCTTGGCAAGTACAACTCAATATCACAACTCTAAAACAATTCCCGAAACCCGAAAACTCACGGGCAACACAGGCTACAGAAGTGCATAGTAAAGGTTCCAAACTCCAGAATTTCTAACAACCGAAGATAGAAAACTAAGTACTAAAGATAGAGTAAGAGGGAGACTCGTCGGTCTGCGGACGCAGCAGATCTACCTCGAAGTCTCCGTAGTCCTCCTGCCTCACTGATAGTGCGCCTGAGTGGAGGTACCTGAATGATCTGCACATGAAAAACATGCACAGGAAGGGCATGAGTACACCAGAGCGGTACCCAGTAAGTGCCAAGCCTAACCTCGGTTGGGTAGTGACGAGGAAGGTCAGGGCCCTACTGAGACAAAATATAATAATAATAATAATTTAACAGTATAAAAATCTGACAGATATAATAAGTACAGCAGTGAGATAAGACAAGTCAACGAGGCTATAACAACTACACGAGTACAGAATAAACACAGAGTAAACACAGCTCAATACCAATGATAACAATGAGGGTCTCCCAGGATACCGTCCTGTAGCCCCTTTTTTTCTCAACTGTCCAGTGGATCTCCCAGGATACCGTCCCGTAGTCCATCATATGTGTACGTCTGAAGGATCTCCCGGGATACCGTCCCGTAGTCCAACCATCAATGTGCAGGGGGGATCTATCGGGAATCGAACCCGCAGTCCCAAAGTAAAAGTGCAGGGGGAACTATCGGGAATCTAACCCGCAGTCCCAAAGTAAAAGTGCAGGGGGATCTATCGGGAATCGAACCCGTAGTCCCAAAATAAACAAACAAGGGGGAACTACCGGAATCCCACATCCGTAGTCCCAATGTAAATGCGCAATCACAACCAGAAGGTACACGGAAACGAAGTACAAAAGATAAGCAACAGGTAGTACTGGCCTAGCATGCTTCACGTAGTACAGTCAAGGCAACTTAAGCAATTAGGCAAGTTAAATCAACTGAACATGCTTCCTAATCTAGCACAGGTTATAATTGCAAGTAGAATAAAGCAAATATGAAAGGAACTTAATCTCAATATCTTAAGGAAACCGGATTTTCAACAATTGGCTCAAGTACGCGCCCGTCACCTCGCGTACAAGGCACTCAAATCAACAAATAACAAATCCTAAGGGGAAAGGTCCCCCACACAAGGTTAGACAAGCCACTTACCTTGAACCGGCTCAATATCAACTAGAAACCATGCTCTTGCCACGAGTATCCGACTCCAAAGGTTATGCGGATTCATTACTGCTTCTGCGGTTTCAAACAAAATTCCAAGGACCGCATCTGCGACTACCATCTCGCAGGTGCGTAACCGCTTCTGTGGTTAAACTTCCGCACCTGCGGAAACTGAAGAAGCACTCGAATTTCGCTCCTGCGGTGGTCTAGCCGCTTCTGCGCTTCCCAAGCCGCAGAAGCGGAAATACCAGATGACAGAACCTTCAGCAATTCATTCAACTTCAAAATTTTCCGTCAACCACCCGAAATCATCCCGAGGCCCCCGGGACCTCAACCAAAAGCACCAATACCACCTAATACCTTATTCGAACTTGTACCAATCCTTAAAACACCTAAAACAACTCCGGAAACCCGAATTAATCAAAGATTCAAGTCTAAGAACCTCAAATTCCAACCAAACACGCTTTCGATCAAAAACCTAACCAAACCTCGTCCGAATGACCTGAAATTTTGCACACACATCCCAAATGACATGACGGAACTACTGTAACTTCCGGAATTCCAATTCGACCCTCGGATCAAAAACTCACTATCGGACCGGAGACTTCAAAAACACAAACTCCGGCATTTCAAGCCTAAATGAGCTATGGACTTCCAAAATACATTTCGAACATGCTCCCAACCCCGAAATCACCTAACGGAGCTAACGGAACCATCGGATTTCCATTCCGAGGTCGTCTTCACACTGTTCTGACTACGGACCATTTTTCAACACTTAAGCTCTCGTTTAGGGACTAAGTGTCCCAAAACTCTCCGAAACTNTGCGGCCCGCTATGTGGTATGCGATCGCATACTTGGGCCGTATATCTGGCCTCAAAATTGGCCAACTTTCTGTTTCACTCTGCGGTCCGCAGAGCTATTATGCGGCCGCATAATTGGGCCACAGTAAACGCGTTCCTTTGGGAAACTTTTTCCTCTAAGTTGTAGGGTATTGTTCGATCCAAAAATTCCGAACTTCTACTATAATAACGCAAGAATCCAACTCGGCACCACGAAATCCCGAGTTTTTGGTTAAGAATTTTACAGGTCCTTACCGCTGTAGAAAATGAAACAGGTGGAGTTCTACTTTTCTACATGAAATGTGGTTCTGATCTTGAAGGGAATTTTATATTCGTTCTACTACTGTATTAATATATTATTATTATTATTATTAATCCCCTGCACTAGTATATTTGTTAAGTGCCGTTTATTTCAAGAAAGTGCTACCTTTTCTCGGTTGAGCATAAAGCAGATTGTTGAAAATATTTGTTCATATTTGTTATTGTTCTTTAACTAGGAACATTAGTATAATATTTGTGTTTATTCCCAACATATTTCCTGTAGCATTGATGTTCTTAAGTTGCTCATCTGCTATGTGAATGGTTGCTTTAGTTAGTCTCCTTTACTAGAATACCTCGTCTATTTCTCTACCCAATTCTTCGTAGATGTTTTTTGGTACAGTGATTATTTCCTTTGTTATTAATTTTGTAAGAGTTAAATAGATAAGTTTGGTTGTTTTGATTATAATCTTTTGGCAGTGATTTATAAGGCTTTTGGGTCCAACCAATTACACGTTAGCAAATTTAGGCAAAAATTTTGAGTTGCTGTCTTGATTTAAGCGACTTAAAAAGTCTTAGTATTTTATATTGAACTTTCGAATTAGTTTTAAATATGAACATCCGTAGTTTGCTCAAGAATCTGAATAGTGCGCTCGGACTGTCCGTCCCTCTGGGGGTGAAATGCTGTGCTCAACTCCACCCGAGTGCCTAACTCCTGCTGCACAGCTCTCCAGAACCACGATGTAAACTGAGTACCTCTGTCTGAAATGATAGAAACTGGAATACCATGCAAACGGACGATCTCCCTGAAATAAATCTCCGCCAACCGCTCCGATGAATAAGTGGTACACACAGGAATGAAATGAGCGGACTTGGTCAGCCGGTCCACAATAACCCAAATGGAATCAAACTTCTTCAAGGTCCGTGGAAGTCCAGATACAAAATCCATGGTGATGCGCTCCCATTTCCACTCCGGAATCTCTATCTGCTGGAGCAACC
>NC_032000.1:23536788-23545659 GCF_001879085.1 Nicotiana attenuata | reverse complement strand
AACTTCGGCATTTCAAGCCTAAATGAGCTACGAGCCTCCAAAATACATCCAGAACACGCTCCCAACCCCGAAATCACCTAACGGAGCTAACGGAACCATCGGATTTCCATTCCGAGGTCGTCTTCACACTGTTCTGACTACGGACCATTTTTCAACACTTAAGCTCTCATTTAGGGACTAAGTGTCCCAAAACACTCCGAATCCCAACACCGAACGTCCCGGCAAACCAAAATAGCAGAAATGAACTTAGGGGAAGCAGTTAATGGGGGATCGGGGCGTAAATTCCAAAAACGACCGACCGGGTCGTTACATCCTCCTACACTTAAACATTCGTTTGTCCTCGAACGAGCATAGAGAACAAACCTGAAGTAGTGAAAAGATGAGGGTACTGGCTGTGCATATCCTGCTCGATCTCCCAAGTCGCCTCCTCGGCCGGCTGACCCTGCCAATGAACCTTTACTGAAGCTATGTTCTTTGACCTCAACTTTCTGATCTGCCTGTCCAAAATAGCCACTGGCTCCTCAACATAGGATAGATCCTTGTCCAACTGGACTGAAATGAAATCCAACATGTGCGACGGATCACCGTGATACCTCCGGAGCATCGAAACATGAAATACCGGATGAACTCCGGCCAAGCTGGGAGGTAGGGCAAGCTCATAGGTGTTGACATGTGATTTTTGACCCTCCCCGAAATTTTACCCATTTTAGCATGTAAATATTTAGTTTAGGCCTAATATCGCCATTTCAACTAATTTTTACTATTTTGCTTTATTTTATTACAAGAAAATGAAAAATTACAAAAAATAGGAAGCAGCGCCGCAGAGAACATACAGAGACCCCCCACCAAATTGATTTCCATCATCTTCTCCAAAGCACACAAGACCGAGACCTAGCAAAAAACCAAAAAAGAGCTACACTAAAAAGCTAGAACGGAGCAGCTACCCCATAGAAAAGCCGACGCCCAACGTAACACACACACACACAAACAGAGACCGGAGGAGGCAGTGAGAGTGGACTCGGATTAGTCGGCATTCACTGGTTGTCGTCGAGTTCAGAGCCGCCGTTTCAGTTGGTCGGCCGCTTCTAGTATCCGTCTGAGAATTATATTGCGGAGATACCGATTTGGTTCAAGTTTGTTGATTCATGTTTCTTGTTGCTGTTTGCTTCAAATCCCGTGTCGCGGATTCACTCGAGTCGGTTTAAATTACTGTTATCGCTGAAGTTTCATTAATTAAAAAGCTTTAATTTCAGGTCCGTTTCTACTCCTTCTTGTTTTATTGTGTGGTGAAGCTTATAGATACTGGTACCTTTTCTCGGTTGAGCATAAAGCAGATTGTTGAAAATATTTGTTCATATTTGTTATTGTTCTTTAACTAGGAACATTAGTATAATATTTGTGTTTATTCCCAACATATTTCCTGTAGCATTGATGTTCTCAAGTTGCTCATCTGCTATGTGAATGGTTGCTTTAGTTAGTCTCCTTTACTAGAATACCTCGTCTATTTCTCTACCCAATTCTTCGTAGATGTTTTTTGGTACAGTGATTATTTCCTTTGTTATTAATTTTTTAAGAGTTAAATAGATAAGTTTGGTTGTTTTGATTATAATCTTTTGGCAGTGATTTATAAGGCTTTTGGGTCCAACCAATTACACGTTAGCAAATTTAGGCAAAAATTTTGAGCTGCTGTCTTGATTTAAGCGACTTAAAAAGTCTTAGTATTTTATATTGAACTTTCGAATTAGTTTTAAATATGAACATCCGTAGTTTGTTTTAATTGAGTACAATCCTTCGAAATTAGAACCGAGGGTGCCATTTAGCAAATTTCCATGGCCCTCGCAAAGTCAACAACGCGTAGTTGCTTTAGACGCGTATTTTAATAATCTACTTTCCTAAACTCGGGTGCACATTTTATGTGACCCAAATCCAAATCTCAACGATGTTAAAATATGTCAAAAATCACGGGTGCATTTATGTGACATGGTTCGAGACGTATTTTAATAACGTTGCAATTTTCTCTAAAAAATGAATAAAAGCGGTTAAAACCAAAATTTGCACATAGGTTCATAATTGTTTAAAATCAGATAAAAGCAAATACAACAGTTGAGCGACCGTGCTAGAACCACGGAACCCGGGAATGCCTAATACCTTCTCCCGGGTTAACAGAATTCCTTACTCGGAGTTCTGGTTCGCGGACTGTTAACAGAGTCATAATTTCCTCGGATCGGGATTCAACCGGTGACTTGGGACACCATTAATCTCCCAAGTGGCGACTCTGAATCTTAATAATAATCCCGTTTCGATATTCACTTCAAGTTGGAAATAACTCCCTTTATTATACCCTTCCAGGGTGTAGTAGGTAAAAAAAGGAGGTGTGACAGCTCTGGCGACTCTGCTGGGGACACAAACCCAGAACTTCGGTTCAGGGTTCAGAATTCGAGCTTAGATATATTGTTGTATTTGGCTTTATCTGATTTTCCTACATGTTTGGGACTAATGTGCAAAATATTGCTTTTTACCGCTTTGATATTATTTGAATTGTATATATAGAGTTGTTACGAAACCCTTCTCTTCTCATCTCCGGGGATGTGCTCACTGGTGGAGACTCCCTATTCTGTTAGTGTCATACCTTAAAATAAGAAAGAGGCCGGACAAGTTACTAAGCCGGATGGCCTTTTGGTTCCCGGTACGTAGCCCCCTCCTTGACTCGAGTTGTCCCCTCGGGTACATAGTCTAGAACATATACCCAGGTTTTGAACCTAGAATAACTTTACCTCATGCCGGATCCCTAGTAGGAACGTTTATCTGCATCATGTGCATTTTGACTTAGAGGACCCAACAGAGGGGTTGGGTCCGTCTAGGACAGGTATACCCAAAATAACAGACCATCCTGATGCATCCTATGTGCTACATGTTGCATTTATTCAAGGGTAAAAGGGTCATTTGGCGGACCAATGGTAGCTGAGGGCAAATGGAAATAAAAAAAAAGAAAAAGAAAAGAAGGAAAAAAAGAGGATGAAGTGTGAAAATAAAGCAAGTAGATCCAATTATGTCTTTTGCCACATTGTGTTGAGAAAAAAGAGAGCTCAAAAATTAAAAAAATTTTTTGCACTTTTTCACCATTTTCCAAAAATTATAAATAAAAAAAAAGGGAAAAAGAAAATCCAAAAAGATTTTGCATGTTTCATCATTTTCAAGAAAAAGACAGAAAATATGTTTTCTCTAAGTTAGTTGTTTTTTTTAAATTTTCGCCTGTATCCAATCTGCCCGAACTACGCATACCTGATTCTCGTCTTTCGAGGCGTGATGCGTAGGCAACCCACATAGGGTCCGGTCTTCCTAGTAAAGCTTAGGTTTTTTTTGGCTTTGCGGGGTCTTAGCCAAATTTTACACTTCTATCCACCTTTTGGCTAAATAAGTCATTTTGCAAAAATAATGGCAACCATGTCTTGCATGTGTCTAATAGGGAATGTTATTACCTCACATAGTGTTGGTTTAAGTTTTCTCATACAGGTGTGAATTTACTAACCGGAGTTTGAGTAAGATAGACACCCCAGGACCACTCATTCAGGGATTTGCTTGAGGAGATTTTCTTTATGTTTTAGTCTGTTTTTCTTTTTTATGTCATCTTTTACATTCTAGTTTTGTACAGTAATGTCGAGTCTTTTGATGACGTCAGAGTTTGTCATAGTCTAGTTAAGTTTGCCAAGTCTTTTGTTATTGTATTTCTTATTTTGTATTTGGAAATGGGTTACAAGTCAAAAAATCAAAAAAAAAAGAAATTTTGTGTTTTTATATTTCCGTGAGAAGTTTTCTTTAGAATACTAATTCTAGGAATTAAAAAAAATTATCAGTTGCATTTCAAAATTTATCACTGGAACAAACTTCCCTCGCACTTGCACTCGTCAACTCAACTCGATCTTTATCAGTTGAGCGAGTTGAACCTGTAATTGTGGCGGCTATTCAGCTTTCTGTAGAATTTGTGTTATGCTATCTGGAAAAATGGATTTGCAATAGTGATGATTCAATGCTTCAGAGCTATATCCATCAGCTACTGGAAATAGCACTAGTTGATGAAACGGATAAAGAGCTTGATCTGTTGCAGCCATGTTCGACTAATGCTAGCATGGATATGTTGCCAATAGCTGTAATTGAAGATAATTGTAATGGCAGGACGGTACGAGATGCATGCTTCAAGGGGGAAGATGTTCTAAGGAGGAGAAAGTAGCTGATAGTCTTCTACTGACGTTAGCTTCTGAATGGATACACCCTGACAATGTGAATACAACCACTCTTGGGCAGTCTGTTCCTTATGATTGTAATAAATTGATCAATGTGTCCCAGCATTGGGCAGTTGTACATTTGGAGTGTGTTCATCGTCTTGTTACTATTTGCAAGGACCTTTTAAGACTTCCCGCTCCATCTGATGAGAAATCTGCCATTCCTAATTTGAGGAAAAGATTTTCATTCTGTGTGAAAGTATTCAAGTTACTGGGTAGTCTTACTAAAAATAGCTCATACACTCACTTTGATGCCAAGTTATTCCGGTCTGTTGCTTCATTCACTGAGGTATTGCCTACCTGTTCAAGCTGCCGTTTGATTTTGTAAGTGGATATCCTGCAGTTGAGAGTGGCTTAGATAGTCAAGTAATGTTGTTGCTGGAAGAGTTTATTCAAATTGTACAGACAATTTTCTGCAGCACCAACGTGTTTCAAAACATCCAAGCATGCATTGCAGCTTTAATATGGGATCATTTGGATCCTGACGTGTGGAAGTACAGTAGTGCTGTTAACCCAAGGACTCCTTTGGCCTACTGCCCCTGTGTGGTTGTTTATGTTCTCAAGCTAATATTAGACGTCAGGAATAGAACATATCAGCTATTCGAGTACAAGGGCCTCGATGTTGAAGGTGTGAGTGCCGGCCAACTCTTGGAGCCTCCTTTATGTCAGGTTCACTCAGCTAAGGTCAACTTGCTGAAGAAGTACTCAATGGAGGAACTTTTGAGAATAATATTCCCACCATTAGTCCAATGGGTGGATAATGTGAGGCAACTGCTCTTGTTCCTTCACTCTGAGGGTGTCAAATTGAAGCCTAAATTGGAGAAGTCATGTTCCAGTGTCACCAAAACATTCGTTACTTCTGAGTCTGAAAACACAACTTGCCATGAGGATGAAGCCCTCTTTGGGGACCTTTTCTCTGAGGGCGGTCGCTCCGCAAGATCTGTGGATGGGTATGATCAACCTGCTATTTCACATAGTTCAAATACATGCAGCACGCCCATTCAGGTTGCTACCGAGTTGCTCAGCTTTTTGAATGATTGCATTTTATCACATGAATGGTGTGGTCCTGTATATGAACATGGGTGCAGAAAATTCACAAGCTACCACATTGATATTTTGCTTTCTGTAATTAGCTCCGAAGGATGTGATGCTGAAGCAACAGGTCATGATGCTGGGATAGCTCTAAATGAACAAATGAAACATGGTCATTGGCATCTCAGTGAAATTTGCCTTGATCTGTTCCATAACCTCCTATCGCGTCATGCCTTGTCTGATTGAGTTGAAGAATCACTTGTCGAGAAAATCTTTGTTATTGAAAATGGTGCTTTTCTTTACAATGATCTAACTCTTGGTTTCCTGGCGCATGCTGTTGTCTGTCTGGTAGATTCTGCTGGCAGCAGCTTGAGGACCAAATGTACAATATATTTGATGATTTTGTCTGCGAAAAGGCAAAGACTATATGTTCAAAGTGTCCTAACTTGGACGAGCTTCTGGAGATCCTTCCATCTTTGTTTCATGTTGAGATAATGCTAATGGCTTTTCACCTGTCTTCAGAAGATGAAAAGGTTGTTCAGGCTAATGTGGAATTCTATGCTCTTAAAGCCGTTGTTGTCCCATCTGCTGGTTTTGATAGTACGCAATTGTCATGTTGGGCTCTAATAGTTTCACGTTTGATAGTAATGCTTCGTCACATGCTATTTTATCCTCTTGTTTGTCCATCATCTCTGCTTTTGGAGTTCAGGACCAAGCTGAAGGAAGCCTCCTCCTCAAGATTGAGGGGTCGTGTCAGTGGCAGTCGTGCCTCATCTAGGGTCTCAATTTTGTTTGAAGGTGTGATGGGTGGCTTCATTAAAGAAACACCTACATGCGATGCCTTGCTAAGTCATCTGATTGATATCACACCTCTTCCTCCATCTGCATGTAGAGATGATCCAACAATAGGAATTAAATAAAAAAAAGTTTCATTTGAGGCGGGTTTTTTTAGGCAATGAATATCTAGAACTTAAAATAAAAATTGCTTTTATATTTTTTTTAGTACATTAAGACCAAAAATTCAAAAAAAAAAAAAGAGAAGAGAATTTTTTTTAGTACCTCTTTAAGAATTTTCTTTCAAGATATTAATTCCAAAAATCCAAAAAGATTTTCTTTTGAGGTTCTTCTTTGGGAAATTAATGGAAAATGAAAAAAAAAATTATTTTCATTAGAACTTTAGGATTGTTGTACATAGAAGAAAAAAGAACATACTTTATCTTTTGTTTAAAGTTTCTTCCTTTAGGTAATCGAATTGAAATCCAAAAAAATATTTTGTTTTATCTTTTTCATTGCTTGTTTCGAAATCTTGCATCAGGATATCAAATGAAGATTCAAAATATTTTTCTGTGGTTTATTCTTTAGATTTTCTTCTTAAAAAAAAAAGAATCAAAAAATATTTTTCTCTTGTAGGATTTTTCCTTAATAATTTCCCATAGAGTCTTTGTTTCAAAAGAAGAAAAAAAAAAGAACAAAAATATTTGCTCATTAAGCTTGAGTTTATAATAGGTTATAGAACTCTAAGTCTAGAAAATTCAGAAAAAAAGGGGTTTTGCTTCTTTTATTTCTCTTTTCTCATCAGAATAGTCATTAAGGTAAAAAAAAAGAAAGAAAAAAAAAGAAAAAAAGAGAACAATATCTTGTTTGCTTTATTCTCGATCTTCCAGAACTACGCAAAGATCTGATTCATGCGGGGTCATGATACGTAGGCAACCTACATAGGGTTCGATCGAATCATTTTTCTTATTTATTAAAAGGAAAAAAAGAGAGAAAAAATGGGAAAAAGAGAAAAGGAAAGGAAAAAGAGGCAGAATTGTGGGATGTGAGAAATGAGAAATGAGAAGGAAGAAAAGAGTGATAATTAGAAAGAAAAAGAAAGAAAATGAGCAAGCTAAGAAGTGTGAGGGAAGAAAAAGAGAGGTTGACATAAACAATTGGGATGATGCCAACTGACCTTTGTACCCTCGAAGTCATTTTTAGAACCGATAACTGTGGTTAGGTGCATTGCACGTAAAGTGAAATTATCTTATGTTAAATGCCCTAACGCTAACGTGATGGTTTCATTTTGTCATATCATTTAAGAAAGATGGTTGGTTTTGTGATTTTTTAAAGTAACTCTTCCATACAACACAAAGGCAAAAGGCAATGGCATAGAACAACAGAACTGAGTGGGTTGATACGGGTGCCCAAAAGCAATTTTTCAGACCCATATGTGAAAGGCTTTGATCCTGCTGTTTGATGCATGTACCACTCTAAAGTCCGGGGGCATAGCATTGAAGATTGTCGCTCTTTGAAAAGGGAAATAGAAAGAATGATTCAAGAAGGGGTAGTTGTGGTCAATGACAGTGACAGGGAGCATGCGAATCCTCTTGGGAACTTGTTGATTGAAGTGGATAATGGTCTTGGCAGTATTGATGCGAAACTCAGTGGCTAAGATGCCGTGCTTGGTAATTGGGAAGATGCTCCATTTCTTGGTCAGCCGGAGTGGAATTTTGGTGGTTTATTTTGTTTTCATTTCTGTTGTCCGGGTTATTTCAGGGTTGTAATCCGGATATTGTCTTGTGACTCAAACCCTTCTATCCTTTCATTTTGCTTGGTTTGTTTAGTCGTAATAGCTCGTTTAGTGTTGTCTAGGTTTGTTCCAGGGTTGTAACCCCAGTCTAGTTTGCTTGTCTTGTTGTTCGAACCGTTTCACCGTCTGTCTAATACAATTTCCTGTTTTCTGTTATTTCTAGTCATTTTCTTTTGCTTAGTTCTCTTTTCTTTCCACAGTTATTTTCCTGCTGGTTCTAGTGACATGACATGCATGCATAATTCTCAGCCTGAGCTCGAAAGTTAGTTTAGTCATGAAGCATTGAAACAATTTTGAAGATGATAGGGACACTTGAGGGAAATAAGAACAAATTTGGACATTTTGAGATCATTTGAAGCCCGAACCATGTGAAACTGGGGCTGATAGGACATAAAGAAATATTGTTAAAATGTATCATGCCGCATCAGGTTGAAGCCAAAGGCAAGTTTGCCCAATTGTCAGGGGCCGTTCATGGTAAGGAAAGTGAGAGTGTTGTCCAATGGTGCTTTGTATTCAACAAATGTAGGAGGCAAATGTGCGGATATGGTTATCAAGTTTGATACAATCAAGATGTTACAAATGTTTTCCTTGGTTTGTTTAATTGTGTTGTTTGTACTTGGCATGTTTTGAAGATTGGAATGACGAAGGCATTTTGTTCTGCTATCTAAACACTTTATCCTTTGTTACCCCTTTGAGCCTTATTTATTTTCTTTCATACCCCTCTTCTGGAATCAGTAGCGAAGTTCAGAAACGCAAGCGCAAAGGATAAGTAAAGGAAAAGAGAAAGGAGAAAGAAAAGAATGAAAAGAGAAAGAAAAGAATAGAAGAAGAAGAAAGAAAAGAAAAGAAAGAAAGAAGAAAAGAAAGAAAGAAAGAAAAGAAAAGAAAAAGAAAAAAGAAAAACGAAAAACGAAAAACAAAACAAAGAAAAGGAAAAGGAAAAAAGGAAAAAAGGAAAAAGAAAAAAAGGAAAAAAGGAAAAAGGAAAAA
>NC_032000.1:23502596-23528897 GCF_001879085.1 Nicotiana attenuata | reverse complement strand
AATTCGAGCTTGGAATAATTGTTGTATTTGGCTTTGTTTATTATCTGATTGTATTACATGTTTGGGCCTAACGTGCAAAATGTTGCTTTTTACCGCTTTGATATTATCTGAACTGTATATATAAAACTGTTACGAAACCCTTCTCTTCTCATCTTCGGGGATGTGCTCGCTGGTCGAAACTCCCTATTCTGTTAGTGTCATACCTTGAAATAAGAAAGAGGCCGGACAAGCTACTAAGCCGGATGGCCTTTTGGTTCCCGGTATGTAGCCCCCTCCTCGACTCAAGTTGTCCGCTTGGGTACACAATCTAGAACATATACCCAGGTTTTGAACCTAGAATAACTCAGCCTCATGCCAGATCCCTAGTAGGAACGCTTGTTTGCATCATGTGCATTTGACTTAGGGGACTCAACATAGGGGTTGGGTCCGTCTAGGACAGCTGTACCCAAAATAACAGACCATCTTGATGCATCCTATGTGCTACAATGTTGCATTTATTCAAGGGGAAAAGGGTCATTTGGCAGACCAATGATAGTTGAGGCAAATGAAAAAATGAAGAGTAAAAAATGAAGAAAGAAGAAAAAAAAAGAGAAAAAGAGAGGGTGAAGTGTGAAGATAAAGCGAGTGGGGCCCAATTACGTTTTCTGTCAGATTTTTGCTAAAAAAAAAGAGCTTGAAAATTCAAAAAGATTTTGCACTTTTTCATCATTTTTCGAAAAATAAAAAAAAATCAAAAAAAGAGAAAAAGAAATCCAAAAAAGAGTTTGCATGTTTCATCATTTTCAAGGAAAAGAGTTTGCGGTCGCGGGGGATTTATTTGCCTGAGGCAGTGTCTCCCGCGGTGGACCGCGGTCCACGGCGCGGTCGCGGGACTGGCAGCATCCTTTTTTTTTTGTAAGTTACAAGAACATACTTACAACATCATTCGTGGGTTGCCTCCCACACAGCGCCTGATTTAACGTCGCGGCACGACACGAGTAGTTGAGCTATCACTCTTCATTCGCGTATTGGGGTTCTTTCAAATTAATCACCACTGTATCCCCTTTTTCTTCAGCTACTCCAAGGTAATGTTTCAACCTTTGCCCATTTTCTGTGAACTTGTTTGTCCCATCTTCTGATTCGATCTCAACTGCTCCACTTGCGAACATTCGCACCACTCTAGATGGTCCTGACCATCGGGACTTTAACTTACCCGGAAACAATCTTAACCTTGAATTATACAGTAATACCTTGTCACCGGGTTTGAAGTCTCTGTCCACAATGTGTTTGTCATGCAACTTCTTTATCCTTTCCTTGTATAGCCTCATGCTTTCAAAGGCTTGATATCTAAATTCTTCTAGCTCATGTAACTCTGTAAGTCGATTTTGTCCAGCTGCATCAGGATCCATGTTCAATTGCTTTAGTGCCCACCACGCTCGATGTTCTAGCTCTACAGGCAGATGACATGCCTTCCTAAATACCAACTTTTATGGTGACATACCTATTGGTGTTTTGAATGCAGTTCTATAGGCCCAGAGTGCGTCATCAAGCTTCTTTGCCCAATCAGTTCGTGTGGCATTCACAGTCTTGGTTAATATACTCTTTATCTCCCTGTTGGACACTTCAACCTGCCTACTGGTTTGCGGATGGTAAGGGGTGGCCACTTTGTGGCGTACATCATATTTTGCAAGTAGTTTCTCGAAGCCTCTATTATAGAAGTGAGTGCCTCTGTCACTGATGATCGCTCTTGGTGTCCAAAACCGGGTGAATATGTTCTTTTTCAGAAATCCTACCACCACTCTTGCATCATTAGTGGGCAACGCTGCAGCCTCTACCCATTTAGACACGTAGTCCACAGCAACAAGGATGTACTTATTGCCAAATGAGCTGACAAATGGACCCATAAAGTCAATCCCCCAAACATCAAACACCTCTACCTCTTGAATCGGGTTCATAGGCATCTCATGGCGACGGGAAATGTTCCCAGTCCGCTGGCATTCATTGCAGCCCTTTACCTAGAGGTGCACATCTCTAAACACAGTTGGCCAAAAGAATCCGGCTTTTAGCACTTTCACAGCTGTCCCGACCCCTCCAAAATGTCCTCCATATGCTGATGCGTGACAAGCCTGCAAAATAGAAGATTGTTCTATCTCGGGGACACACCTTCGGATAATATTATCAACACATATTCTAAACAAATAAGGCTTGTCCCAATAATACATGCGGCAATCACGATAAAACATTTTCTTTTGGACAGATGAAAGGTCGTAGGGGACTATACCGCAGGCCAGGTAGTTCGTAAAGTCTGCATACCATGGCGCTTCCTCAAGACTAGCTGCGAGCAGTTGCTCGCCTGGAAAGGTTTCCAGAATCTCTTCGACCTCGACTGATTTTTCAGCTCCTTCAAGTCGTGATAGATGATCAGCGACTTGATTTTCTATGCCCTTACGGTCACGAATTTCGAGGTCAAATTCTTGCAACAGCAGCACCCAACGAATCAGGCGCGGCTTAGACTCCTTCTTCTCAATTAGGTACCTGAGTGCATGGTCAGTGTATACAATTACCTTGGAACCAATCAGATATGATCGGAACTTGTCAAAAGCAAACACCACCACTAACATCTCCTTCTCCATTACAGTGTAGTTGAGCTGTGCACCGCTTAGCGTTCTGCTTGCATAGTAAATCGGGTGCATCAGCTTATCTTTTCGCTGCCCCAAGACTGCTCCTATGGCATAGTCGCTTGCGTCACACATGAGCTCAAATGGTTGCTCCCAGTTGGGGGCAACAATGATGGGTGCAGTTACCAACCTTTTCTTCAGTTCCCAAATGCCAACCTGCAATCATTAGAAAACACAAAGGGCTGATCCTTTTCAAGGAGTTTGCATAATGGGCTAGCAATTTTGGAAAAATCTTATATGAAACGCCGGTAGAACCCGGCGTGTCCAAGAAAACTTCTCACCACCTTGACTGAAGTGGGCAGTGGTAGCTTCTCAATCACGTCAACCTTAGCATGGTCAACCTCAATTCCTTTACTGGACACTCGATGTCCCAGGACTATCCCTTCATGTACCATAAAATGGCACTTCTCCCAGTTTAGCACTAAGTTTGTCTCCATACATCTTTTGAGCACTCTGCTTAAGTTGTGAAGAGAGTCTTTGAATGAATCTCCCACCACGGAGAAATCATCCATAAAGACCTCCATAATATCCTCCACCATATCTGTGAAGATGGCTAACATGCACCGTTGAAAAGTCGCTGGTGCATTGCAAAGCCCAAAAGGCATTCTCCGAAAGGCAAAGATGCCATACGGATAGGTGAAGGATGTTTTCTCTCTATCCTCGGGGGCTATTGATATCTGATTGTACCCCGAGTATCCATCTAAGAAACAAAAATGTGATCTCCCGGCCAGCCTGTCCAACATTTGGTCAATGAAAGGCAAGGGAAAGTGGTCCTTTCGGGTGGCGGTGTTCAATTCCCGGTAATCCATGCAAATCCGCCACCCTGTGACTGTACGAGTTGAGATCAACTCATTGTTCTCATTTTTCACAACAGTCATTCCCCCCTTTTTAGGCACACATTTGACAGGGCTGACCCAATTGCTATCAGANTAGAGATGGGGAAGATAATTCCTGCATCTAACCATTTGATCACCTCCTTCTTTACTACCTCTTTCATGTTTGGGTTCAGCCTCGGTTGATGTTCTCTGGAAGGTTTGTGCCCTTCTTCCAAGAGAATCTTATGCATACAGAAAGCTGGGCTGATACCCTTTATGTCTGCCATGGTCCAGCCAATGGTAGTCTTACTTTCCCGCAGTACCTGTAAGAGCTGTTCTACCTGCACATCTAGCAAACCGGATGATATAATAACAAGCAAAGTAGAGTCAGGGCATAAGAAAACATGCCTGAGGTGAGCTGGGAGTGGCTTCAGCTCCAGCTTGGGTGGTTCCTCTATTGATGGATTTGCTGGAGTGTAGCCCTTTTTTCTAACTCAAGGGACTCGAACTGAGGTTCCCTTTTCCAGAATCCTTGGCCTTCAAGTGCCATGACCCATTCAGCTAACCCTTCACCATCCATCTCTTCTAAATTTGCCAGACATGCCTCTAATGGATCTTTAACAGTCAGAGTCACATTATCTTCTTGCAGGATCACATCTACTACTTCCACTAGAGAGCAACTAGCATATTCACTGGGTCTCCTCATAGATTGCTGAACATTGAAAATGACTTCTTCATTATTCAGTCTCATTTTTGGTTCCCCAGTCTCATAATCGATCAATGCTCTTCTAGTGGCCAAAAATGGTCTACCCAAAATGAGAGGTATCTCCTTATCTACATGACAATCCTGAATAACAAAGTCTGCAGGGAACATAAACTTCCCCACTTGCACCAATACATCATCAAGAATACCTGTTGGCCTTTTTACCGTGCGGTCAGCCAGCTGTAGCAACATTGAGGTCGGTCTAGCTCCGCCAATGCCCAACTTGGTGTACACTGCAAGCGGCATCAGATTTATGCTGGCTCCCAAATCATATAATGCCTTTGCAAAGGCATAACTCCCAATTGTGCATGGGATGGTGAAGCTACCTGGATCGGACATCTTTTGAGCCATCAGTCTTATTATTACTGCGCTGCAGGTCTGTGTCAAAGTCACCGTGGATAGATCCTGAAAATCAAACTTCCGTGACATTAGATCCTTCATCATCTTGGCATAGCCGGGCATCTCCCTCAGAGCATCCATCAAAGGAATGTTCAACTGAATTTGCCGCAGCATCTCCATGAATTTCTTGTATTGGTCTGTCTTCTTTTGTTTTACCAGTCTCTGAGGGAAAGGTGCAGGTATCGCCCTTTGTGCATTGCTTGCTGGCTTCTCTCTGTTGGAATTTTCTAGCACAAGAGGTGCCACCTGTTCTGCAGCTTGCTCATTCATCTTTTCTTTGACTTTTTCCTCCTGACTCTGCTCAACCACCACCTCAGTAAGCTCTGTTGGTTCCTCCACCTCTAATGGCGCTGGAGTGACTGTCGTATTCTCCTTACTGGCTTGTATAATCTCCTATTCTCTGTATAAATCTCTTCCATTCCGGAGACTTACTGCCATCAGCTGATTCAGGTTTTGCTCCTTGGGGTTTATATTTGTGTCAGCAGGCAAAGTTCCTTGAGGGCGGTTGTTTAGAGCCATGGACAACTGCCCCAGCTGCGTTTCAATGTTCTTTATGGCTGAGTCATGCACTGACAACTTTTCCTGCACTTTGTTATTTGTCCCAATGAGTTGCTGAAGCATACCCCTGATCTCCATCATGTTGTTGTCTTGCTGCTAAGGAGGTGGTTGATATGTTAATTGTTGCTGATTTTGCTGTTGATAGCCCTGTGGTCTCTGATATGGTACTGGCACCAGTTGGTTTTGAGGGTGCATACCCCCAGGCTGTTGAGTGTTAGGCCTGTACTGCTGATTTTGCTGCGGTCTCCATTGTTGTGCTCCTTGCCTCTGACCCCTATAGTTGTTGACATAATTCATATCTTCCCTTGCCCCTTGATTTTCGCCTTCTCCGCTCCATGAGCACACATAAGACTGATTAATACAAAGTGTACACAGTCCTCCATTTGTTGTATCAACAATGTGCACCTGTTTTGTGCCCATCTCATCAATCTTCTTTGTCAATATTCTCATCTGGGTGATGAGTGTGGCCATATTCTCTGCATGTGAATTGTTTGGGTCAAGAGGAACTGAGTGCACTATGGGTGCCAGTGTTGTAGCTCTAGTCATCCACCCCGAATTTTGTGACATCTTGTCAAGAAGGATTTTGCACTCGGTGAATGTCTTACTCAATAATGCACCTTCAACTGAAGCATCCACATTTGCTTTTAAATTGTCAGCTAGCCCCATGTAGAATCTCTGGCCGAGCATCTGGTCTGTAATGCCATGGTGAGGACACTTCACTAGCACCCCTTTAAATCTTTCCCAAGTTTCTTGCAAGGACTCAGTCGGCTGCTGCTTAAACTGCATTATTTCATCAATCTATCTTGCAGTCTTGTTTGGCGGATAAAACTTGTTCAGGAACTGCTCGACTAATTCCTCCCAGGTGGCAATGGAATTGATAGGGAGCAAATTTAACCAAGTCTGAGCTTCCCCGGTCACAGAGAATGGGAACAGTAGCATCTTGATAGCTTCCGGGGTCATATTTGGCTGCCTTTGGGTCACACAAATTGACAGAAAATTTTTCAGGTGCTGCTGAGGATCTTCAATGTGTGATCTGGAGAATAATCCTTATTCTGCAGTAGATGCAGCATGTTGTTGGTTATCTGGAAGGTCTCCGCTTGAATTGCGGGCACAACTATGGCAGTGGCCAAGTTATCAGCTGTGGGCTGTGCCCAGTCATAAAGTGCAGTTCGGGCACAAGAGGTGCCACTACTCTTACGTTGGGGTTTGCCGGCAGATCCCCAACGTTTCCCATGATGTTTTCTGTGTCGCCCATGTCAAATTCGAGCTGGTGTGATTGTTGTGATTGTTGGAGCCTCTTGTTGGCACGGTTCAATGCCCTGAATGTTTTCTCGGGGTCTGAAAGTCCTTCTAGCAGTTCTCCAGTCCTCGAGGAACTTCTAGGCATACACCTGATTTTCACAAGAGTTCAAACATTAGAATTTCAATGATCAGATTGGGTATAGAGAAAACTGACTACACTAAGAATTTTTGTACTTCTTTCAATTGTAATTGATAACACCGTTAATTCCCCGGCAACGACGCCAAAATTTAATCACGCCAAAACTATGCCTTATAAAAAGACACGCGGACGTTACAAATATAGTCTGGGTATTTAAGCCCAGAGTCGAACCCACAGGGAATTAACCTATCAGTCACTTTCTTTGGATGTACTCAATTCTATGGAATCAACTTCCCCAAACTTTATAAATCACAGTTGATGATATTACTAATAGCTAAGACTGAAAGTAATTAAACAGCTGAAAACTAAATATGCTTGATGTGTAAACAATTGAAATAAGATCTATGGTAATGGTTTCCCCTGTTGTTGATTTCCTTGGTTGTATATGTCTTATAACTGTGATTTAGTTATCTCTATCAATCATGAACTCTCCAGCTACCATAAATCTTTCTCAAGCAATTATGATAATTTACTAGTCGCACTCTCTCAAGCTACGCTAGCTAGATTCTCAATACAGTTCACTTAGATTGCACCCGAGGTATCGTTATCTCTAAACCAACCTCTAAACCCTCGGTTATGACTCTCGTCTATACTCCGGGAGTGATGTTGTTCAAACAGCTACCTAAATATGCACACTCTCTCAAGTAGATACATACTAAATAGGGACGGATAATTTAGGGCCCTTTCAATTAACCACAATCAAAACGTAGATGAACAAATAGAGATTAAAACCAATTCACAACTATATTATAACAACCAAGTCATCCCCAACGGGTTTCACCAAAACCCTAGATTAAAGGATTTAGCTACTCATAACAACATACGATAAAACTAATAGAATATTCATAATGGAAGAATTGCAAGAAAAATAGAAGAGAATAAGAACTATGATGTTTTGGGTGATCTCTCACACTTGTTCTTCTTCCAAAAGTAATCTCAAACTAAGACTAAACTATTTTGGGCGAGTTTCTATAGCTTATAAGGGTTTTACAAAAGTTTCCCCGAATTGACACTTTGGCCCCCAATTTTCAAATACGTGAACAGTTCACCGCGGCCGCGGCGTGGACCGCGGTGAACACTGCCTGGGCCTATTTTTGTGTTTTGTCTCCGCTGTTTGCTCCGCTGTCCACTGCCGTCGCGGTGGACTTGTGCCCAGTCTTTTTTCTTTTGCTTTTTGTATTCGGGTACTTCTCGAGCGGGTGTTTTCTTCACATTACTGCCTCCAAATGCTTCATATTGCTTCCTCACATATGCTATTCCCTGCGAAACCAAATAACACTATTTAAAGCATTTTGTTGGCAATTTACCTTATAAAACAACAACAAATCATAAGCAATTAAGGTGTAAATATCAACTATATAGCCTACTATCACTTCCCCTTGCTGCAGCCACATCCCAGGCCGGGGGAGGAGCACAGACTCCCGCTGTTCGTACTCCTGAGCAGTGAGTGCAGGTTGAGCAGGCTCCCGAGATTATTCCCGCACCGCCTGCAGCACCAGTTCGGCCCGTGGATGGGTCAGCTGCTTCAGAGGACGAGCAGCGGAGACTTGAGAGGTTCAAGAAGTATGATCCCCCAGTGTTCAGTGGATTAGCATCAGATGATGCCTTGTGATTTCTAGAGGAGTGTCATCGTATTCTTCGCACTATGGGCATAGTGGAGTCCAGCGGGGTTTCTTTCGCTGCTTTTCAGCTTCGGGGAGCCGCCTATGATTGGTGGTGCACTTATGAGATAGACAATCCAGTCGAGGCTGCTTTACTGACTTGGACCCAGTTCTCGGATATGTTCATGAGAGAGTTTGTCCCTAGAGTCTCAGGGACGCATGGCACGCCGAGTTTGAGCATTTGTGCCAGGGTGCTATGACCGTTTCGGAGTATGCTATCCGTTATACCAGGTTGGCCAGGCATGCACCGGCTTTGGTTGCTACAGTTCGGGAGAGAGTTCGCAGGTTCATTGAGGGTCTTATTCCATCCATCAGATCTAGCATGGCTCGAGAGTTGGAGACGGACATTCTTTATCATCAGGTAGTGAGCATTGCTAGGAGGATTGAGGGTATGCTCGCCAGGGAGCGAGGGGAAAGGGAGGCCAAGAGGTCTCGAGAGTCGGGTCAGTACTCTGGTGCCCGTACCCCATCTGTAGGTCGTTATGGTAGAGGTTATGCGGGTCGCCCTGTTCATTCAGCTCTTCCAGCAGCCGGCAGTGCTCCAGCTCCGCCTACACCTCAGGAGCCTTACTATGCACCTCCAGTTTCTAGCTCGCCTCCTGCGCAGGGTACTTCCAGGGGTCAGTCCAGCAGCCCTGGCCCTAGTCAGTCACAGCCATCGCGTCCTCCCAGAGCTTGTTTTGAGTGTAGTGATACACGCCACATGGTTAGGGACTGCCCCAGACTTGGTAGGGGTGCATCTTCGTAGACTGCTCAGCCACAGCGTGCTCCTCAGATTTCTCAGGCCATGATCACAGCTCCAGCTGCTACCCCACCTGCCCAGCCGGCTAGGGGCGGAGGTCGGGGAGATAGAGGTTGCCCTCGAGAGAGGGGCCGGGCCAGATATTCTGCTATTCCTGCTCGTACTGAGGATGTTGCCTCCGACTCCGTCATTATAGGTATTATATTGGTTTGTCACAGAGAGGCATCGGTTCTATTCGATCCGGGCTCTACTTATTCTTATGTGTCTACTTACTTTGCTCCTCATTTGGGTGTGCCTCGGGATTCTTTGAGTTCCCCCGTTTATGTTTCTACTCCTGTGGGGGATTCTCTTGTTGTGGACCGTGTTTATCGGTCATGTTTGGTTACTATTCGTGGTTTTGAGACCAAAGCGGACTTATTGTTACTCGGTATGGTGGATTTTGACATTATTTTGGGCATGGACTGGTTGTCGCCCCATTTTGCTATTCTTGATTGTCACGCCAAGACCGTGACGCTGGCTATGCCAGGTATTCCGCATATTGAGTGGAGTGGTACCTTAGATCACACTCCCAGTAGAGTTATCTCTTTTCTTAAAGCTCAGCGTATGGTTGAGAAGGGGTGTGCCGCGTAGTTAGCTTATGTGAGAGATGTCAGTGTTGATACCCCTTCTGTTGGTTCTGTTCCAGTGGTACGGGATTATCCCGATGTGTTTCCAGCTGATCTTCCAAGCATGCTGCCCGATAGAGACATTGATTTTGGCATTGATCTATTGCCGGGCACTCAACCCATTTCCATTCCTCCGTATCGTATGGCTCCTCCTGAGTTGAAGGAGTTGAAGGATCAGTTGCAGGAATTGCTTGGTAAGGGTTTTATTCGACCCAGTGTTTCACCGTGGGGTGCTCCTGTCTTGTTTGTGAAGAAGAAGGATGGTTCTATGCGTATGTGTATTGATTATCGTTAGTTGAACAAGGTTACAGTGAAGAACCGTTATCCCTTGCCTCGTATTGATGATCTGTTTGGCCAGCTTCAGGGCGCACAGGTGTTTTCTAAGATTGACTTGCGCTCAGGTTACCATCAGTTGAAGATTTGGGAGCCAGATATCCCGAAGACTGCCTTCAGGACTCGGTATGGTCATTACGAGTTCCTTGTTATGTCATTTGGGCTGACCAATGCCCCAGCAGCTTTCATGCATTTGATGCACAGTGTGTTCAAACCATATCTTGACTCGTTCGTCATTATTTTTATTGATGATATTCTGGTGTATTCCCGGAGTCGGGAAGATCATGAGCAGCACTTGAGGACCGTGCTTCAGACCTTGAGAGAGAAGAAGTTATATGCAAAGTTCTCAAAATGTGAGTTTTGGCTGAGTTTTGTGGCATTCTTAGGCCACGTGGTTTTGAGTAAGGGTATTCGGGTGGATCCGAGGAAGATAGAGGTCGTACAGAGTTGGCCCAGGCCGTCCTCAGCTACAGAGATTCGCAGTTTCCTTGGTTTGGCGGGCTACTACCGTCGCTTCGTGGAGGGATTTTCATTGATTGCTGCCCCTATGACTAGATTGACCCAGAAGGGTGCCCCATTTCAGTAGACAGAGGAGTGTGAGGCGAGCTTTCAGAAGCTCAAGATAGGTTTGACTACAACCCCAATTTTGATGTTGCCTACCGGTTCGGGGTCTTATACTGTCTATTGTGACGCCTCGAGAGTTGGCCTTGGAGCGGTGTTAATGCATGACGGTAGGGTGATTGCCTACGTGTCCTGACAGTTGAAGATACATGAAAAGAATTACCCTGTCCACGACCTTGAGTTAGCTGCCATTGTTCATACCTTGAAGATTTGGCGTCATTATTTGTACGGTGTGCCTTGTGAGATCTATACTGACCACCGGAGCTTGCAGAACTTACTCAAGCAAAAGGATCTTAATATGCGTCAGAGGAGGTGGTTAGAGTTGCTGAAGGATTATGACATTACTATCCTGTATCACCCGGGCAAGGCCAATGTAGTGGCGGATGCCTTGAGTCGCCGGGCGGAGAGTTTGGGGAGTTTGGCGTATTTACCAGCTTCAGAGAGGCCGATGGCGATGGATGTTCAGGCCTTAGCCAGCCAGTTTGTGAGATTGGATCTTTCGGAGCCCAGTCGGGTTCTAGCTTGTGTGGTTTCCCGGTCTTCCTTATTTGATCGTATCAGGGAGCAACAGTATGAGGACCCTCATTTGCTTGTCCATCAGGACAAGGTTCAGCGTGGTGATACCAGGGATGTGACCATTGGAGATGACGGGGTATTGAGGATGCAGGGCCGGATTTGTGTGCCCAATGTTGATGGTCTTCGAGAGTTGATTCTAGCGGAGGCCCATAGTTCGCGGTATTCCATCCATCCGGGTGCCGCGAAGATGTATCAGGACTTGAGGCAGCACTATTGGTGGAGGCGGATGAAGAAAGATATAGTTAGTTATGTGTCTAGATGCCTCAACTGCCAGCAGGTGAAGTATGAGCACCAGCGCCCGGGTGGGTTGCTTCAGCAGATAGAGATTCTGGAGTGGAAATGGGAGCGCATCACCATGGATTTTGTATCGGGACTCCCACGCACCTTGAAGAAGTTTGATGCCATTTGGGTCATTGTGGAACGGCTGGCCAAGTCCGCTCATTTCATTCCTGCGTGTACCACTTATTCATCAGAGTGTTTGGCGGAGATTTATATCCGGGAGATCGTCCATCTGCATGGTATTCCAGTTTCTATTTTTTCAGACAGAGGTACCCAGTTTACATCGCGGTTCTGGAGAGCCGTGCAGCAGGAGTTAGGCACTCGGGTGGAGTTGAGCACCGTATTTCACCCCCAGATGGACGGACAGTCCGAGCGCACTATTCAGATTCTTGAGGATATGCTCCGTGCATGTGTGATTGAGTTTGGAGGGTCTTGGGATCATTTATTGCCATTGGCGGAGTTTGCTTACAACAACAGTTATCAATCCAGTATTCAAATGGCGCCGTATGAGGCTTTATATGGTAGGAGGTGTAGATCTCCGGTGGGTTGGTTTAAGCCGGGTGAGGCCAGGCTATTGGGCACAGAGTTGGTTCAGGACGTATTGGAGAAGGTTAAGACGATTCAGGATAGACTCCGTACAACCCAGTCCAGACAGAAGAGCTACGCGGACAGGAAGGTTCATGATGTTTCATATATGGTTGGTGAGCGAGTTCTGCTTCGGGTTTCGCCTATGAAAGGCGTCATGAGGTTTGGGAAGAAAGGAAAGCTGAGTCCGAGGTTTATTGGCCCTTTTGAGATCTTGAGGCGAGTTGGGGAGGTTGCTTATGAGCTTGCCTTACCTCTCAGTTTGGCCGGAGTTCATCCGGTATTCCATGTTTCGATGCTCCGAAGATATCACGGTGATCCGTCGCACGTGTTGGATTACAGTTCAGTCCAGTTGGACAAGGATCTATCCTATGTTGAGGAGCCAGCAGCTATATTGGACAGGCAGATCAGACAGTTGAGGTCAAAGAACATAGCTTCAGTGAAGGTTCAGTGGCGGGGTCAGCCAGCCGAGGAGGCGACCTGGGAGACCGAGCAGGATATGCGCAGCGTTACCCTCATCTTTTCACTACTTCAGGTATGTTCTCTATGCTCGTTCGAGGACGAACGAATGTTTAAGTGTAGGAGGATGTGACGATACGGCCGGTCGTCTTAAGAATTAACGCCCCGATCCCCTATTAACTGCTTCCCCTAAGTTCATTTCTGCTATTTTGGTTTGCCGGGATGTTCGGTGTTGAGTTTCGGAGAGTTTTGGGACACTTAGTCCCTAAATGAGAGCTTAAGTGTTGAAAAGTGGTCCGTACTCGGAACGGTGTGAAGACGACCTCGGAATGGAAATCGGATGGTTCCGTTAGCTCCGTTAGGTGATTTCGGGGTTGGGAGCGTGTTCGGAATGTATTTTGGAAGTCCGTAGCTCATTTAGGCTTGAAATGCCAAAGGTTGAATTTTTGAAGTTTCCGGTCCGATAGAAAATTTTTGATCCGAGGGCCGGAATGGAATTCCAGAAGTTGCAGTAGCTCCGTCGTGTCATTTGGGATGTGTGTCCAAAATTTGAGGTCATTCGGACGTGTTTTGGTTGGATTTTTGATCGAAAATGTATTTTGATGGAATTTGAAGTTCTTGGGCTCAAATCCTTGAATTAATCGAGTTTCCGACGTTGTTTTAGGTGGTTTAAGGATTGGTACAAGTTTGAATGAGGTATTAGGTGCCATTGGTGCTTTTGGTTGAGGTCCCGGGGGCCTCAGGATGAGTTCGAGTGGTGAACGAAAGAATTTTTGAAATGTTACAGCAGCTGGTTTTTTTCTCTCTTCTGGTATTTTCGCTTCTGCGGCTTGGGAACCGCAGAAGCGGAGCCGCAGAAGTGGCCTGGTCATCGCAGGAGCGGGTTTGGGCAGAGTTTTTCAGGTACCGCAGATGCGGAGGAAATTCCGCAGGAGCGGCCTCGCATCTGCGAGAAAAGGAACCGCAGATGCGGAATCTTGGACTTTTATTAGAACCGCAGAAGCGGCTTAAATTCCGGAGAAGCGGAACCGCATAAGCGGTTAATGGTCCGCAGAAGCGACATTGGCTCTTTTTTGAAAGTCACAGAAGCGACTCATTTTCCGCATAAGTGGGACCGCAGAAGCGGTCTCTTGTCCGCAGAAGCGGAAATGCCTGTCCAGATATAGAAATTTTGAGGGTTTGATTTCATAAGTTAGAAAAACCAAATTGAGCTCGGGTAAGGGCGATTTTCAGAGGGTTTTGAAGAGAAGACTATTGGGTAACGTTTCTTTAATCCCTTCTAGTTATATTTCATCATTTTGTAGTTAAATCCATCATTAAAATTCGAATTTGGGATCAAAATTGGATGAAATTGGGTAAAACTTCATAGGCTAAACCATTGAGTTTTGAGTGAGCATTTGACCTGATTTGGGAGATATTTATATGGTTAGACTCGTGAGAGTACGAGGGTTCTGAAAATGTGAAAATTATTCAATTCCGAGACGTTGGCCTGAAGGGCATTTTGGTCATTTCACCTAATTTCACGCCGTAGCTTTGAATTAAATAGCAAAACTAGTTGTTTGCGATGCTATTTACAATGTGTAATTGAATTGGATAGATTTGGGGCATTTGGAGTTGGATACTCATGGCAACGGCGTGATTTCTAGTTGATTTTGAGCCGGTTCGAGGTAAGTGGCTTGTCTAACCTTGTGTAGGGGACCTTTCCCCTTGGGATTTGTTATTCGTATTTGAGTTCCTTGTACGTGAGGTGACGAGCGCGTACTTGAGCCGATTGTTGAAAATCCTGATTTTACTTAAGACATTGAGATCGAGTTCCTTTCATATTTGCTTTACTCTACCTGTAATTATAACCTGTGATAGATTAGAGAAGCATGTTTAGTTGATTTAACCTGCCTAATTGCTTAAGTTGCCTTGACTGAACTACGTGAAGCATGCTAGGCTAGTATTATCTGTTGCTTGCCTTTTCGTTTACTTCATTCCTTGGTATCTTCTGGCTGTGATTGCGCATATACATTGGGACTACGGATGTGGGATTCCGGTAGCTCTCCCCCTTGTTTGTTTACTTTGGGACTACGGGTTCGATTCCCGGTAGATCCCCCTGCACTTTTACTTTGGGACTATGGGTTAGATTCCCGATAATCCCCCTGCACTATTACTTTGGGACTGCGGGTTAGATTCTCGATAGATCCCCCTGCATATTGATGGTTGGACTACAGGACGGTATCCAAGGAGATCCTTTGGTTTGGCACATGAGTTGGACTACGGGACGGTATCCCGGGAGATCCACTGGACAGTTTAGGAAAGGGCTACAGGACGGTATCCTGGGAGACCCTCATTGTTATCCTTGGTATTGAGCTGTAGTCATTCTGTGTTTATTTTGTTCTTTGTGTAGTTGTTATTGCCTCGTTGACCTGTCTTATCTCACCGCTGTACTCATTATTTCTGTCAGATTTTCATACTGTTAATTATTATTATATTTTACCTCAGTAGGGCCCTAACCTTCCTCGTCACTACCCAACCGAGGTTAGGCTTGGCACTTACTGAGTACCACTGTGGTGTACTCATGCCCTTCCTGCGCATGTTTTTCATGTGCAGATCCAGGTACCTCTACTCAGGCGCACTATCCTTTAGGCGAGGAGACACACGGAGAATTCGAGGTATATCTGCCGCGTCCGCACACCAGGAGTCTCTATTCTGATCCAGCTTTAGTATTTAGTTTATTCCTTTTCTCTCAGTTGTTTAGATACTCTGGAGTTAGAGCAACGTACTATGTTTCTGTTAGCCTGTGGTTCCCGTGAGTTTTCGGGTTTTGGGTTGAGATTTTAGACTTCCGCGAGTTTATTTTTGAGTTGTATATGTGCCAGGTGGCACTTATATACCGTTTTCTTCTAGTTTTGCTTAATTAAATTAAATGTTTCCGCAAGTTATATAAATTTCCGCATTGTTAGGCTTACCTAGTTGTAGGAACTAGGTGCCATCACGACATGTTCATGGAGGGTGAACAGGGGTCGTGACAGCGTCTCCTACGGGCTTGGACTAGGAAGTGCGTCTCCTAGGATTGATGGTTCGCATTAGGAAGTGCGTCTCCTAATGGAATGATTCAAACTAGAAAGTGCGTCTCCTACGGGCTTGGACTAGGAAGTGCGTCTCCTAGGATTGATGGTTCAGATTAGGAAGTGCGTCTCCTAATGGAATGATTCAAACTAGGAAGTGCGTCTCCTACGGGCTTGGACTAGGAAATCATCTCCTAGGATTGATGGTTCGGATTAGGAAGTGCGTCTCCTAATGGAATGATTCAAACTAGGAAGTGTGTCTCCTACGAGTGAGGTTTAAGGGCTTCGACTAGGAATTGCGTCTCCTAGGATTGGTATAGATTAGGAAGTGCATATCCTACGAGTGGGGTTGAAGGACTTCGACTAGGAAGTGCGTCTCCTAGGAATAAAGGTTCAGATTAGGAAGTGCATCTCCTATGAGTAAGGTTGAGGGACTTGTACTAGGAAGTGCGTCTCCTAGGATTGATGGTTCAAACTAGGAAGTGTGTCTCCTATTGGAATGGCTCAAACAAGTGAGTGCATCTCCTACGAATGAGGTTTAAAGGTTTGGACTAGGAAGTGCGTCTCCTAGGATCAATGGTTCATATTAGGAAGTGCGTCTCCTATTGGAATAGCTCAAACTAGGAAGTGCTTCTCCTATTAGAATGACTCAAACTAGGAAGTGCGTCTCCTAGGATTGAGGTTGAAAGGTTTGGACTGGGAAGTGCATCTCCTAGGATTAATGGTTCATATTAGGAAGTGCGTCTCCTATTGGAATGGCTCAAACTAGGAATTGCGTCTCCTACGAATGAGATTCAAAGGTTTGGACTAGGAAGTGCGTCTTCTAGGATTAATGGTTCAGAGTAGGAAGTGCGTCTCCTATTGGAATGACTCAAACTAGAAAGTGCGTCTCCTACGAGTGAGGTTAAAGGACTTAGAGGGAATGTAACAAGGGGTTGGCGCCCTGTACCACTGAGAAAAAAAATGTAACCAGGGGTTGGCACCCTGTATCACTAAGAGAGAAAGTAACCATGGGATAGGGTAGCTTGTATTAAAATGGAACCTTACTAAAGATGGTTGTACCTTATGTCAGAAAATACAGCTAGAGATTGGTGTACCCTATACTAAAAATGCGGCTAGGGAGTGGTGTGCCCTATTTCAAAATGGAACCTCAACTAAGGATTGATGTACCTTATGCTGGAAAATGCAGTGGTTGATTATGTGATTATAGGCATATCTAGAAAGAAAAAGCAGAGAGTTTGAAGAACTTACCTTTGGTGACAATTCGTCCTTTGAGAACTTCAATTCTACACTGCTTTGTTTCCTGCTTCAAACAAAGAAAGATTTGTGAGTTTAACAATGCTGGTCGGTTTGTGGCCTTCAATGCCCTGAGCAGTTTGAATTTGCGGCCACCTCGTTGTTAGAGAACTGATTTGCAAGTATGGTACCAAACAGCTTGGAGGCTCTGTACCGTGTTCTAGAAACTTCGGCTTTCTACTGTCGCCTTTGGCTGTTTCATAACCGGATGTCTAAGGTGTTGCTGAACCTTGTCTATAAAGCAAGTCTTCACTTTGGCAGTTTTTTCCTTTAAAAATCAAACTTGATTATTTTGCACCCGATATTAGTTTGTGTCTGGGGTGCTATCAACTTTTCCCATGAATCAAGTCTTGATTTGTGACCTTTTCGATGTCTTCAAAACACTTTGTTCAGCTTATCAGAGGAAATCACAGTTGGATTCGTACCTTTGTCAATGCCGCGTATGCCCCACGTCCTTTATTTTGCACTTCTAGGAAATAATGACCAATTTTGTGGCCCTTTCTTTATTGGCTTCTAAACAAATAGACCAACAAACTTTTGGAACTTCCGTTGGCATGAACCCTCAGATCTCGTTTAGCTTCAACAAGCTTATTGTGCATGTTGCTTCCTGGGTATGTCCTCTTTGATGTGCCAGGATAGAACTCGCTTTGTACAATTGGAAAGCTGGTAACAGATGTTGAAATCATTTTTCGGTTGTTTTAACAAAGACGGACTCAAAAATAAAAATGCAAATGGATAAAATGACGCGATGTAAAAGTGAGAAGGAATAGTATTTAACTGAAAATGCCAATTTACGAGGAGAGAAAGAAAAGAGGGGCTCCTTTGAATATGGTAGCCAACTTTAATGATCATGACATGCATTTTGGACTGAGCGGCCGAATCTATCCAACCAATCTACCCTTTCTTCTTGTTGTTCCTTTTCGTCTTTTAAGTTGGCCTCTTTGTGCCAATCATTTGTATCAAATCATAGCTCACCTTCGACCAGTGGTGTCCTGAAAGATTTTCACCAACCGGCCTCTCTCATTTATTTATCTCTACTTACCATCGCCTTATTGTGCCCATGAGGGTTTTCACCAATAAGACTCTCTCATCTCCACTCATTATCTCTTCTTTGTTTTCGCCTTTTTGTGCGACAAACTTGACATTGTTCTACGTTATGTGACAACTGTTGCTTACTGCATGTCTCCCTTGGCATTCTTAAGACTATTTGGAAGGTCTTTATTTGGAAGGCTATTGGAGAGGGTTAGAAAGAAAGGGTCACAATAAGGCTCAAAATAGACTCAAGATGATAGGGTTGTATATTTACAACTCTTGGAATCGACTCTTCATAAAAACATAAAAAGAAATTCTGCCCCAGTTTCAGATACTGGGGAATTTTTGATTTGGTTAGACTGAACCCTAGTGTAGAGCTGCCTAGGTATCCTTTAAAGGAATCAAGTCAAACATAGTTCAAACTAACATAAAATGTTTCTTTATTGTTTTTCTATTCATTTTTCATTTTTCATTTTTCTTTCCTTTTCTTATATATACACACACACACTCAGATTGTCCTAGCTCCTATCTTTCTGGTGGCATGGATCTTCGATTCTTTGTTTTTTGTTTTTGTTTTTTTGACTATATACTTGATTCCAAAGGGGGGGGGGCGAAGAAAAATAAAACCAGCTCAAAAGGGGTAACAAAGAGTATAAAGTGTTTGGGTAGCAGAAAAAAGGGCCTCCCAGCCTCAAGAATGCCAAACATTCTATCTCTTCTCAGGTTCGGCATTGATGGACATGACTCTCTTCTTGGTTTTCTCAGTTGTATAGTTTCGTAGTCAATATCTTGTTCGCAACAAATGACTTTTGACAATTTGGAGTCACCTTCTCTTGGTCCTTATCCTGATGTAGAAGGGTGTACTTCAGTACCAGCTAATCATTTTAAATTCCCTGGAATGCACCTTCTTTGCGGATTTGGGTCATCTTCCCTGATATGATCAGATTATGCATGCCATGGCAAAAACCTTTTCGCTGATTAGTCCAACCAAACTTCAAAACTTTCAATTATCCTTAAACCAGTATTCATGACTGTTTTGGTTCCATGTGATCTTGACACAGGCTTATCATCAAAGTTTTTCAACCTCTTACTTGTCCTCCACGTGTTTTTTCCTCGATTCAATTCAAAATTGGACAAACTTTCTAAAATCTAACCGAAAACTCCGCATGCATGTCATGTCACTAAAATTAGCGTGAAAAGAATTATATATGAAAGAAGAACTAAACACAATGGATTAAAATGACACAAAGAAAAAAGTTGTATTTCATTAATTAAAGGATAGAGAGGCTTGATGACAGGACAAACAAACAACATCTGGATCACAACCTCGAAATAATCCGGATGATAGAAATTATGACAAAATAAGTTACCAAGACTCCTTCCCGGCAAGGAAGGGAGTGACTTTCCAATTATCAAGCTCAACATCTTAGCTACAATTTGCACATCAGCATCAAACAAGATCGTCAACAATTTTGAATGCCTTGCATTCAGTAGACAGGTTCTTTACATTTTCCAATAAACCGTCCCCATATTCTTTCTCATTGTAAATCATCCGAACAATGCGTGCTTAGTCATGACGTTTAGGGTGCCATTATCTTGGACCACGATCATTCCTTCTTGAATCATCTTTTCTATTTCCTTTTTCAAAGCTCGACAATCCTCAATGCTATTTCCCTGGACATTAGAATGGTACATGCACCGTACAGCAGGGTCAAAACCTTTTGCATATGGACCAGGAACATACCCTTGAAGCGGCTCAATCATGCCACAATGTTTCAACCTTTCAAACAAACTTGTGTAGGATTCTACGATTGGCGTGAAATTGTCCCTCCGCTTATGTTCCCTTTCATACTCTTGTTTTGGATGAGCGTTGTAGAGTGATTGAGAGTTCTGATGTTGCGGATGAAGGTAGGTTAGAGTCGGGGCCTACATATGTTGGCAATTGGATGGTTTGGCAAAAGACTGAGTTGCATACTGTGGAGCAACTGAGTATCGTGGATCCGGGGGTTGAGATGCTCCTTTTTGGCCTCTTTTTGCCCGTGATGCCATCATGGCCTCCTCATCTTTCTTCTTTTGGTTAACACAGCTATTCGGCCTATTCTGGATTTCTTTGATGGTTGCTTTGAGAGCGGCTTGACTTATAATTCGGCCAGTATTGAGGCCGTTCTCGACCACTTCTCCTATCTTGATTGCATCAGCAAAAGGTTTGCCCATTGCAGCCATCATATTTTGAAAATTATCAGGATCCTGAGCCTGAAGGAAGACAATGATTAACTCATGGTCATCCATGGGTGGTTTAACTCTGGATGCTTGCTCTCTCCACCTAACGGCATACTCCCTGAAGCTTTCATTCGGCTTTTTCTTCATATTGGACAGGGAATTGCGATCTGGCGCAATATCAATGTTGTACTAAAATTGTTTGACGAAAGTCTGGGCCATGTCGTCCCAAACATGCAGTGAGAGATATCTTGGTCAATGAACCATTCAGAGGCTACCCTTACCAGACTCTCCCCAAAATAAGCCATCAGCAACTCTTCTTTTCCTCCTACACCCCTCAACTGGTTGCAGTACCTTTTCAAGTGGGCGATAGGGTCGCCGTGTCTATCATATTTCTGAAATTTTGGTGTCTTGAACCCTGGGGGTAAATGCATATGAGGAAACATGCACAGATCACTGAATGAGACACTTTTGTGACCACCTAGTCCTTGTATGTTCTTTATGTTCTGCTCAAGACTTTTCATTTTCCTGACCATCTCGTCTGGCTCTCCTGTCTTTACAGCCTTTTCATTTTTTGCAGGTAACACATACTGTGGGGTCTGATTGTGTGGAGCCGAACCCTTAAAAGCCATATCTGTAGAGTAGTACTGGCCATCATAAGCATGAGATAGCAGCTCGATGTTTGGCCTCGTCACAAGATTTGGTGGGGGGATTGTATACACAGGCGGACCAGAAACGACGAGAGATGTGTTCCTAACCGGTGCGGCAGAAGGCTGCGCATTAGAGATACCAGGGACAGTATGGAAGCTGTAGTTTAGCACATACCCTGGTGGTAGAATGTGATCACTCGTTGCAGGGAGCGGTGGTTGAGTAGCCTGGGGTATGGTGGAAGTTCCCTCAGAGGGACCCTGAGGCGGAGGCTGACCAGAGACCCAAGCCTGATACACATCACTCAGTTGATGTTTCAATCTTCTTACTTCCTCCGACTCTTGCTCAACCGATTGACCCAGAGGGTCGTCACTAACCAACTCAATTTCATCATTGTTAGCCATCGCTACCTTCCCCTTAGATCTGGTCAAGTAATGATGCATTGCCAATTTCACCACAAACCAACCACCTTAAGCTTACTATATAAGAGGCAACAAACGTGTTAGGGTTAAGCATTTTATAAAATACGAATCACACGTAACTATGCTATGCTCCTAACATTATCACGTATCTAACATGCTTTTGGAAGGCTCCATGTTTCATTCTGGCTTATAAGGTTGCTGATTATTGACACTCTTATTTATTCCTCTCTTCTTTTTTCCCTTTTTTACACCTCGCCTTATTTTAGAGCCATTGAAAAATATTTCGATCGAACCTTTTGGGGGTTGCCTACGTATCATGTCGCCGCATAAATCAGATCATTACGTAGTTCAAGGACATGACCTTTTTTTCTTAAATTAACAAAACAAAGTTTTCCCCCTTTTTTTATGTACAAATAAAACAACATTTTTTTGGTTCATTTTCAAATTTTCCTAAAACAAAATCTTTTTCATTGATTTTTGATTTTTTTTGGTACAAGACAAAGGGAAATTACATAAAGATACAACCCAAAAGACGAATATTTAAACAAGACCGGACTTGACTCAAACAAGACGAATATTTAAGCAAGACTCACAACACTAAAAGACTCTTACAAACTTGATGACTACAAATGAACAATCAAAGTGGATTGCCAACTAAAAGAAGACTCTAACCTCCGAATGAGAATCCACCGGCATCATTGTAGTTAAGGTGCTTATTCCTGCGGCTGACCTCCCATATCATGGTATATGCGCCTTAAGTCTATGGCAATGTGGCGTGCGAAGTTGGGCGCTACTATAGCAAATTGCTCTCGTGTCAAACCCTGACAAGTCACACACCCTCGAGCGGTATAAGTAGCCACCTCATAGACCCTCCTTCTAACATGCTCCTGGCTCCGACTTAAAAACTGGATGTGTCACTCATGGTTATTGGCTATGTCTGATATATCCGCCTCATGTTGTGATGCCAGATTCAGCTGGTTTTGGACCCTTGCTAGCTCATTCTCTAGCTGGTTCTTACTTGATCCTGCAGCCCTGGCCCGAGCCTTTAGATCATGGATGATAAGGTTGTAATGCATTTCTTCGTGCTTTGGAATGGCCGCTTGTTGCTGATTAGCGGCTTCTATTCTTGCTTGTCGAAGCTGTGCTTTGAAGCGCTTGAACCTCATGTATTAATTGGGTTTTTTCCTCTTTAAACTCAGTATACTGCAAATCCCTATTCACGTTGACGATACTTATATCCCTACGTAGTTTGCGGATGATGGATTCATAGTCTCTTGCTATTTCCTCCTTGGCCTACCCCACTCTTGTTCTAATTTTAGTCTCCCATTCTGTCGTGCTCTTCAGAATTGTCTCTTGCCTAGATCTTATAGCATCTTGGTCATAGAACCACTCAAAATATGCAGGGTCTAACTCTCCTTGATCTTCATCTTCTATCATAGTGTGAAATTCAAGCACCTTAATTTCATCCTAAACCTGCTTAGCATAGGCCTCACGAACAGGATCCTCCGATATTACCTCCCACATGAATCTTTGCATGTGCTCCACTGTGGGCACGACTTGTTTTCGACCTAATTAGCGTAGGGCTCTCATAGGCACATACGGGTGGAAACCCCGAAGACCCATCAAAATCAAAAACGAATGGTGGTAAGACCTGTATATGACCTCTTTTGGTGAGAATGAGTGGTATTTCCATGTGATTCCAGTAGCAGTTAACTTTTGAAGATACCCTCTCCATGCTTCGACGCCCTTGGGGAAGTTACTATCTTCGGTCAAAACTTTAGACCTATCTTCAAGCTCATTGTTGCACCAATGGACGCTAAAATTTACCCGTACGGGGTGAAGGAGAAGGTGCTCTAAAAACCATATCTGGAGTATGATGTTACAGCCCTCAAAGAAATCTTTCCCTTCCTGACATTTGGTTAGGGCACGGTAAATATCTGACAATACCATAGGAATGATAGTGACATCCTTTCCACGCAATAAAGCGGTAACTATGCCAGATAATCGAATATCAATATTTTTGTCATGCCTCGGGAAAACCATCGTCCCTAGAAATGCCACTAGGAAAGCTCTCCGCCCATGGCTTTGCCAAGCTTTGTATCCAATTTTATTATCAAGCTCTTTCCCGTGCTTTGAAAATCCACCCGGACACCCATACCTGTCGTACAAGAAATCTAATCGAACGTGCCCTCGTTCCACACTTGCTATTTTATTTTGGCTGATTGTCATCTGCTCAAGGAACTTACTGCCAGTGACATCCCTCGGGGCCAAGGGTCTCTTCTTCCGAAGCTCATCGCCTAACTTTGTGTATCCAGCTAACTCCTCTAAAGTGGGAGTCATTTCGAAACCATCAAAACGGAATACGTTGTTATTAGGATCCCAGAAATGCACCAACGCCTCGATTAAGTCCCCCCTTGGGTTGATCTCCATAATATTCACAAAGTTACCCAGATGGTCCTTTATCTTTTCCTGCTCACAAACGCCCATATTTTTCCACCATTGCCTTAGCAACCAGGGTGTTTTTATTGCACTAAGCCAGAATCGCAAGGTTCATCATCTTTTAGTTTTTATCGGGTCTTCCACTTGCTGAATTCATATCTTACCTGGATAAATAAAATGTGAGGTCAAGTCCTAATATAAACTCGAAGAAATGACACCAAAGCAGACTTTTGGATAAGACAATGAACGAACTTCTTAGTGGAGAAAATTCCTCGTATTGAAGGATCAGTCAACTAAGACCCAACTGGTCAGACTTGATTGATATGCAAAATTTAGACGAAAAGGACCAGACTCTAGGATGACTAACCACGTATCTCATCGAGGAAGCAAGACATGATAAAAACCGACCGACCGAGGACAAAACGATAAAAGGTGACAAGAGGGACAAGATGGTTATTCTTGTGAAAACGGTTCTTCAGTACTTCGAAGGAAAGTACTATGGCTGTCTCGGTAAAAACATCGTACACATGGATAAACGGGTAAAAGCAGACAAAAAATTCATTATTTTTACGAAAACAACCATTATGGTACTTCCAAAAAGTTTTAAGGTTGACTCGTCTAAGATGGCCGGAAATAAGGGCAACACGGCAAAAATGTAAACAAAATGAATTTGCGAAAATAGCTCCTTGATGCTTCCAAGGAAGGCTGTCCTGGAAAAACAGCCGGAATACGAGGGCAAAACAGTAAAAGGTGACCAAAAATAGCAATTTTTTATTATTATTTTTTTTCGAAAATTTTATGCACATGCGTAATTTTTATGCCCTTTTTTTAAAAAAAATAAAATAAAAATATGGGCTGAACACGATGGAGGTTGCCTACGTATCTCACTGGGTAGTGAGAATCAATCCCGCGTAGTTCGATGAAACCGACTATTTGTTTTCTGATTTTTATGAAAATAATCATTACAACCTCAACTTCAAGACTACTTCAAAAATTTTAGTAAAATAGGATTATTTATACTAAACTAGGAGAATGATTTTTTTTAATTCCGCTCAACTAATTTTTCTAAAATCCAGTCAAGCAATGCAAGCAAAACCTTCCAATGATAGTAGCAAATAGCACATACGATGAGCATGATGGTCTCAAAGAGGATACCTGTCCTATACGGACCCGACTCCCGTGCCAAGCTCGCTAAGTCAAATATACGTGATGCAAATAAAGCAACCCTACTAGGGATATGCGGCATGAGGTTTGTTCTTCTAGGTTTAAATCTTATTGGAGAAAGTATCTAGACTGGCTTACTCGAGCGGACAACTCGAGCCGAGGAGGTTCAGCGTACCAGTAGCATTGCTTTCCGGCTTAGCTGGTGGTGCTCCCCGCCTAAAACATGTGTGACTAAAATCCTTCACCGGGTGACAAACACCTCGGCTATCTCAAAGAAAGCCCGCTATGTCAAGCAAATGCCCAATTTTTAATTTCAAGAAGACTCAGAGGGGGTGTGTGAGAAGACAGTTTATATGTACAGTTCAAAAATATCAAAGCGGTAAAAAGCAAACAAGTAGCACATTATGCCCAAATAAATCACAGTATATACAAAATTAATAAAGCCAATTAAAAGTCAACATGTACAAGCTCGAATTCTGGTTGTCCCCAACGGAGTCGCCAGAGCTGTCACACCCCTTTTTCTACCCCCGAAAGATATGTGTATTATGGATTGTGGGTGGGTTAAAGAGTTTTTCCAACTAAAGTGACAAACTTGAATAGGGATTATTTTGTTTAAGAGTCGCCACTTGGAATTGATTTTTTGGGTGTTCCAAGTCACCTTTTTATTTGAATCCCTAGTCAAAGGAAGGTTTGACTCTATTATTATTGGTCCGCGAAAATAAAGTTCGGGTAAAGAATTCTGTTGACTCGGGAGAAGGTGCAAGGCATTCTCCGAGTCCCGTGGTTCTAGCACGGTCGCTTTTATTGACTAAAATTGGCTTGAATTGATTTTTGGATAAACTGTGCTTTATTTAATTTTTATGTTTTACCTATCCGCTTTTATTTCTTGATTATTAGATTTATTAAAAAAATGATTTTTTTGGATAAATTATGTTGTCATAACCACGCTACGCGAGCGAATGCGTGATCGAGACAAAATTTATTAATTTTATCATAACAGCGCTACGCAAGCGAATCCGCAGTAATGACAAAGATTATTAGTGCGTTATTACTTTTGAAAAAAAAAGGTTACTACACTTGAAGAAATTAATTTTTGAAATTTATTAAAATAAACATCACGCTACGCAAGCGATTCCGTAAAGTTAAAGCGTGCCTATTATTTGCCTAGCTTTTAAACCAATTAATTAAGAAAAGAGATTAAATTATTTAATTAATTATTCAAGAGGGGAGGATATACTACTATTGAATTTTATTTAACTAACCTATAGCTTGAACTTGCTAGGCTTATGCTATATCAATGAGCCAAATCAGTGTGTGTGTTTATGTGTGTGTGTGTGTGTCTATATATNGCTTATTGAAATTGCATGACATTAGGCCACTTATTTATTTGTAAAAAAAAAAAGGGTTGGTTTATTGATTAAGAAAAGAACTCAACTTATGGATACTTGGTATCAATGAGCCAAATATATATATATA
>NC_032000.1:23441455-23500627 GCF_001879085.1 Nicotiana attenuata | reverse complement strand
GGCAAAATTTCATCATTTCTAAGTCTTAAATACCTAGTTGGGAGATTGATTGTGGACCATTGGATGAGGGAGAGATGAATGGATGAGATTTAATCTTGATTCACTTAATGAAACGACGTAGTTTTGAGGCAAAACTACGTAGTTTCGGACCTTTTCAATGGCAGCCCCCTTATCTTGCACTCTTGGCCATTTTTTCTTTCAAATTTGGCCAAATTTCTTCCTTAACCTACTTATTAAACTAAATTTACACCAACAAATAAATTAAATAACTTATTCAAATGATCAATTAACTAGATTGATTCACCAATTGAAAAGTTAGTCGATTCCTAAAATGCCAAATGAAGGAAGAATTATAATTTTTTGGTATTTTCATGATAGAAAATATTCAATTAAGACACAAAATTTGAGAAAAACAATTAAAATAACAAAACACTAATAACTTCAGGAGGTGTTAAAATAGTGCAAAAATTAGGTGTTCATAATCTCCAGGCCGAGTAATGAAGGGACTGGGTATAGATAGCCAAATCTCCATTGTATGTACAAAGTCAACACGTATTTCCTACAAGAATATAATCAAATCTTCAATGTATGAATGAAACTAGCATCCACGATACTCCAACAAATCTCCAATGTATGAATGAAACTAGCATCCACGATACTCCAACAAACAGAACAGAGCGCCACCCTTACGACGGGATACTACTTCGACGCCAGCTTGAAAGTAACATCCTAATGGCTAAGGCCATCGACGAAGAAACGAGTTTGAATTCACTCGAACTACGACGGGATACTACTTCGACGCCAGCTCAAAAGTAACATCCCGGTGGCTAAGGCCACCGACGAAAGATATGAGTTCGATTTCACTCGAACTACGGCAGGATACTACTTTGACGCCAGCTCGAAAGTAACATCCCAAAGGCTAAGGCCATCGTCAAAAAGCAAAATCGGCTTAACAGTTCGACAAATACCCAGAATATCATAAAGATTACAAAGATTACCACTGAATCAACAAAACATTTTCTTCATTACAACATGTTACTAGCACCTATCTTTACAATGCTCAAAGACACCCTTACAAAAATCATGAAGCAAAAGTAAGTACAAACCAAAAATTATGCATCATCCACGGTAGCATACACATCTTCATACCAAGAGTCTGAGGCAAGACGGTTCGCATCATCAGAGTTGATGTCATCCCCGTCAAGCGAAAGAGGGTCGTATCCGCATGCCTCACGAGCTGCACGAGCTTTGGCACGCACATCCTGAAGCTCTACTTCAGATGCCCTCCCGTCAGCATGAAGGGCCTTGTAAACATCAAGCATGGCTTCAGCGTGAACCCACAAATCATATAAACGACGAGGCACGATAGGATCGGCTGAAGCACAAGACGTAGAAGGTTGTGTCGGTGTGCGTCCTCCGCTCTCAGTGATGCCACTTGTCCGGTCAATGCGGATAGCTCTGCCTCCAACTCCTTTACACGCCCCTCAGGCCCCGCTACCTTAAGCTTGAATGCCTCCTTCTCCTTGGTCCGCTCCTACCTACGTACACAGAGGGTAATTTCCAAAACCGCCGCTTCAGAAATAACGGTCGCCAGACTATCGGCACTCACACTCAACTCGCCCTTGAGTTCGCTGATCTCCGCCGCCTTCAAACCCAATTCAATGTTTAATCTAGCCATCCTTGCTTGTAGGTCGACATTCTCAGTCATCACCCCTCTACTTAACTGGAGCTCATCTTCCTTCACCTTAAGAGACGCCTCGAGTTCACTATTGCGGGCAACGACCTTCATGAGATCCTCGTCTCGCTGTCTTAACTCCTCGACCTTGCCCGCCAATTGATCCTCCCTCTGTTTAAGCCCTTCGCGGAATAGTTGGCAATCAGGGTCTTGATTATAAATGTCGGCCATCGCACGATGCTTGGTGCGATATTCTTGATATTTAGAAGACATCTTCCCATAGATGGCCGTCCTCTTCCTTTCCCAGCGCTCGCGCTCAATCTCCACGATAAGGGTCTGGCACAACAAGAAAAAGTTAAAACAAAAAGACAGGCCAAAAATAATAACGCAAACCCAACAAGGTAAAGGAAAAGAAAGATATCTACTCGCAAGGCCATGCCGGCGACGTTCCGAGACAACTCTTTGTCATTCATCGCTCTAAGCGCCTCGCTCTCAGGGGAAGCACATAAAGGGGCTAAAACAGACGCCACCTGATCACAGTTAGACAACAAGTTGTAGTCCCCAGGGACAACTATATGCCGATCAGAACCCTCCACTCTGATCTCTACATGAGTATGGCATTCTAAAAACTCACGAACGTCCCCCGGGTCGACATCCGAACCCGAGCCGTCGCCCTCGATGCGGGGACCCCCTCCGATGTTAGAAGATATGCCACCCTCAGCGGAGCGCATAGAACCACTTCCTGGGTAAACCCCTTCCGTATTGGGGGACCTCCCTGCCAAGATAGCATCGGCCATAAACATGGCACAAGCGCCATCGCGATGCACCCGTCCTACTTTTACCAGTGTCCACAGCCACATCTTTCCCGAGCTCCAATCTCCTCCATTTCCTCACTAACGACTCGTACCCATTAGAGAATTTGTCTGCGAGTTGATGGATCGGTACGGAAGAAGCCTCTTCCATCACGACCATATCGCGAGAATGATCTATCATCTATATCGGTTGAGCACGACCCTTCCGAACGGACTCACTTAGTGTAGACTACATTCCTGCAGCAGCGACAGCCTGTCGAAATGCGGGGACTGGGGCCCTCCACCTAGAAGCTCCTCGACCTGTTATCGTAAAGAGTCATATCAATGGGCAATGGTATACCGTCAATGAGTGATATAGAGGAAGACACTTACTAGATGAAACCCTCGGCCCAAAGCGTTTTACGAAAATAGGCCAGTCTCGAGTATCCACTGCATGGGGGAGCAGACGGGCTACCCAATCCCTTATACCTGCAATAGGGCGAGGTGGACACCCCAAAACTGCAAACTAGAAGTAAACAAATAGTAAGGTAAATGAAGAAGAAACAAAAGAGTAAAACAAGTGGCGACACTTACGGTTCTCGTTCCATCGCTCCGGGAACCTAGCAGGGTCAGATACGATATGTGCGGTTCTGACGAAGAAGTACTTGTGCCAAAATTTATGACTCGCTCGGTCGTCGGTCCCAATCACCATCCCTTTTGTCCCACGGTGCCTCAAATGCACCATGGTACCTCTGTGAAAGCTGGGTGAAAATAAGTGCAGAAGGTGGTGAACGGTAACCTCACACCCCGAAAACTCCGCGTATTTTGTCAACAGCAGGAGTATTTTAAGCGTATGGTATTCATAAAAAGCACAGTACCCAGGCCTACAGGCTTCCACAAAGTCCCTTCCCGCTAGAACCATATCAACATGAGAGGGAATGTTATACTATGCACGGAGAGCATCGATATGAACTTGCTCCGTTTCAGAGAACACAGGGATAGGAGTAGGGGGAGGATCCTTAAGAAAGTCGCTTCGAGACATAGGGTGTCTCGGCAGCAACTCCTCCACGGTAGGAAAGCTATCCCCCTCCTCCACCATTATGCCCTTATCGCCAAAAGGGGGCACCACGGATAACGAAGTGGCGTCAGAAACCCCTTCCCGAGATCGATGTGATCTAAGCATCTCTTCAGCGAAAATGTGATGAAGTTACAGGGAAAGCTAAGAACAAAGAACGGGGGAAGAAGAAGCAGAGAAAACGTTTGAAGCAAACACGGGGGAGATGAGAAAGAATAACAAGAGACGAAATGGCCAAGAGTTTTTGAAAAAACAAACCCTCCCCTATTTATAGGATTGGGTGGCACCAAAATCGAAGTAGGAAGACTGCAAAGTGGCACCAAAATCGAAGCGACAAGCCGTCAGCCCCTATCTCGAAAACATGCATAATGATGACGCATATGGAGATGATGTCATTTATTGATAAGACACACCACCCAGGGTCTTGTTGAGCACGCTAACCCCCATTGTTGGCCAACTCATAACACTCCGTGAAACTAAATTTCTCCACGAAGAATGGATGGTGTCCCCTTATCAAGGACGCACCAAATTGCAACCTCGACAAGCGGATGGACTAACTATATGGGTCCAAATTGGGACAACCACAACCATCGACAAATACGACAGAAGATGAGGTCTTCATAGCTAGACGCCCTGCGAAGGACGGCTGACAGCAAACAGAGGACGGATGACTTTTGCAGTAGTGTAGGCCCCATAGGAGGCATTAGGAATATACTCGCGAATATTCCCTATGGTACGTTTCGAGAGTTCAGAAGGGGGTTGTCCCTTATATATAGTGGGAAAAACATCATGTAAAGGGACTTTTTTCTCTTTCAGCTAAGGATTCTAATTGTAACACCCTTTCGATATTAACGATTGGCATTCTCAATGTGTGATCACTGACCTTCATAAGGTCAACAAATATTTCCCATTGTGTTCATCGTTTATACCTTTTGTTCTAGAGTTCATTATACTCAACTAAGATTTACCCCTTCACTCTCTTTGATTGATTTGTTCAAAAAGGTTCCAATATCTTTTGAATCAAACAGGCTTCAGATACTATAGTTTATCATCTGTAGAACATAGAAAAAGATAAGTCTGTCACTATCACGAAATAATCACTTGAAAATGACTTGTAATGAATTTAAGCCACCAAGAAAAAAAAGAGAACTAGCTTGCTTTCTTTCAGCAGAAATCATGTGGGAAAAAAGTAAAATACATATAGCAGATAAAGTAATAACGACTCCATAGTAGATATTTTAGACCAAAATTTCAGGTCAAACATGTGACAGGTTGGCACCCGGTGCCGTACTGGCCGAGCAAACCACTCTGTAACTCGTGATCCTTCGACATAAACTAGAACATACTCATTCTTTCTGTAAACTATCATTGGCCAACGTGGCCACAACTCGTTATACTCAAAACATATCTATATGTACAGGCCGAGGAGGCCACTATGAGTATCGGCACTGAACAACCTAGAAGGAAACATAAACGAGGGCCGACCAGACCACCTACATACTGTACATAAAGAACCCGTGTCTACAAAGCCTCTATGAGTATCTGGCATCAAAACATGGTCGGGACAGGGTCCTAGCCTACCCATAAGTTTGTAGCAAAGCTTTGACACCATGACTTATAGACTCGGCTGCACTTCGAATGAAGTGGAGTCTTACCAATCCTTTGTTAAATGCTAACCTCGTCTACTATGAGGGCCCGTCAAACTGATTACCTACACTTGCGGGCATGAGTGCAAAGTCCACAACAAAAAGGACGTCAGTACGAATAATGTACCGAGTATGTAAGGCTGAACTGAAACATAACAATAAGACAACATCAATGAGAGTTATAAAAATCAACCTGAATCCTTGAAGTGCCATTGAGGGCCATGATATGCATACTAATTATACTTATATATTTAATGCCTCTCTTTGGGACTATTATCCATGCCGTAACATGACTGTCCAACTGATCAGTGCTAACTGTATGATCTGCCATAGCTCGATGGTAAACGCATGACTGCCCAACCGGCCGTAGCTCAGTGATAAAAACATGACTACCTAAAACAATCACTTGTAAGACGAACTCATGTGGGCTTCAGATACTACAGTTTATCATCTGTAGAACATAGAAAAAGATAAGTCTGTCACTATCACGAAATAATCACCTGAAAATGACTTGTAAAGAATTATAAGCCACCAACAAAAAGAAAAAGAGAACTAGCTTGTTTCTTTCAGTAGAAATCATGTGGAGAAAAATTAAAATACATATACCAGAATAACGACTCCATAATATATAATTTAGACCAAAAAATTTCAGGTCAAACATGTGACAAGTTGGCACCCGGTGTCGCACTGACCCGAGTAAATCACTCTGTAACTCATGATCGTTTGACGTAAACTAGAACATACATAGGCCGACTTGGCTAAACTCATTCTTTCTGTAAACTATTATGGCCCAACCAACCATAGCTCGGTGGTAAAGTAGGAATACCATAGCCATGCCCTTATAGATATGGTACATGCGTATATAATGTCATTACTCGTTTACATATATACCTACAATGCATGAAGAACCTTTTAGGATCATTAGGACATCTTTCGGAATGACTTATAGTCGTTCACCCTCCAATTATGTTATGAATATTGACATATTTATCGTATGCCTCAATAGGGACTTAGGAATATATCTAGATATGCTTTGCATTACATTTCATAAGAATGAATAACATAGACATCCTCAACTACTAAAAGTAGAACTATTTATGGAATAACATTACGTTTACTTTTTTGTCACTTGGTTCATGCCAAATAAATGAAGGATTAGACTTAAGATACCTTTGTTGATTACAACTCAATATACACCGCCTGTAGTACCTCAATCAACATCATCAGAACTATGGTTAATAACATTGAAGAACTCAAAAAATATTTCTAAGCTAGTAGCTCTCTTACGGAAAATTGGGCAGCACTTTCCCTTATTTTCTCACTTCCCCGATTCAAAACAACACCAAACAACAATATCAACAACCAACCTATCCATTCAGCCCCTCAACAACGTAAGAACAATTCCACAATTCAAACAATAGTACAATGAGCGACAAGCTCGATTTATGATTAAACAACTAAAGTTTAAGACCCGTTCTTTCTTACAAAATTTATTAATACTAACCACAACATATTCAATTATCCCTACTGATTTCTAGCCATAATACTATTTTAAAACAACTTCATAAGAGTCTCACAAGTTCAACATTCAAAACTGATTTTTCAAATTACTAAAACATGTTTCCGACTTTTTTTTTCTTTCAATTCAAGCAACACAACCAACGGTACATTATTAAGCCTCTTCTCATGTAAACCAGCCATGAATTCAACTTGAAAATAAGTTCACAATACCTCAGCAAATATGCAATAACAACAACATGCTAATCCTTTCGAAACTTATAAGTTCTAGTCCGTATAACCGAGCTACAACTCGTAGAAATCTCTATATTTGTAAGTGATTTGGACACCTATTCATCAATTTGTAAGTGATTATGGACGAGTAAGGTCGTGATTAGTGGTGGCAAAATGGATAAAAATATCCATCCATATTATCCACTAAAAGATGAGTTGTATAATGAACTTTTTAAAAATGGATAAAATATGGATAAGATCCATATTATCTACTTTAAAAATGAATACTTAATGGTCTACTAATAGATTTAACTTTTATATTTGCAAAGACTTAAATTTGGGGTTCCTCAAATTTGGGAGACAAGAAATTTGTTTACCTTGAAAATATGAGTAAAAATTAAATTTGATTTGTGGTTTTAAAAATATGTGATTTAGTTCAATACCGATTAATAATCAAGAAGTATGAAGTATAAATGAACGAAATGAGTGAATCAAACCAGTGTTACCACACAGTATCGTCCTCGAGCTTAGTAACCTCGAGATGAACCAAGAACAATAAATTAAGAACAGTAAAGAGAAAAGTCAAGTCTGATAAACAATGAGCCAGAAAAATAAGATAGTATATTCTTTGCCAATGATTAGATGGTGTTTTCAAATGATTGGGGTCCCCTTTATATAATAGGGGAGCCCAAAATAACGTACATTCCTATTTACAGTAAGGAATCTTATTGGGACAGCTGTCTAACCGCCTAGTACGGGTTTGTACAATTCTATTCCGGGATTTGCGCCATGATTTTGGGGACGTGGCAGGAATCTCGCTCATTCTATTACGATCCATAACGGCATTATTTCGAAGTCGAGCATGCTCGGCTTCGACATCCATCATGCTTCAATCTTCGAGCACTGCACTCTGTCTTCGAGATTGAGTCTGGTCCATCGAGCTCGAACTCGACCTTTCCTGAACTCTAGCTTAAAAGCGATCCCTCAAGCCCGGGAAATGGGGCATACCTGATTTCGACCGTATACAAATAGTCCCCGCGTTTCTTAGAGTAAAATGATAAATTTGAACCTCGATTCTCTGGAATCTCTTATGATGATGCTATTCCTGTGACGTAGGCGCTCAAAGTGACCGGAATGTCCCGTCGATTCGCTTCCCCAAAACATTAAATGCACACCAGTAATGGTCGACCACTAGCATCGCCGAACCGTCGCCTCTCATCTATAAATATGGAGTTTCTTCTTTGAACCAAAAACTTTACCTATTCATTGCATTTACTCTGCTCACTTTTCCCCTTCATCTCTTTCTCCTCTCGCTACTTTTACTCCGATCACCGGAAAACTACTCCGATCACCGGAAAATGCCAAGATCCCATAAAACATCACGCTCTGTTACCGCATGTACTCCTGAGTTTAAATCTATGGCTAAAACTTCCAAAATAGTCCCCCAAAAAGAGAAAGCATCATCTTCTTCCACTGCTCGGCCGGCCAAACCGGTGGTGCCGCCGGCTCTTCACGAAATCAGCCCCGATCCTTGTGTGATAAAGAAGGACTTCAATGTTGAGAATCCCCCGATATTCCAAGCCGATGCAAACATATATCTCGATATTAGTTCAATATCAAAGAAGTACCTCAAAGCCATAAAGAGGGACTGCGGCTGGGGAGACGAGCTCGTGGTTCAGATCCTGAGCCCCGAGGAAAGCATCACTACCCACGTGGAGGGGTTCTTAAGTGTTTACACTTACCCTTTTACATCGGGCCCCTCGATCCGATAGTGATCGATTTTTGCAAAACGTACGGAGTCACCCTCGGCCAAATCCACCCCTCTTTTTGGCGCATCATGATCATGCTGCGATATTTTTTTGGTAAGGCTGTGGGATTGGAGTTTACCCTCAACCATCTCATTTGGCTGTGTCGGCCTCAATTATTTCGAGGGCTCATCAAACTTCAACGCCGATCAAAAAAGGCTTTCTTCACTAGTAATGACGAGGACAAAGATTGAGGCTGGATGAGCCGGTTTATCAGAGTGAGGATTTTGGATGTCATCCCTAGGGGAAAGATGCCATTCCCGGAGAGGTGGAACTTTAATCGTAAGTGAACTCCTTTTCCAAATACCTATTCATATTCTGCTTTCATGTTTCATAATGCCTTTGCCCTTTTTGCAGTCGTTGCTTGGACGCCCCACGCGGTCCCCGACCTCGAGGATTGGGTACGAAAATTAGCTGCAATCTCATCGTACGATGAGCGCAAATGGCGCGAATTATCGAAGGGCAAATGGGAGGCCAAACATCATGGTAAATTCTCTTCTCAGGTTTTTTATTATTTGATAACTAGGGATTCTAGTCCATTTTACACTCCTTTTTACTTGAGTTTTGATTAAAAATGTATACAAATAGTCCCAAAGGCTTACATGTTGTACTTGTTTGCATGGTTTGGTCAAGAAAGTGACAAGAGGTCAAAACCAGTTCAAAAAGGAGTGAAACCTACACAAGTACCAAGAACAAGTCAAAGCACTACTGCAGCATAAAATCTACTACAACTGCAACAGACCCACCGCGGTCGCACTCCATTTAGTGCGGTCCGCGGTGAGGAGATTCAAAGAGTTGCAAAATTTGGAAGCTCAAGCACTGCGGTCCGCGGTAGATTCTTCGCGGCCACAGTAGCCTCACCGCGGCCGCAATCCATTTTATGCGGTCCGCGGAGAGGAGATTCAGAGAGCTGGGAGTTTTGAAGATTGGAAGCCATCGCGGCCGCAATCCATTTTTTGCGGTCTGCGATGAAGCCACTGCGACATCCATTTTATGCTGTCCGAGGTAGATAGATTCAGAGACTCAGAAATCAAGCCAAAAAGCCTCACTACGGCCGCGTTGCATTTTCCGTGGTCCGCAGTACCTCCGTCAGGGGTATTCTTGTCTAGAAAATTCAGCCTTGTATAAATACCCTTTTTCAAATTTTTAGGGCATCTAACTTTTAGCTGAGCACGTGAACGGTGGTTTTAGCCTATTTTGAGTAATTTTATAGTTGGTTTAACATTGAATCTTCAATTCTTAGTTTGTAATCATATTATATGGGCTATTCTTCATCTAAATATCTGTTTTCCTCTATTATTATGAGTAGCTAGACCCATTAGCTAGGGTTGTGGCTCAACCCTAGTGTGGGTGTTTGATGGGTCTTTTGTTCTAAGGCTTAGATGTTTATGGGTGGTTGATATTTGAACTGATTTGTGCTTTCCATGTTGAGTTAGTGGTTGCAAACACTAATTTGTGCCTATTTGACTTGGTTCTTCTTGAGAAAGAGAGCTTGAGTCTAGGGAATTTAGTTCAACAAGGAATTGGGGCATATTCAAGAGATTGATAGCCCCAATTAAAGGGTTAAATCTAGAGATAGTAATACCCGACTTGAGCCTACATTTCTTGCATAATTTTGACACCCAATTGGTCTTGAGAAAGTCAATTAGGGCAAAGCCACTCAAGCTACCGAGAGGTATAGAGTGAGTAGTGTCGTGCATTGCCTGTATCGCAATCTGCAAACATAACAGCTTTGCCATAGGCTCTAGAACCCGCCAAGTATTCACCTAGGAGAAAGTCACTTCCCTAGTGCCTTGTTAACCATTTAGAAAACCTTACAAGCATTCATACTTAGCTTAATTTCGCATATCATTAGCATAAAATTAGAAGTAACAAACAAACAAATATGATTGGAAGTGTAATCAAGAGCACTACGCACTGCTAGATTAGATAGAAATCCAACTCCAAGCATTGCTCTAGCTCCCTACGGATTCGATCCCGACCTTCTCGGGTAAAAGCTGCATCGACCGCTCTTGCCACTTTGTAGTGGTTTAGGGTTGGACCCGATCACTTTTTGAGGGTTGGACGCGATCACTTTTTGGCACCGTTGCCAGGGAGCTAATGATTTTGGCTATCTATCTAAATAGTTTTGTGTATTATTTTTTTCCCTTCTGTGATGCTAACTTGTGTGTGACGCCAATTCAGGTAGAATGGCGGCAAACAAAAACAATGACCCTCTTGGAAACATGGTTCAGGGGCAGGAGGTTGATGATAACGAAGATGAGGAGGTGCCTCTAGTGCCTCAAGGACAAAGGAGAGGCCGCCAGGCCAATGCTAATGATAATGTTCCAGACCCTCCCCCGCCACCTCCAAGAGTGGCTCCTCGGGTGCTTCCCAACCAAGGGTATGCGAGTGAAATTGTCCCACCCCATATCCGGGCGGGCAATTTTCAAATTACCAATGTGATGCTGACCTTGTTGGAGCAGCGAGGGTATTTCACAGGTGCTCCCTATCAGAATGCTTACAAGCACCTTAAGGGTTTCGTGGATACCTGTTGGGGGAGCAAGCAAACAAACGTGTCAGAGGATGCACTTCGGTTGAGACTATTCCCTTTTTCACTAAGAGGGAAGCTTTGGACTGGCTTGAACGTCTTCCCAACCATTCCATCACTACTTGGGATGAGTTGGCGGATAAATTCACTGCGAAGTTTTTCTTACCGGGGCACATGGAACCTTTGAGGGTTGAAATCTTAGCTTTCAAATAGGATCCCAACGAACCACTACACGAGATTTGGGAGAGATACCGGACTATGGTAAAGGAGTGTCCCAACAATGATATGACTGAGGCAATGATACAACAGACATTCTACTGAGGCAGTGAACCAACTCACCGGGGGCAATTTTATGAACACACTGTGTGATCAAGCTTGTGAGATATTGGATGAGATGGCGGACACTTCTTCCGCTTGGAAAAGTAGAGCAAACGTGCCACAGGGTGACCCCACGGTCATTCACTTGCATAAGGAGCTCCATGATCATGGACAGGCAATCGCAGAACTTACAACAACAATGAACCAGCTAGCAAAGGCACAAGTACAACAGGTTCAAACTCCACGACAAGTGAATGCTATGGAGGGTGTCAACATGTTAGTGAACAAAAGAAGACAAAGAGGGCAACAAAACTAAGGGAATTCGGATCAATATGATCAAGATAGTGGTGGGTTCCAATATGATGGGTATGATGAGCAGAATGACGAAGTGCAGTACGTGAATAACTATCAAGGCCAAAGGGGCGATTCTTCTAACCAACAACAACAATGGAGATCCCAAGGCAATTGGGGAAATCAACAACAACAAGGGAACAATAATTGGGGGAACGACAACCAAAATCCAAATTGGGGTAACCAAAACAATAATCAAAACAATCAGGGTAATTGGGGTAACAACAACAACAACTGGGGTGGAAACAACAATCAGGGTTGTTGGAACAATAACAATTAGGGAAATCGGGGGCAAGGCTTTCAAAGGCCCCCGATGTATCAACAACCAAACAATCCACTCCCATTTCCATCCCAAGGTTCTAGTTCATCCAACAAAGACATGGGGAGAATCGAGATGAAGCTTGAACAGATGATGAAAAAGAATGCTGACTCCGATGCTCAATTGGCATCCCACAATACCTCAATCAGGAACTTGGAGGTTCAACTAGGCCAAATCTCACAATCCTTGAATACTCGCCCTAAGGGGGCTCTACCTAGTGATACGGTAGTCAACCCGAAGGGTGGGAACAATACCGGGCATGCAATGGCGGTAACTACAAGAAGCGGACGAGGCGGTGATGTGAACGCCTCCAAACAAAAAGAAAATTTGAGTGATGAAGTTGAGTTGCAAGAGGATGAGATCCCTTTGGTGGTTGAGAATGTGATTGATGAGAACTTGAATGAAGAAGTGAGGATTGATATCAAAGATACCGAGGTGGTGTGAGCACGTGATTTTTGCCCCATATGAATTACTCCCACAAATTCAAAACAAAATATTTTTGGAAACTGGGAACTGGTTTCCGACCAAGACGCTATTAACTGGTCGAGTTTCGTTGATTGCCTCATTCAGCGAGTTGTTTCAATTCGTTGATTCAAGTCCGGTCAAATAGGTACTCCCCTCTCTTTTCTTTCGATTCTGTTTTTTTTATTTGTTTTTCTCTCATGTTTTGTTACTTCGTTCCCGTTTCTTTTTATTTGGAATAGTTTTAGTTTGTTTAGGGTCGTTGATGTTCAATTGGTTAATAGCATAGACTTAGGGTTAATTATTAAAATCATTCAAGTCCAGATTACTTCTGTGTTGGTTGTTAATTGATGATTTGAAGTTGTTCGAATGTTCTGGGCTGGTTTTGGTCTAATTTTGATGCTGTGGTTATGGGCTAGGCAGCCTAAACCCAAGTTTATTGCTAAGAGTGAGCATGAGGGCCTGGCAGAGTAATTAAGGGACATTTGGGGGGGAAATTTAGGTAATTGGGGAGGGGAATATTTTGATAACAGATTTAGAAGCTTCTAGGAAGCTGGGTGGGTGGGGGGGGGCTTAAAATGAGTTTCAGATTTTTAACTAAGGACTAAGTGGCAAAAATAAAAATTCAAAAAGGGCTAATTGTGAAATCTGATCTCCCTTTGGTTGCCCTATTGCCTTGCCTATAAAGGCATCTTATTCATGCCTTGAAAGGCAGACTGGGAAGAGAATGGAAGAGCTAAAAAATATAAAAATAGAGACAGCTGACTGGTTGAAAGAATTACTGTTTTATTTTCTGAGAATTCGTGAGGTTTTTGATTTCTAGAGTGATTTCTGATTCTAGTAGCTGAAATGGATTAAATCTGGTTTTCAAAGTTTGGTTTGGGACTGCTTCTTCTACTGCTTCATACCAATTTTCTTTGGTTTAAGTTGTTTATTGAAACTGGTGTTGCTCTGCCGTGGTTCCTGCTGATACCTCACTTCTCTGTTTCTTTTTTACTTCCAGCTACATATCCCTGACCTTAAGCATGTAAGGATTGATTCATGAAGTGTTTCTTTGTTGAGGAAAAATGAATATGTTCTCTGTTATTAGATGTTCTCATTTTTAGTTTCTCTCCCAGTTTGTCTTGTCGATTTTATCTCTGCATGTTTAGAGTGAGATTGTGCTTTGAATGATGAGTTTTACATTGAAACTGTAATGGGATATCATGTAGCATTTACTAATTTTCACCTATTTAATTCTTAGGCTCTATTGTTGTTAAAAGTGTCCGTTAAATTTAAGACCCATGAATATGTCCTTAGGTTCAGATTACTTGAATGTTTTTTTAGTCAGAAGTTGCTAGAGTTAAGATTGAGCATGTGTTTGAAAGCTGAAGCCATTGAATTTTGTTTCCCCTGTTGGTTTAATCTTATTTGAGAGTGGTAAAAATGAAAGAAGTAATGGAATATATGAATGAGGTTTGGCTTGGTTAGATATGCAAAGGTTGTGTTATAAGCTCGAATCATAAAGGTAGGGGTCCCTGTGGTGTGAGGCTAAAATCGAACTAAGTATGCTTTAAATGTTTGATCACCATGGAACTTTATATAATTTCATTTACTGTTCATACAGATTAAGCGAGGTTTTTGTTTGTTTGCAATTTCATTTTGCATCAACAATTTGTTAAGTAATTGCAATTGTTTTCCTTTTGTCCTTGCAGTTAGCAAAAGTTTGTTTAAGATTATTTTGATAATATGTTCCTAACCCTTTGCGATTGGATTTGTTCAGCACTATATGCTTGTATTCCCAGTAGCTAGTACATTTCGCTTTGTCAATTTCATTTGGCTCCTGATGTATCTCGATCTACTGTTCTAATTACAATACATCAATAGAATGAGTTTTCATAGGCTACTAATTTAATTTAGTTCATATAGTCCGAGGCGTGCCACCCACAGTTTAATTATACGTGGCCCAAGTATTAATTTCATAACTTAGATATAAAAATGGTTAATGTTCGTAGAAAAGCCTTTAGGGCCATTTAAAACACAATTGTGATTGTGTATACGTCCGCGTAACATAATTACGATTAAAAGAAAACAAAAAGGAGTATGCGTTCGCGCAACTTTGGCCAAACTTCTTAATAATAATAATATAGCATTATTAATTGTGGACACGTTCGCGTGACATGATTTTGACGCGCCAAACAAATGGGTATACGTACGCATAACCCGTTTTAATTTAAAAGCGGTAAGAGGTAAAAACACATAGGTTCTAAAATCAGGAATTTGACAATTTAATAAGCCAAGTATGATCAAAGCGACCGTGCTAGAACCACGGAATTCGGGAGTGCGTAACACCTTCTCACGGGTTAACAGAATTCCTTACTCGGATTTTTGGTTCGCGGACTGTATTACAGAGTCATTCTTTTCCTCGATTCGGGATTCAATCTGGTGACTTGGGACACCATTAAATCTCCCAAGTGGAGACTCTGAAGCTTCTAATAATATAATCCCGTTTCGATTGTCCTTTAGTTGGAAATAACCCTTTTATACCCTTCCGGGGGTGTAGGAAAAGGAGGTGTGACAGCTCTGGCGACTCTGCTGGGGACAAGAACCCAGAACTTCCGGTTCAGGGTTCAAGAATTCGAGCTTGTTTTATGATTTTTACTTGGCTTCATTTATTGTTGATATTACTATATTCTCTGAACCTTCTTGTGCTAAATGCTATCTGTTTATCGCTTTACTATTGTTGAATTGTATATAATTGTCTTCTTACGCCACCCCTCTGAGTCTTCTGAAAATGATGCATACGTTCGCGTAGCCCGCTTTTTCTGTAGAAATTATACCAAATAGAGCGAGGCTGGGCAAGCGACAAGGCCGGGAAGACTTTAGTGCTCCCGGTACGTCGCCCACTCCTAGGCCCCAGTTGTCCGCTCGGGTACCCGAAGTCTAGACCAAAACCCCATGATTTAAACCTAGAAAAACACAGCTTCATGCCAGATCCCTAGTAGGAGCGCTTGTTTGCATCACGTGCATTTGACTTAGGGGACTCAACATAGGGGTTGGGTCCGTCTAGGACAGGTGTACCCAAAATAACAGACCATCCTGATGCATTCTATGTGCTATGTGAACATTTATTTGTTTCGGCTTGCATGCTGACCGGCTAGGGAAAATAAAGCAAAAAGGAAAACCAAGAGTGATGTAAGGAAGAAATAAAGCCCGGTTCTAAAGAAAAACCCAATATTTGAAAATATCCCGAAACTCTGCCAAAAAAAAAGTTATTTCAAAAGAGTCAAAGCTGCCCAAACTACGCCAGTTTGATTCTCACAGGGTGTGGGATACGTAGGCAACCCCCATCGGGTCCAACTTCCTTTTAGAAATATAGCCCAAAAAGAACAAAAATTTTATTATTATTTTAAATAAGTAAGGTGATGCCATTCTTGTCAAAAATAGCCGAATGTCCCCAAAAGGGCGCCAGAAGGCTGTGTTTGCAAGAACCGCCGCCTTTGGTCATTTTTCAAGGTGTTGGCCGGTTAGCGAACACAACCTTAAAATCTTCTTCCTCGAGGTGCTGAAAGGCCGTATTGGCAAAGCCGGATATTTTTATGAAAATTTTGAAAAAATAGTGATAACTTTTTGAGTCAAAATGAGTCTTGATTTTTCTCCTGTTAATTTCCTTTTTGAGCATGTTGGTTTTTATGGTAAAAATTCGGTAGGATGAGTCGTTGTAGTCAAAATATTTTATTTTTATTTGAAAATCCCAAAATGTTTTATTATTTATTTTTATCCTCCAGAACTACGCTCGGTCTGATTCATGCGGGGTCATGATACATATGCAATCTCCATAGGATTTGACCATAACCAAAAGAAAGAAAAGAGTGATAAAAAAAAGAGGAAAAGAAAAAGAGAGGAAAAATAAGAGCAAAAAGAAAAGGAAAAGAGAGAAAATAAGAAACCGTGAGGAGGAAACAATGGCAAAATAAGAAAGAAAAATGAGAGAATAAAAACAAAGAAAGGGCAAAGGAAAGAATGAAAAGAAAAAAGAGAAGGAAAAACAGAAAAAGAAAAAGAAGTTGTAAACGAAAATAAGGAAAGCCGGGATGACGCAAGCAACCGATCAAATGCATAATGGAAACGGTTAACTGCTTAGGTGCATTCATTCCCCAAATGTGCGGTTGCCTGTCTGTTAAGCTCTAATCACTAACAAGTTGGTTGTTGACAATTCAGTACAGAAAGGTGGTTGGTTTGTGGTTCCCGAAATAGTAACTCCTCTCCATAACATAAAGTCAAAAGGCAATGGCAGACAACAACAGAACTGAGTTGGTTGATATCGGGGCCCGAAAGCAGTTGGTGGAACAGGACAATAGGTTGGTTGAAGAGGTAAAGATGTTAAGACAACACATGGCAGACATGTATCAGGCTTGGATGACTGGGAAGGCACCACCCCCGCCACCACTTAGCTTCCTAGATGCTGCGCTTACCCAAGCTCCGGTCTCAATACCAGATGATCCTCCATACTCTCCAGATCCACCCGCTTATCTCCAAGCTCATGATGCCCAATATTACCCCTCAGAGGTTGCCCCCAAGCTTCCCTACTCATACAAACAGGGCCCGCAGGATGAGCCTCATGTTGAAAATGAAAGGTTCACAGGAAGAGAAGGGAAAGATGGGATACCCAGGAGGCTGAAAGGCATAGAACAATACTTGACGAACAAGCAAGGAAGGGGAGACCAAGGTAGCATGGCTTACAAAGAATTGTCTGTGTCCCCGGACGTTCGCCTGCCCGCGGGGTTCAAGGTGCCAAAATTTAACTTGTACGATGGGTGTGGAGATCCGGTAGCCCACTTGAGGGTCTATTGCAGTGAAATGAGAAGCGTTGGAGAGAAAGATGACCTGTTGATGGCATATTTCAGTAAGAGCTTGACTGGGGTAGCTTTGGACTGGCATACTCGTCAAGATATTGGTAAGTGGCCTACATTGGGTGACATGGCTCAAGATTTTGTTCGACACTTTCAATACAAATCAGGTGTTACCCCAGACCACTCCTCCCTATCTAAAATGGAAAAGAAACCGGAGGAAGGATTTAGAGAGTTTGGGCTCAGATGGAGGGAGCAGGCTGCTCGAGTCAATACCCCGATTGGTGAAAAAGAAATGGTTGAGCTTTTCCTACAAGCCCAGGGGCCCATCTACTTCAGTCATTTGATCCCGGCCATGGGAAAGCCTTTCAATGATGTGTTAAAAATGGGGGAGCTAGTAGAAGAGGGAATCAAGTCAGGCAAAATCATGAGTTGTTCGAAAGACATTCAGAACATCCCAGTAAGCTGCGGTGGAAGAAAGAGAAACAGAAAAGATGATCCGATGGGCTTTCCCGATCAACATTTCCAGCCTCGACATCGTCCCCATGGATATCCTTGTGCGCCGGATGATCTTCCCCAAGGCCACTTCTCTCCACAGAATTCCCAAAGTCATACATCACTTTCCCAGTACCCAGCTCCACAAAATACCTATCTACCCCCACGAGCCTACCGAAAACCCCCTGGATCGGGTTTCCGGCCCAATCAAGCCTTTAAGAATGAGAGGTTACGGAAGAAGAAAACCTTCACTCCATTGGGAGAGTCATATGCCAGTCTGTTCCAGAAGCTAAGGAAATTGGACATGTTGAAGCCGACCCAGATAAAACTGCCAAAACCTCTTCCAAAGAAGTTTGATTTTTCTCAAAAGTGCGCATATTGCTCAGATGCCCCAGAGCATGACATAGAGAAGTGTTGGAATCTGAAGAATGCGATTCAGAAGCTTATTGATGCAGGCGACATTGTCGTGCAAAATCCAGATGTAGCAGACACTAGCCAAAGTCCATCGGCTGTGCATAATGAGACGCATATGGTGGGTATGATTTATTTTGGAAAGGAATGTGAGAATTCTTCTGGGAGCCTCGGAGGTCCACGTGCTACTACGCTTTCAGCGCTATCAGAGGTTGATCGTAAGAACGAGCCGACAAAAGGAACCCAAAAGCAACTTGTTAAGAACAATGTGATGAAGACTTATGAAGGTCCTAGTATTGTTGATGCAGAATTCAGTGGCTAAGATACCGTGCTTGGTAATTGGAAAGACGCTCCATTTCTTGGTCAGTCGGAGTGGAGTTTTGGTGGTTTATTTTGTTGTCATTTCTGTTGTCCAGGTTATTTCAGGGTTGTAATCCGGATATTGTCTTTTGACTCAAACCCTCTATCCATTTACTTTGTCTAGTTCCTTTGGGCGTAGTATCTCATTTAGTGTTGTCTAGGTTTGTTCTAAGGGTTGTACGCCAGTTTATTGCGCTTGTTTTGTTGTCCGAACTCTTTCACCGTCTGTCTAATGCAATTTTCTGTTATTTCTAGTCATTTTTGTTTGGTTCTCTTTTCCTTATGGTTCTTTTCCTGCTGACTCTAGTGACATGACATGCATGCGTAATTCTCAGCCTGGGCTCTAAAGATAGTTTAGTCATGAAGCAATGAAACAATTTTGACGATGATAGGGGCACTTGAGGGGAATAAGAACATATTTGGACACTTTGAGATCATTTGAAGCCCGAACCTTGTGAAATTGGGGCAGATAGAGCATAAAGAAATACAATTGAAATGCATCATGCCGCATCAGATTGAAGCTAAAGGCAGGTTTGTCCCAAATTGGTAGGGGCATTCGTGGTAACGAGTGTTGTCCAGTGGTGCTTTGTATTTAACAGATGTAGAATGCAAATGTGTGGATATGGTTATCAATCCTGATGTAGTCAGAAGATATTACGAATGTTTTCCTTGGTTTGTTTAATTGTGTTGTTTGTATTTGGCATGTTTTGAAGATTGGAATGACGAAGGCATTCTGTTCTGCTATCTAAACACTTTATACTTTGTTACCCCTTTGAGCCTTATTTATTTTCTTTCATACCCCTCTTTTGGAATCAGTAGCAAAGTTCAAAAATGCAAGCGCAAAACATAAGTAAAGGAAAAAGAGGAAAGAGAACGAAAAGAATGAAAAGAGAAAGAAAAGAATGAAAAGAAAAAAAAAGAGAAAAAGAGAGGAAAAACAACAAAAAGAAAAACAAAAAGAAGAAAAGAAGAGAAAGAAAAAAGAAAAGAAAAATCACAACATACAAAGTAATTCCTATGACATGAACTACGTTCGACCTGATTCCTTTTAAGGATACGTAGGCAGCCTCACGGTTCGGTCCCATCAAAATAAAAATCCAGAAGTCCCCAAGCAAGAAACTGGGGCAGAAGTTGTGGTCGTTATAAGAAATCTGATTCCGGAAGTTGTAATTTTGAACCCATCTGAATTATTTTTGAGCCTTTTGATATCCTTTCTTTCTAACCCTGTCCAAAACCCACATTACGGTCCAAAGAAAAACCTTCTGATCAGTCTCGAGAGATGCCAAGGCGAGCAAGTAGAGGTGAATCATATCAGGGGCAACACTCCGGTCCAAACAAGGGAAATGGAAAATGAGAGAGTCTTATTGATAAAAGCCCTCACGGGTACCGCAAGGCGATGAAAGCTGAGAGAAATAAAAAATGAGAGAGTCTTATTGGTGAAAACCTTCACGGGCACCATAAGGCGACTGTAAGTTGAGAGAAAGACCAAAATGAGAGAGGCTTGATGGTGAAAACCCTTCAGGCACTACAAGTCGAATAAGGATTGTGAATCAGATTGGATAAGTGGAGCATTGAAGCCCAGTTTCACGGCAAAAAGGTACGACAAGAGCTGAACATCATATTTGCTTGACAGAATAGGCCGCAGGTGCATGTCATGGTCATTAGAGTTGGTATCCACATCTGATAGGTTTCTACTTTGTAGTTTTCTTGTTAGGAATCATCTCTTTCCATTGTTCTCTACTCTGTTCCTTTTTGTCTTGTTTACTTCCCCTTCCTGAGTCTGTTTGGTCGAAACAAGTGAGAAATAACTTCAAAATTTGCCACCAGCTTTCCAATTGCGCAAAACGGGATCTGGTTAGCACATCAAAGCGTCATAAATCCGGAAAAACAACAAGCGCACTGAGCTGGTAATGCTTTGGGATTCGTGTGAAATACAAAGGCTTGGTATATATCAATTCATGGACAACGCAACAGAAGGAGGGCTAGGGGGAACGAATCAAAGATATTTTCTGTGATAAGATTGACAAAAGGGGTGGTAAACCAGTGACAAGCAAGGTCTTCCAAGCAGAAATCAAAGTTATCATGGCAAGTGATGGAGCAATAGACCTCAAGGCTAAGGCCAGTGGTTTGAGTCAAGAAAGAACAACATACACACTGAGGGGGTGGAAATCAACATGCTTTGGGGTTCATGTGAGATACAAAGGTTGGTAAATGTCAAGTTCAGGAGCAATGCAACAGATAGAAGGTATTGGGTTTGAACGGAGAAGAGGTATATTTTGTGTTTAGGGTGACAAAGGAAGTGGTAGACCAGTGACAAGCAAGATATTCCAAGCAGAAATCAAAAGTTATCATGGCAAGCGATGGAGCAATAGACCTCAAGGCCAAGGCCAGTGGTTTAAATCCGGAAAGAGCAACATGCACACTGAAATTGGTAACAATCAATATGCTTTGGGGATCATGTGAAACACAAAGGTTTGGTAGATGTCGGTTCATGAGCAATGCAACAAATAGAGGGTATTGGGTTTTGAACGGAGAAGAGGTATTTTCTGTGATAAGGGTGACAGAGAAAGTGGTGAGTCAATGAACAAGCAAGGTCTTCGAGTGGAAATCAGTTATCATGAGAAGTGAAGGAGCAATCTCCCTAAAAGTCAAGGCCACAAACCAACCACCATATTTTTAAACTGACAAGATTTCTCTTTGATTGAAAGAGGGGCAGAAAATTTTGTTTGTTTCGGAGAAACCCTCCGTAAGGAAAGGCAGGCACCAAACAGGTATGATCGTAAACTTTCAGGACCCTCCTGGAAAATGGGACCTAGTTTAAAAATCGAAACAGTCATAAGTAGCAAATCTAGCATAAATGTACCCCAAGGAATATAAGTTGGTTTCAAAGTTTGCATGTTTGAGATAGGATTCAATTAGGAGTTTTCAGGACCCTCCTGGAAAATGGGACCTAGTTTAAATTTCAAAACAATCATGAGTAGCATAATCTAGCATAAATGTACCCTAAGGAATATAAGTTGGTTTCAAAGTTTGCATGTTTGAGATAGGATTCAATTAGGAATTTTCAGGACCCTCCTGAAAAATGGGACCTAGTTTAAATTTCAAAACAATCATGAGTAGCATAATTTAGCATAAATATACCCCAAAGGAATATAAGCTGGCTTCAAAGTTTGCATGTTTAAGATATGATTCAATTAGGAGTTTTCAGGACCCTCCTGGATAACGGGACTTGCTTTAAGATTTCCATTAGATAACAAGATGTAGCGTAAGTTTTGCTGTAGGAAATCATGATTCAGCCGTAAAAATTGTCACTTTTAAGATAAGACTTGATCTTGATTTTCAGGACCCTCCTGAATAATGGGACCTAGCGTTAAGATTGTTGTTAGTTAACAAGATGTAGCGAAAATAATACCTTTAGAAGATATAACTTAGATTTAAAATTGTTGTTTAATTAAGAATTGTCAGGACCCTCCTAGATAATGGGGTGTAGTTTTAAGACCCTCCCAGGTAACAAGACTTAGCGGAAGTAATACCTGTAGAAGATATAACTTAGATTTACAATTTTAATTTAATTTAGAGTTTTTAGGACCTCCTTGGATAATAGGACCTAGCTTTCAAATTCATAGTAATAGTTGGTAGAAGAATTCAGTTTAACACTCACCTATGTGCCCAGCTACCAAACTGGGGCAGAAAATTTTCTTTGTTTTGTCTATTTTTGTTGAAATCAGGTACCCACTTGGAGAACAGGGAGAAACAGTTCAAGTTTTAGCAGTCAGGAGCCCGCCTGGAGAGTATGGGAATACATTTCAAGTTTAGCAATCAGGAGCCCGCCTGGAGAGCATGGGAATACATTTCGAGTTCAGCAATCACGAGCCCGCCTGGAAAGCATGGGAATACATTCAAGTTCAGTAGTCAGGAGCCCTCCCGGAGAGCGAGGAAATACAATTCAAGTTTAGTAGTCAGGAGCCCGCCTGGAGAGCAAGGGAATACAATTCAAGTTCAGCAGTCAGACATCCACCTGAAGAAAAGGAAAACATCTCAGATTACAATTCAAGTTGGTAACAAAGGGATTTCACCGGGAGAATACAAGTCAACAAGGCAACAAGAACCACAAGAGCAAGTTTGAAGATATAGATAGGATTCTTGTAATGCATAGATCATAGTCTAGTCTAGCTTGTTTTTATTTTGACATGGTGTAATAAGCAGTAGCAGCAGCAGCAGCAACAGTGAAATCACAACTTCATGGTAGTCCCAGCTACCAAACATTCTTGAACTACACTGACCTGATTCTTTTTTATCCAAGGATATGTAGGCAACCTCAGAAGCAGGGTGCGGACAAATCTTTCAAAAATGCTTCCCACGGAGTATTCAAACGGGCAAAAATCGCTCTTAAACGCTCACTTTATCTTTGCCCGAAAACTCTTCGTGTTTCCAAGCAAAGAGGGGCATCTGTGAGCACGTGATTTTGCCCCATATGAATTACTCCCACAAATTCAAAACAAAATAATTCTTTTTCATTTGTTGGCCATTTTGCGGATTTTTCGTGGCATTTTTTGTGGTTGTTTGCATTTGTCTGTGCATGTTTACTTTATTTTAATTAATGGAAAAATGTGAGCATTTGCATTTAGGATTTATTTTATAAGAAAAAGGGAAAATCATAAAAATAGTTTAATTCGCACTTTTAATTTCAACTTTTATTTTTGAGTAGTTCTTCTTTTAATTTGTTTTTTTAATTAATTGTGATAATTGTTATTTAGGTTTAATTAGTATTTTTGTTAAGTTGATTTGGTTTTATAATTTAATTTAGGATTTCAGGTTTAATTTTTGAAAAAGAAAAAAGAAAAAAAAAAGAAAACAAAAGGAATTAGAAAAATGAAAAGAGAGGGAAATAGCTTTGCATCAGATATGGGCCAATCTTTCAATTTTGCCCAGCCCAAGTCGTTTTTCCTCCAGAAACCCGATCAAACCTGGCCCAAAGACCTGTTAAATCCGGTCCAGGAGTCAATCTCCCAAACGGCGTGGTTTGGAGTTCCAAATTTAAAATAGATCTGAGCCCTTCAATCAAGCTCATCCAACGGCTCTCACACTTTCCCCCATTTGTCATAAGACTGTCCAAATTCCCCTTCAGAGACAGAACCAATTTAGTCTCCCGTCTCTCTCATCGTCTTCATCTCCCCCTCCTCTAAAACCTTCACCCACCATTTCCACAGGCGGCAAAGCTCCAAAACCTCACCAAATTCTCACCATCCACTCCTCATCCCCCCCTGAACATTAAACTTCCATTAGTTCCCACAAAATCCCCACCTATTCTTGTCGATTTCAGATTTGAATGTGTGGAAAAGTCCTAGGTTGCCCCAACTCGAGTTGGTTTCTTGATATTCATCATCGATTGGAGTCAACACTTGCGTTAAACAATTGTTTTGGCCAAGAACAATTGATTAATGTTAGTTTTGGTTCGTTTGAGAGTCACCAGTTTCCGACCAAGACGCCATTAACTGGTCGAGTTTCGTTGATTGCCTCGTTCGGCGAGTTGTTTAAATTCGTTGATTCAAGTCCGGTCAAATCGTTACTCCCCTCTATTTTCTTTCGATTTTGTTTTTTTTATTTGTGTTTCTCTCATGTTTTGTTACTTCGTTCCCGTTTTTTTTTATTTGGAATAGTTTTAGTTTGTTTAGGGTCGTTGATGTTCAATTGGTTAATAGCATAGACTCAGGGTTAATTGTTAAAATCATTCAAGTCCGAATTACTTCTGTGTTGGTTGTTAATTGATGATTTGAAGTTGTTCGAATGTTCTGGGCTAGTTTTGGTCTAATTTGGATGCTGTGGTTATGGGCTAGGCAGCCCAAACCCAAGTTTATTGCTAAGAGTGAGCATGAGGGCCTGGCAGAGTAATTAAGGGACATTTGGGGGGGAAATTTAGGTAATTGGGGAGGGGAATATTTTGATAACAAATTTAGAATCTTCTAGGAAGCTGCGTGGGGGGCTTAAAATGAGTTTCAGATTCTTAACTAAGGACAAAGTGGCAAAAATATAAATTCAAAAAGGGCTAATAGGCAAATCTGATCTCCCTTTGGTTGCCCTATTGCCTTGCCTATAAAGACATCTTATTCTTGCCTTGCAAGGCAGACTGGGAAGAGAATGGAAGAGCTAAAAAATACAAAAATAGAGAGAGTCGACTGGTTGAAAGAATTACTATTTTATTTTCTGAGAATTCGTGAGGTTTTTGATTTCTAGAGTGATTTCTGATTCTAGTAGCTAAAATGGGTTAAATCTGGTTTTCAAAGTTTGGTTTCTGCTTCTTCTACTGCTTCATACCAATTTTCTTTGGTTTAAGCTATTTATTGAAACTGGTGTTGCTCTGCTGTGGTTCCTGCTGATACCTCACTTCTCTGTTTCTTTTTTACTTCCAGCTACATATCCCTGACCTTAAGCATGTAAGGATTGATTCATGAAGTGTTTCTTTGTTGAGGAAAAATGAAAATTATGTTCTCTGTTATTAGGTGTTCTCATTTTTAGTTTCTCTCCCAGTTTGTCTTGTCGATTTTAGCTCAGCATGTTTAGAGTGAGATTGTGCTTTGAATCATGAGTTTTACATTGAAACTGTAATGGGATATCATGTAGCATTTACTGATTTTTACCTATTTAATTCTTAGGCTCTGTTGTTGTTAAAAGTGTCCGTTAAATTTAAGACCCATGAATATGTCCTTAGGTTCAGATTACTTGAATGTTTTGTTAATCAAAAGTTACTAGAGTTAAGATTGAGCATGTGTTTGAAAGCTGAAGCCATTGAATTTTGTTTCCCCTGTTGGTTTAATCTTATTTGAGAGTGGTAAAAATGAAAGAAGTAATGGAATATATGAATGAGGTTTGGCTTGGTTAGATATGCAAAGGTTATGTTATAAGCTAGAATCAGAAAGGTAGGGGTCCCTGTGGTGTGAGGCTAAAATCGAACTAAGTATGCTTTACATGTTTGATCACCATGGCACTTTATATAATTTCGTTTACTGTTCATACAGTTTAAGCGAGGTTTTTGTTTGTTTGCAATCTCATTTTGGATCAACAATTTGTTAAGTAATTGCAATTATTTTCCTTTTGTCCTTGCAGTTAGCAAAAGTTTGTTTAAGATTATTTTGATAATATGTTCCTAACCCTTCATGCGATTGGATTTGTTCAGCACTACATGCTCGTATTCCCAGTAGCTAGTACATTTCGCTTTGTCAATTTCGTTTGGCTCCTGATGTATCTCGATCTACTGTTCTAATTACAATACATCAATAGAATGAGTTTTCATAGGCTACTAATTTAATTTAGTCCATATAGTCCGAGGCGTGCCACCCACAGTTTAATTATACGTGGCCCTCGTATTAATTTCATAACTTAGATATAAAAATGGTTAATGCTCGAAGAAAAGCCTTTAGGGCCATTTAAAACACAATTGTGATTGTGTATACGTCCGCGTAACATAATTACGATTTTTAAAAAAACAAAACCGGAGTATGCGTTCGCACAACTTTGGCCAAACTTCTTAATAATAATAATATAGCGTTATTAATTGTGGACACGTTCGCGTGATATGATTTTGATGCGCCAAACAAATGGCTATATGTACGCGTAACCCGTTTTAATTTAAAAGCGGTAAGAGGTAAAAACACATAGGTTCTAAAATCAGGAATTTGACAATTTAATAAGCCAAGTATGATCAAAGCGACCGTGCTAGAACCACGGAACTCGGGAGTGCCTAACACCTTCTCCCGGGTTAGCAGAATTCCTTACTCGGATTTCTGGTTCGCGGACTGTAATACAGAGTCATTCTTTTCCTCGATTCGAGATTCAATCCAGTGACTTGGGACACCATTAAATCTCCCATGTGGCGACTCTGAATCTTCTAATAATATAATCCCGTTTCGATTGTCCTTTAGTTGGAAATAACCCTTTTATACCCTTCCGGGGGTGTAGGAAAAAGGAGGTGTGACAGGTGGAAACTCAGAATGACGTGAACCCGTCTAGGGAATACGTAATAGACATGTCGAAAATGGTTGTGCCTAAAGCCAAGGCTCCCTTGCCAAGGCCACCTCCACCTTATCCTCAAAGGCTCGCGAAGCAGAAAAATGAGAACCAGTTAAAGAAATTTATTGACATGATGAAAAGCTTATCCATTAATGTGCCTTTGGTGGAGGCTTTAGAGCAAATGCCAGGTTACGCTAAATTCATGAAAGACTTGGTGACAAAGAAAAGATCCATGGATTGTGAAACTATCAAGATGACCTACCAAGTTAGTGCTATATTGCATTCAATGGCTCCGAAGCTAGAAGATCCCGGTGCTTTCACCATTCCTTGCACTATTGGGAGTGCAGACTTGGCAAAAGCTCTATGTGATTTGGGGGCAAGTATCAACTTGATGCCCAACTCAGTTTTCAAGACTTTGGGTATTGGAAAATCGAGGCCGACTGATAGAACAATGAAGAGGCCATTGGGTATAATTGATGATGTTCCTGTCCGGGTGGACAAATTTATCTTGCCGGCTGATTTTGTGATTCTTGACTGTGAGGTTGATTTCGAGGTGCCTATAATCTTGGGAAGACCTTTCCTTGAAACTGGGAAGGCCTTAGTTGATGTGGAAGCAGGGGAACTCACCTTTCCGGTGGGTGATGAAAAAGTGGTCTTTCATGTGTGTAAGTCAATGAAGCAGCCCAACTGTACTGAAGTGTGCTCATTCGTGGATCTTGTCACAGCAGTGATAATTGATGATACTAGTGCAATGATCAATATGGAGGACCCTCTAGAGGCAGTATTGTTGAATCTTGATGTAAATGAAGATGAAGGTCGGGTGGAGTGTGTTAATGCCTTACATGGAATAGGCTCTTACTCTTATGAGCCTCGGAAGCTCTCTCTGGATCTTGAGAATAGGAAGACTCCACCAACAAAGCCCTCAATCGAGGAACCTCCCGTGTTGGAGTTGAAGCCGTTGCCTCCACACCTCAGGTATGTATTCTTAGGCCTTAGTTCAACTTTACCAGTTATTCTTTCCTCCCGTCTTACTAACATGCAGGTAGATGCCACATTGGCGGTGCTCCAAAAATGGAAGAAGGCAATTAGATGGACTTTAGCTGATATTCGGGGGATAAGACCCGCCTTTTGTATGCACAAGATTATTCTTGAAGATGATGCAAAGCCCTCCTTGGAACATCAAAGGAGGTTGAACGAGGCAATGCAAGAAGTTGTGAAAATGGAGGTGATCAAGTGGTTGGATGCCGGGGTTATGTACCCCATCTCTGATAGCTCTTGGACTTCGCCGGTGCAATGTGTGCCGAAGAAGGGTGGTATGACCGTGGATGCCAATGTGCAGAATGAGTTGATTCCTACCAGGACTGTCACCGAATGGAGGGTGTGCATGGATTAGCGCAAGTTGAACAAAGTGACCCTCAAAGATCACTTTCCACTTCCGTATATTGACCAGATGCTAGATAGACTTGCTGGGCGCGCCTTCTACTGTTTCTTGGATGGATATTCTGGGTACAACCAAATTTTGCTTGCTCCGGAAGATCAGGAGAAGACTACCTTCACTTGCCCATATGGTACCTTTGCCTTTTCTAGGATGCCATTCGGGTTGTGTAATGCACCGGCCACATTCCAGCGGTGTATGATGGCCATTTTTACCGACATAATGGAAGATATTTTGGAGGTATTCATGGACGACTTCGGTGTTGTGGGTGACTCGTTTGATGAGTGTTTGATTAATCTTGATAGGGTGTTGGCCCGGTGTGAAGAAACCAATCTTGTGCTCAATTGGGAAAAATGCCACTTCATGGTTGAGGAGGGCATAGTCCTTGGCCATAAAATTTCAAAGCATGGTATAGAGGTGGACAAAGCTAAAATAGAAGTGATTTCAAGGCTCACTCCCCCTACTTCAGTCAAGGGGGTTAGAAGTTTTCTTGGGTATGCGGGGTTCTACCGGAGATTTATCAAAGACTTTTCGAAGGTAGTGAATCCTTTGTGCAAACTTTTGGAAAAGGATGCAAAGTTCGTGTTCAATGAGGAATGCATGACAGCTTTTGAACTCCTCAAGTACAAGTTGACCACCACCCCTATTATTACCGCACCCAATTGCAGCTTGCCTTTCGAGCTCATGTGTGACGCGAGTGATGTTGCGGTTGGGGCGGTTTTGGGTCAAAGAATGAATAAAATGTTTCATTCGGTGTATTATGCGAGCAAGACAATGAATGATGCTCAAGTGAATACTGAAAAAGAATTGTTGGCTATTATGTTCGCAATGGAGAAATTTCGGTCGTATCTCATGGGAGCCAATGTCATAGTTCATACCGATCATGCCGCACTCCGATACTTGATGACGAAGAAGGATTCCAAAGCTAGGCTGATGTGATGGGTCTTGTTACTTCAAGAGTTTGATTTGGAGATTGTGGACCGGAAAAGGTGTGAAAACCAAATGGTGGAACACTTATCCCGCTTGGAGGAGGAGGGGAGGCCTCGTGATGGCCTAGAGATCAACGATTTATTTCCCGATGAGCAACTCATTTCTGTGTCGATGAATGATATGCCATGGTTTGTGGACGTTGCTAATTTCCTTGTGACTGGTATAATCCCGTGTGAGCTCTCTTCTAACCAAAGGAATATGCTCAAATGGGATTGTTTGGATTTCTATTGGGATGAGCCATACTTGTTCAAGATCCGCACTGACGGTGTGATCCGAAGGTGTGTCCTTGAGGAGGAGCAATTGAGTATCTTAGAGTCTTGTCATTCCTCTCCCTATGGTGGCCATCACGGTGGGGCGAGGACAACTTTGAAGGTTCTTAGTTGTGGGTTTTACTGGCCAACTTTGTACAAAGATGCAAGTGAACTTGTGAAGAGATGCGGCGATGTCAAAGAGCGGGCGGTATTTAGAAGAAGGATGAGATGCCTCTTAACACCATTCTCGAAGTTGATATTTTTGATGTGTGGGGCATAGAGTTCATGGGCACGTTTGTTAGTTCGTGTGGCAATATTTTCATTCTAGTGGCAGTTGACTATGTTTCAAAGTGGGTTGAAGCCGTGGCATTACCCAATAATGAGGCCCGAAGTGTTGTTGCGTTTCTCAAGAAGAGCATTTTTACTAGGTTTGGCACTCCTCGAGCAATCATAAGTGATGGGGGGTCGCATTTTTGTAATCGAGATTTTGACACTTTTCTTGCAAAGTATGGTGTCAATCACAAAGTTTCTACTCCTTATCATCCTCAGGCGAGTGGCCAAGTTGAAGTTTCAAACAGGGAAATCAAGAGTATATTGTCAAAGACGGTCAATTCAAATAGGACCGATTGGTTCAAAGAAATTGGATGATGCTCTATGGGCTTATAGGATAGCTTACAAGACTCCGATTGGTATATCTCCATACCGGTTGGTGTTTGGGAAAGCTTGCCATCTTCCGGTTGAGTTAGAGCACAAGTCCATGTGGGCTTTGAGGAAGCTGAATCTTGAATGGGATGTGGCAGCAAATCTTCGTGTGAAGCAGCTTAATGAACTTGATGAGTTCCGATTTTATGCCTACTCTAGTTTGTCCTTATACAAGGACAAGATGAAGTACCTTCATGACAAATATGCTCGTGGAAAGGAGTTCAAAGTGGGTGATTTGGTTCTCTTGTTCAATTGTCGGTTACGTCTGTTTCCGGGAAAGCTTAAGTCGAAATGGAGTGAGCCTTTTGAGGTGGTGCTTGTGACCCCGTTTGGTGCACTTGACTTGAAAAACTAAAATGGGAAGATCTTCAGAGTTAATGGGCACAGAGTCAAACACTATCTTGGCAAGATTGATGACAGCCACGTGGTGGCAATGATCCATCTAAAGTGATTTAATGGTAACCTGCGTCGTGCCGTGACGCTAAATCAGGCGCTTCTTGGGAGGCAACCCATGTGTCTTTTTTTGTTTTTCTTTGATTTTCTTTTTAGTGTAAGAGTTGCTTTTGGACTAACTGGTTGTGATATGTGTGTAGGGTTATTTTGATGCAGTGCAGGACCAACTTGGAAAAATGTTGCATTCTCTGAAGTTGTCACTGCGGTCGCATTGCATTTTCTGCAGCCGCAATGGCCTTAATGGGGGGGGCAAAAATTTCATTGCGGTCCGCAGTGTTGAAAAGTTAAAAATAGGGGTTCTCTGAAGTTGTCACCGCGGCCGCATTGCATTTTGTGCGGTCCCCGGTGTCCTACCGCGGCCGCAGAGCATTTTCTGCGGTCCGCATTGACTCCTTCCCCAATGCTTCTTGTGGTTAACCACCGCAGTCCACGGTGTATTTTATGCAATCGCGGTGGGTAGGTGTCGTGGGTCCCAGGTCCTTTATTCTATAAATAGGATCTCAGGCCCTCATTTACCCTTTTCGCTCTTTTGCTCTCTAAATAGTAAAACTCACTGTTCATCCTAGCCCTAAGCACAAATTCAAACATTTTCTCTCAATCATCTGTGTGCATCCCATCTCTGGTACTTCAATTCCTTCCCTAGTCTTTAATTTTGTTTTGTTTTATTTTAATTTGTTAGTTTTCTCTTCTTTTTCTTCCCTTTTCTTTCAATTTGTAGTGTAGGGTTTCATATGTTGATTAGATTAGGTTTAATTAGTTAAAAATGATGATTAACTACCTAGGGGATTGATAATATGTGAATTTAGGCTAAAAATGAAGAAAATATTGAAACCCTAGGTTGGTATTGCTGAGTGATGCTTACCGCGACCGTAGTGGATGCGCTCTGCGGTGCCTTACCGCGGCCGCAGACCTTTTCTTGCGGTCCGCGGTACCCTGATTCAGAGAGTGGGTATTCTGAACCCCACCTCACTACAGCCACGGTGCCATTTGTGCGGTCCGCGGTGGTTCCTTTGCGGCCGCACTGCTTTTTATGCGGTCCGCAGTAAGCTCGCTTCAATGATATTCTTCACTGTTTCTCCTAATACTGTGATGCACTGAATGAATTCTTCTTGCAGACAATGGTTAAATCATGAGGCGGTGGAGATAAATAAAAAGGAAAAGGAGAGTCCTCCCGGGGTAGGGACGGGGTACAATCAAATTGACCCCCCAAGTCCGGAAAGCAATTGGGGAAACCAGAAAGCAAATAAAGACTGTAGATAGAGCTGCTTCCCATTCAGAGGGAAGTGGGTATTTGCCCTCCCGGGAGACATCTGAGTCTGATTCAGTGCCGGAGTACATCCCTGATTTCCCAGAGGATGAGATTGAGAGATGAACCTACCCCTCCGGGCTCTCCTACTGCTTAAGCTTCAATCCAGATTTCTTCTGAGTCATCTGAGGGCTCAGCTGACAGCGTTGATAGTGCTTCTTCTACCTCACCCACAGTTTCAACACCCGGTGAGGATCCCATAGAAGAAGAAGGAGGGGGTATGCCCCAAACCGGGGGGGGGGGGGGGGTTGAGAGAACTAGAAACCCGGAGGCTTGGCAGGATATATTTGTTAGTGAGATAGCATATCACAAGTTCCGAGAGTGGTGGCCCGAGAGGAAATTGATACTTGAACGGACATTCATTGAGAGGGACCTTTTGCCTCACAAACCTAATGTGAAGAGGCAATTCAGAGAGAGATCGGGCTGGGAATATTTTATAGGCAACGTCGAGGACGCAAATGAGCACTTAATTAAGGAATTATACACTAATGTTGTCCACATCAAAAAGGGCACTAAAGTGACTAAGGTGCGGAATTTGACAGTGCAGTTCGATGGGAAGACAATCAATGACTACCTGGGCTTTCTGGAGGAAGATGAATCATTATATTTAGAAAAGGTGGCATTGGATGAGACAGCCTGTCCGTGGTTGGCAGAGTACCTGGCACTCCAGGTACCACCCCAGCATGGTTGACAGCAGGAGTCCCACTTTTGAGGAGAACTTTAAACTTCGAAGCAAAGGGGTGGGAGACTTTCGTATGCAGCAGGTTGGACCCCACTACTCATGAGAACTCTTTGCCTATCTCCCGGGCAATCTTGGTGGCTTCAATTATGGCAGGGTACCCGATCAATGTCGGGAATGTCATGTCTCGTGTGATTACACGGGTGGTCAATGAAGGTGATAGATCATATCCCTTCCCAAATTTCCTGACAATGTACTTTGACGACTTAGAGGTGGAGAAAAGGATGTTTGATGTGAAGGTGAAACCAAAGTTGCATGTTTCCTGGTACAGCCTAAAGAGTGATGACAACCCCAAAAACAAAGATCCAAAAGGAAAAACCACTACTTGTGGCCAGTCTGAAGAGCCAATAGTAGTAGTCCCTTCTACTCAGCCTCCCTCAGCTACACCAGATATGGCCCCAGGACCCTCTACTTCCACTGCTCCAGATATTCCCTCATCCACAGCCTACCCATTGACTGCCCACCGTTTGAGCCAAACCCTTGCTAGTGTCAACAACTGGATGCAGGTGGCTACTTCTAAGCTGTCTGTGCTTTCTACCTCGATGGCAGCCCAGTCTGTACCCCCACAGCCACAAGTTCCAGAGTCAGTGGAGGAGACTCTCAAGGAGCTTCTGGCCAACCAGAAGAAGATCTTGGAGAACCAACAATCAATATAGGAGGTTGTAGGTACTCATGGGAAAGCATTGAAGGAGCTGACAAAGGAAACAAAGAAGTTGAGAAAGACTCGAGCATCAAAGGAGTCTGTGAAGGAGTTGAGGGCAGAAGTGGAGAAGATGAAGGCTGCTGATCACTTGCCTTTGGAGCTATTATTTCATGACCCAGTTCCAGTAGCTCAGCCTGAGCAGGAGCAGGAGCAGGAGTTAGAGAGGGCACCAAAGAGGAGGAGGGTGATTCCCCGAGCAGATGATGCAGTCATTGAGTTGGAGGACCCACAGGGAGGTTCTTCTAGCCAGCCCCAGGTCTCAGAGCAGCCTCAGGTCCCAGTGCAGGCACAAGTTACAGGGATCCAGTCACAGGTTCCCGAGCAGTCAGAGGACCCAGAGACCCAGGCTCATGATCCCATGCAAACCCAGGACCAATAGGGAGTTTTCTTTACTCTCTATCTTTTCTTGAGCTATTTTTGGTTAGTTCGCATTGAGGACAATGCTAGCTTTCATTTGAGGGGGTAGCCCTATTTTGATGATATTGGGTTGTAAATATGATACTATTTTCGTTTTGTTATGCTTTGATTTTCACTTTTGGTATGTACATAATTTTACCAATTTATTTCACTTTTCGTACTTTGCAACTTTGGTCTATATATAAAGTTACTTTTTGATGTATATATTCATTCCCTCTTATGTATATTCGTTTAAATCCCCTATTGTACATATTCATTTTACTTTCCGCATTTTTTTCATAGCTTCTTACTTCATTTTTGTAGCTTCTTAATTTGAATTTTGCGTGCAATAAGCCTTTGGTTTTCTTAATGCCGCTGTTCTTTCCAAAGGTGTAATTTGTGTGAACCGGGTGGCTTTTTCCGATAATGGATAGCATGACAACCTTCTTAAGGGTTTGAGTCTGTTTTCTTTTTGTGTTTAGTAGCTAGTGAGTAATAGTGCCTCAGGCAAAGCTTCACTTGGGCCTAACACATTTGCCTTTGATCTTATGGTCAAAAACAAATTGGTGTGTATAGGATGGTGATAGTTGTGACCTTGAGACTCTTATGTTGGCCGACAATCATCAAGTAGTTTTTGGGACCATGTGTGTTGCTCAAATCTCAGCTAAGGTCATTGTGGGCCCTCCACTCTGTCTCTTTAGCAATCTATAGCTTGTGTGGTGAGAATTTGAATTGCAAGTCCAAGTCCCGTGCCATTGAGTCTAGAACTTGCCCTGAATGTTTGTCTAGGCGAAATCCTAAGTGTAGTTTGACTTGAGAAGTGATTATAGGCTCTCCTTGATCCGAATGATATCTTGAAAACATCCATATCCTACCAATGATAATGTCCCTAGTCAACCCCTTTTGAGCCATAGCCCTTTTTCCTTCAAAAACCATGATACAAGCCTTTACCCGTTTTAAAAAGACCCTCTCTTGGCACCCTATCTTTCCTTAGCACAAGGCAAAAGCATAAGTTTGGGAGGAGAGACGAGGAATGCAACAAAGTGGTAAAAGGTGCAAAAACAAAAAAAAAAGGAAAGGCAAAAAGAAAAATATAGAAAATCAAAAAGTCAAAAAAAGAATGAACAATATAGAAGAAATGAAGGGATTCAATAATAGTAAAGTAATGAAAGGCGTGGAAAGTGTATAAAGGAGAAAAAGTTTTGAAATGTTCAAGAAAGAGTGAAAGTGTGTCTCTCTAACCCCTAAGAATGAAATAAATGACTCAAAAAGTCAAGAGAATGTGTGCCAAAATGAAGCAAATGAAGTGCTTAAAGGAAGATGGAACCTACTTAGACCAAATATTTCCTACCCCGAACCAAAAGCCTTCACTATATCTCCACAAAAGCCCTATATGATCTTGAGTCGAATGAAGCTTACATTAGTGGTGACTCACATAAGGAGCAAGCTTATGGTACTTAGAGCCTGACTTGTGACCTTTCCTTCAGAGAGATGAGTGTATTCTCCATAATCCTCGTTCTGAGTGCTACAACCTAAAAGTGAGGTTTGCTTATGGAGAGTTGAGGAGTATGAGTTTGGGTTCCACAATGACCAAGTAGTAGAAAGAGTTTCCTTGATGAGTTGAGTCAATTCTTGATGCTTTTGTGTCGCACTAAAACCATGGTGTTTAAAAGGTTGAATGTTGTTAATGATTCATTTGAATTGAGGGCAATTGTTAGTCCCAATTGATGCTCGATGAGGTCACTTTAGGTCAGCTGAATTTTCTTGGTTGTATTCTTAAGGAGGTGGGACTTATTTTGTTTGCTTGAGGACAAGAAAGAGCTTAAGTTTGGCGGAGTTTATAACTAGGGATTCTAGCTCATTTTACACTCTTTTTTACTTGAGTTTTGATTAAAAATATATACAAATAGTCCCAAAGGCTTACATGTTGTACTTGTTTGCAGGGTTTGGTCAAGAAAGTGACAAGAGGTCAAAACCAGCTCAAAAAGGAGTGAAACCTACACAAGTACCAGGAACAAGTCAAAGCACTGCTGCAGCATAAAATCTGCTGCAGCTGCAACAAACCCACCCCGGTCGCAGTCCATTTAGTGCGGTCCGCGGTGAGGAGATTTAGAGAGGTGCAAATTTTGGAAGCTCAAGCACTGCGGTCCGCGGTAGATTCTTCGCGGCCGCAGTAGCCTCACCGCAGCCGAAATCCATTTTATGCGGTCCGCGGAGAGGAGATTCAGAGAGCTGGGAGTTTTGAAGATTGGAAGTTGTCGCGGCCGCGATCCATTTTTTGCAGTCCGCGATGAAGCCATCGTGCCCGCGGTCCATTTTATGTGGTCCGCATTGGATAGATTTAGAGACTCAGAAATCAAGCCAAAAAGCCTTACTGTGGCCGCGGTGCATTTTTCGCGGTCCGTAATACCTCCGTCAGGGGTACTTTTGTCCAGAAAATTCAGCCTTGTATAAATACTCTTTTTATAATTTTTAGGGCATCTAACTTTTAGCTGAGCACGTGAACGGTGGTTTTAGCCTATTTTGAGTAATTTTATAGTTGGTTTAACATTGAATCTTCAATTCTTAGTTTGTAATCATATAATATGGGCTATTCTTCATCTAAATATCTGTTTTCCTCCATTATTATGAGTAGCTAGACCCATTAGCTAGGGTTGTGGCTCAACCCTAGTATGGGTATTTGATGGGTCTTTTGTTCTAAGGCTTAAATGTTTATGGGTGGTTGATATTTAAACTGATTTGTGCTTTCCATGTTGAATTAGTGGTTGCAAACACTAATTTGTGCCTATTTGACTTGGGTTCTTCTTGAGAAAGAGAGCTTGAGTCTAGGGAATTTAGTTCAACAAGGAATTGGGGCGTATTCAAGAGATTGATAGCCCCAATTAAAGGGTTAAATCTAGAGATAGTAATACCCGACTTGAGCCTACATTTCTTGCATAATTTTGACACCCAATTGGTCTTGAGAAGGTCAATTAGGGCAAAGCCACTCAAGCTACGAGAGGTATATAGTGAGTAGTGTAGTGCATTGGCTATATCGCGATCCCAAACATAACAGCTTTGCCTTAGGCTCTAGAACCCGTCGAGTATTCACCTAGGAGAAAGTCACTTCCCTAGTACCTCGTTAACTATTTAGAAAACCTTACAAGCAATCATACTTAGCTTAATTTCGCATATCATTAGCATAAAATTAGAAGTAACAAACAAACAAATATGATTGGAAGTGTAATCAAGAGCACTACGCACTGCTAGATTAGATAGAAATCCAACTCCAAACATTGTTTTAGCTCCCTGTGGATTCGATCCCGACCTTCTCGGGTAAAAGCTGCATCGACCGCTCTTGCCACTTTATAGTGGTGTAGGGTTGGACGCGATTTTATTGGTGGTGCCATCTCATTCATTTTTATTTGTACAGGTATCAGAGATGTCTCCGAAATGAGGTCAGCCCCTCCTGGGGAAAAGACTGCATCCTCGATTCCGAAGTCGGGCAAAGACAACAAAAGAAAGAGGGATTCGAAGCCCGAAGATTCCCAGGACGAGAAGACCCCTACTCAGAAGCCGAGGAGGAAGCTTGTACATGCGGACTTGGATTCCGCTACCCAATATCTGGAAGATGAAGAAAATGAGGGCGAAGAAACGGTGTTGGTGCCCCGAGCTAGGAAACCAGTCGAGGACGCCAAGCCCTCCGAACCTGAGACCTCATCTTGTGGTGAAGGAACTCCGAAAAAAGACTTGGGTAAAGCCCTCAAGTCCCCGGAGATTGAGATCATTCCCCCTCCTTCAGAAAATACGTCGGAGTGGACAAGTATTGGGAGGACCGAAGCTACTCAGAGCACCCCGAGTGAAGAGCTCGAGGCCGTGACAATGGGTCACTCACCTTCTTTACCATCTTACTCCGAAGAAGCAATAAAGGATGCTCGGGCTCTGCGGACGCCCAACCCAAGCAAGGCTCTCGAAGAAGATCCTTTCTAGGACTGTTTCACCGGGGTTGACGATGCCATTGACCTTAATGATGCAGCCACCCTCTTCGAAGAGGCTCAACGTCTCATTTCTCGGGTAAACATTAACTTTCATAGTTGTAAATTTCTCTTTCCCCCCCTTCCTTTGACTGACATGTCTTTGTTTCATGTGTAGGCCATCATCAAGTTCAAGGCCGAGCTGAGCCAATGTGAGGCCGAGCTTAGGAAGGTTTCGGGTGAAGAGAAGGCACTAAGGCTCCTCTGTAACCAAAAGGAGGAGGAGCTCAAGGACCTTCAGACTGAATTGGCCAAAGCTCGAAAAAACAAGGCCGAGCTAGATGAGCAGGTAACTGTGATTTTAACAGAGTATGGACTTCTCGGCCTTACTGCGGAGGATAACACTTTGATGTCTCAGCTGCAGCAGAAGTTGGAGATGATAGAGCAGCTTCAGGTCGAGGTCGATCGGGTTAAGGCTGACTGCCACCGATGGAAAGAGAGCATGGATCGGCTTGCTGCCAATAAAGAAGCTGTTCTAGCCCAGTTGGCCTCAGCTGAAACTCAACTCCGAGGCATTAAAGTGAAGAGCCTGGCCCAGGCCAAGAAAATCGAGGAGTTAGAGCCAAATCTTGTCAAAGCCGGGTCCGAGGTTGCAGAGGCCAAAGCTGAAGTTGAGAAGACGAAGGCTACGAATGATAAGACTATCTCCATATACTTAAGGGATGCCGAGGCTGTTCAGGCGGAGTTGAGGAAGGCCTCCGACCGAGAAAAATGAAGTAATGATTTGGCTAAGTGCCAAGCCCGGAGGGAGACTCTCGAAGAAATCCACGCACGAGGATTTGACCTCATTCAAGAAATAGCCCAAGCAATGGCACTGGAAACCGATGCCAGGTTTCTCGTTTCTTCTGATGATGAAGATATTGTGAGTGGTTCCGAGGGCGGGGAAGGTGAAGATGGAGTCCCCGAGGAGGAGGAGGTTCCCGAAGATAGAGCTCCCGAGGGTGCAGTTCCTGAGGATGTTGCTTCCGAGGATGTAGCCTTAAAATAGATTAGCTTCTTTTTTTTGTTTCTTTGTTTTTGTGTAAGGGCCCCTCGTGGGTGTTGTAAATATATTTTGTAAACATCTCTATAATGAATTCCTTTGCTTTATCTTTGATTCCGCATTGTCTTTATTTTGTGAAAATTTGATAACTTCAATGATCAAGTGAACCTTGGCTCGGATTCTGAATATAACAACCCTTAGGTTTTTTAGTGATCAGCGTGTGATCCTCGAACTTAGAATAGAATACCTCTTAAGGTGTTTGTTAGTCTTCGAGCTATGCTAAAGTTGATTTGGCACGAGCTGGGGATAATAGGGTCTTGAGTCCAAGTTGAGTGAAAGCAAGGTCTCGAACCCTATATGTTTTGGCCCTTAGGCTTTTTTATATCGGCCCTTAGGCTCTTTTATATTGGCCCTTAGGCTATTTTATATCGGCCCTTAGGCTCTTTTATATTGGCCCTTAGGCTCTTTTAGGTCGGCCCTTAGGCTCTTTTATATTGGCCCTTAGGCTCTTTTAGGTCGGCCCTTAGGCTCTTTAAGTTGGTCCAATTCGGCCTCTAAAGCGGCTATAATTTTTCCCTCTTTTCAGCTAAAAGACTTAGTGAAAATTTATCTATGCCTTAGCATGTGTTTTTGGTACCCATTGGGTTTTTCGAAGGTTCGACGTATCGGAACCTTATTAGTAATTTGCTTATGTAAACATAATCGAATACCTCATGAGGTTATTTCAAAGGCTGATGTTATCGAAGCCTTTAAATTATTGAAGGGCTGATTTTATCGAATCCCTTTATCTTTTGCTTTTGCCGAGGGTAGCCTGATTTAACCAGTTTTTTCAAAGCGTTTGAAGGCCTTTAATTTTACGGCGGAAGTCGGAAGTCTCCGAGCCGCATTATTTCGGCCGTAGCCTTTTTATATGACCGTAGTCTTTAATATGTCCGTAGCCTTTAATATGGCCGTAGCCTTCGGGTATGTCTCTTGGACTTGTTTCTCGATAACCTTTCAAACTTGTTCGAAAGGTTAGTCCCCGAGTATGATGGCCTTGGCCATTATATCGAGGGGATCCATCTTTGAGGTCTTATGAGTTCGAGTTTTTGATGACTCGGATGTGTTGACTGTCGATGACAGTCCTCGAGTATTCGGGGTGTATTTGCATTCTGGCCCTTGGGCCGTTTCTCGTAGAATTGTAAGTGTAGAGCTCGTATAATAGTAGACTTCTTTGAGACACAAAGTGTTTTGATGTAGAAGGAATGCTTCTTTGAATAATTGATACATGCGTACATGTTTTGCCGCCGAGACTCGACCATTCTATATGGACACGGTTCATCTGACTGTTTGGCCCATTACAAAGTTCTCCTATCGAGGTCCTCTTAGGCGTGAAGTATTTTCCTCGAAAATATGACCTTTGAGGGTGATGCCCCTGTATTCGAGGTTGATTGAAAAGAAGCCTTGGATACTGTTGAGTTCTCCTTAGGTAGCATTTAGTTGTTGCCTCGTTAAAAACCTCGCCGGTAAAACCCATTTAGGACAAAATCTGATCTAAGGGAAAAAGAGTGCAACACATGCTTTAAAACCTGAGGCCTTCGTGTAAAAAGGTGCCTTCGGTAGCTTCGATCGAACACCTGCAATGGCTTAGTTTCAAATTCAAATGGACGAAAAGAGAAAGTCATACCTTATCAATAGTATCGCTTGAGTAGTGATACGTTCCAATTGTTTGGCAGTTATTCGTCTTCCATTGTGCTAAGTTTGTAAGATCCTTTACCGACAACTCCGAGGACTCGGTACGGTCCCTCCCAATTTGGGCCCAATTTCCCTTCATTCCGGTCTCGAGTATTGAGGGTGACTTTCTGTAGAACTATGTCCCCAATTCCAAAGTATCGAAGGTTGGTCCTTCTATTGTAGTATCTTTCGATTCTTTGCTTCTGCGTGGCCATTCGAACAAGTGTTGCCTCTCATTTTTTGACTAATAGCTCGACTCTGGTATTCATAGCCTTGTGATTTGACTCCTCCGATGCATGTCAAAACCTGGCGCTGGGTTCTCTAACCTCGACAGGGATAAGGGCGTCAGAGCCACATACTAAAGAGAACGGAGTAGCCCCCATGCTAGATTTCGATGTTGTTAGATATGCCCAAAGGACCTCAGGTAGAACTTCTCTCTATTTTCCCTTCGCATCGTCTAACCTTTTCTCTAGGTTTTGAATGATAGTTTTGTTTATGGACTCGGCCTGTCCATTTCCAGTGGGGTGGTACGGTGTTGACAAGATCCTTTTTATTTTATGTGCTTCAAGGAATTCCGTCACCTTGATGCCGACGAATTGCTTTCCATTGTCACATAGAATCTCGGCAGGCATCCCGTACCGACATATGATGTGGTCCTAAATGAAGTCAATAACTTCCTTTTCTCTGACCTTCTTGAAGGCCTGTGCTTCCACCCATTCAGAAAAATAATCAGTCATAAACAAAATAAATTTGGCTTTACCTAGGGTCGTTGGTAGAGGGCCGACTATGTCCATTCCCCATTTCATGAAAGTCCACGAGGATAGACCGAGTGGAGTTGTTCCCCAGGCTGATGGAACATTGGTGCAAACCACTGGCACTTATCACATTTTCTGACAAACTCCTTAGTATCTTTCTCCATGCTGTCCCATTAATACCCTGCTCTGATAATTTTGCGAATTAAAGACTCGGCGCCGGAGTGATTCCCACAAGTACCTTCGTGGATTTCTCATAGAACGTAATCGGTGTCCCCGACCCTAAGCATACCGCTAATGGTCCATCGAACGTTCTCCTGTACAATGTTCCATCTTCATCTAATGCGAACCTAGAAGCCTTAGTTCGTAGGGCCCTCGATTCTTTGTGGTCCGATGGGAGTTTTCCATTTTTCAAATAATCGATGTACTTATTCCTCCAATCCCAAGTCAGGCTTGTGGAATTTATCTCGGCATGACCCTCTTCAACCACAAACCTCGATAATTGGATGAAAGTCCCAGGATGATATCATCTTCTTCAACTGAGGATCCCAAGTTAGCAAGTGCACCGGCCTCACTATTTTATTCTCGAGGCACGTGATCCAAAGTCCACTCCTTGAAGCGGTGCAGAGTTACATGTAGCTTATCCAAGTACCGTTGCATCCTGTCCTCTCGAACCTCAAAACTCTTGTTTACTTGGTTTACCACCAACAGTGAATCGCACTTGGCTTTAATGACTTCTGCTCCCAAGCTCTTAGCTAGCTCGAGACCTTCAATCATGGCCTCATACTCGGCCTCATTATTAGTCAACCTAGAAGTTTTTATAGATTGTCTAATGGTGCCACCCGTAGGTGGCTTTAAGACAATGCCAAGCCCGGACCCTTTCACATTCGAGGCACCGCCCGTGAAAAGGGGCCATACCCCCGATGATGTACCCGATCTTAGCAGGAGTTCTTTCTCCACTTCGGGTATGAGGATCGGCATAAAATCGGCCACAAAGTCAACTAGGATTTGCGACTTGATGGCCGTTCAGGGTTGATACTCGATATCATACCCTCTAAGTTTGATGGCCCCTTTGGCCAACCGGCCCGATAGCTCGGGCTTATGCAAAACATTTTGAAGGGGGTAATTTATTAATACGCATATGGGATGACATTGAAAATATGGTTTTAGCTTTCTAGATGCACTTATCAATGCAAGTGATAATTTTTCTAAGTGAGGGTATCTAGTTTCAGCATCTCCTAGAGTTCGCCTTACATAATAAACAGGAAATTTCGTACCTTGCTCTTCTCGAACTAGTACCCCACTTACCGCTATCTCGGATGCTTCCAAGTATAGGTAAAGTTTTTCATCTACCTTCGGGGTGTGAAGCAAAGGCGGGCTCGATAAGTATCGCTTCAATTCTTCCAAGTCTTGCTGGCATTTCGGGGTCCACGCGAAATTATACTTCTTTTTCAGCAAGGAAAAGAATCGGTGACTTCGATCTGATGACCTCGAAATGAATCGACCCAAACAGTTATTCGTCCAGTCAGCCTTTGAACGGGCTTCACACTATCCACGACTATGATATCCTAGATGGCCTTGATCTTGTCGGGATTAATTCAGATACCCCGACTCGAGACCATAAAACCGAGGAACTTACTCGAGCCGACTCCGAAGGCACATTTCTCTGGGTTAAGCTTCATGTTGTACTTTCTCAAAATTTTGAAAATGTTTCCTGCAAATGAGTCCAATTGTCCTCTGCGCATAGGGACTTAACCAACATATCATCAATGTAAACTTCCATTGTTTTACCTATCTGTTCTTCAAATATTTTGTTAACTAGGCGTTGGTTTGTAGCTCCTGCATTTTTTAGCTCGAATGGCATTACGTTGTAACAATAAGTTCCAAATTTAGTGATAAACGAAGTCTTTTCTTGGTCCTCCGGGTTCATCTGAATTTGATTGTACCCGGAGTAGGCGTCGAGAAAAGTTAGGATCTCGTGGCCGGCCGTGGCATCGATCATACGATCAATGTTGGGCAGTGGGAAAGAATCTTTCGGACATGATTTGTTTAAATCCTTGTAATCTATGCACGTTCTAAGTTTATTTCCTTTTTTAGGAACTACAACTACGTTGGCTAACCATTTAGGGTATTTTACCTCCCGAATAGACCCTATTTTAAAGAGTTTGGTTACCTCGTCCTTTATGCATGCATGTTTCACCTTGGACTGGGGCTTCCTTTTTTGCTTTACTGGTTTGAACCTGGGGTCGAGGCTTAACCGATGTATTGTTATTTCCGGTGGAATCCCTATCATATCTAAGTGGGACCAAGCAAAGCAATCCATATTATCAATGAGAAATTGAATGAGTTTTTCCTGAGTTCGGGGGTTAATCCCGTTCCCAGGTATACCTTTCTCTCGGGCATGTATTCGATCAGTATGACCTGCTGCAGTTCCTCGATAGTTGCTTTGGTTGCATCGGACTCTTCGGGAACGATGAAGGTTCGAGGAGTAAGGAAATCCTCTTCTTTGTCTTCGATTACCTATTGCTCCGATTCCGTCGAGGCTGGGGGCGGTGATTGCTATTTAGTCGCCTGCTTACCTTTGATACTCGATTTCTCCAAGGTCGAAGGCTCTGGTATCGGCGTCACTTCATCGACTGCAAACATTTCCTTTGCAGCATATTGCTCTCCGTAGACCGTTTTCACACCATCCTCCGTTGGGAACTTCATCATCTGATGAAGAGTTGATGGTACCGCCCTCATGTTGTATATCCATGGTCTCCCGAGGAGTGCATTTTACCTCATGTCGCCTTCGATGACATGGAATTTTGTATCTTGTATGGTCCAGGCTACATTGACTGGCAGGATTATCTCCCCTTTTGTTGTTTCACTTTCCATGTTAAAGCCATTTAGGACCCGGGATGCAGGTACAATCTGATCCTGTAGGCCGAGCTGTTCTACGACCCTCGATCTGATTATGTTCGCTGAGCTACCTGGATCCACTAGAACACATTTAACTTGAGTTTTATTTAAAAGGATAGAAATTACCACGGCGTTATTGTGCCGCTGAGATATGCCTTCCGCTTCCTCGTCATAGAATGATAAGGCGTCCTCGGGCACATAGCTCCGAGTCCATTTTTCTCTGATGATCGATACCTTGGTGCGTTTGAACACAGGTCCTTGCGGGACATCGACACCGCCAACGATCATGTGGATTACATGTTGTGGTTCTTCCTGCTCATTTTTTCTTGCATATCTCTCCCTGAAGTGGTTTTTAGCTCGATCATTGAGAAATTCTCGAAGGTGGCCCTCGTTGAACAACCGAGCTACCTCCTCCCTTAGAGGCCTGCAATCTTCGGTCCTATGGCCATGTGTGCCGTGATACTTACACATCAAGTTTGGATTCCTCTGAGAAGGATCGGTTTGTATGGGCCTGGGCCACCTGGTGTCTTTGATTCTTCCAATAGCTGACACGATCCCTGATGCGTCTACACTGAAATTATACTCTGACAATTGAGGTGCCTTCGCGGGTCGGTGTGTTTATCGAACCCGCTCTTACTCATGATTCCCCGAGAGCTATGACCTCGATCGTTTCTCCGATCATTCCGATGAGCGTTACGGCCCAAACCATTGTTTCTCTGATCGACATACGGCTGATACCGTTCTTTGTTTGACCTCGATTCCCTATCTTTATCCCTCAGGGGCTTAGTTGCTGACCTGTTAGGATGAACTAAACCCGAGGGGGCTCCCAACTGGTCGTCCTCGACCCTAATCTTCGATTAGTAACGGTTATGTACGTTCGACCACGTTACAACTGGATACTCGATCAGATTATGCTTTAATTGTCGAGATGCAATCGAACTCCTTTCATTCAAACCCTGCATAAAAGCTTGCACTGCCCAGTCATCCGAGACCGGTGGCAATTCCATTCGCTCCATCTGAAACCTAGACACGAACTCCCTCAACATCTCGTCGTTCCTTTGTTTTATCTTGAAGACGTCTGACTTCCTCATTGCCACTTTTATGGCACCGGCGTGTGCTTTCACGAAGGCGTCTGCTAACATAGGAAACAAATCAATAGAGTTGGGAGGCAGGTTATGATACCAAATCATGGCTCCTTTCGACAATGTTTGCCCAAACTTTTTTAACAATACTGATTCGATCTCATCGTCATTCAAGTCATTTCCTTTGATCCCGCAAGTGTATGAAGTAATATGCTCGTTAGGGTCGGTTGTCCCGTTATACTTGGGTATATCGGGCATGCAAAACTTTTTAGGAATGGGCATCGGAGCCACGCTTTGAGGGAATGGTTTTTGTATGAACCTTTTGGCATCTAAACCCTTCAAGACCGGGGGTGCCCTTGGTATTTTATCAACAGGGGAGTTATAAGTCTCCACCTTCTTATCACTGTCCTCAATCTTCTTTTCCCCGGTCTCTATCCTCTTGGTGAGCTCTTGGAGCATTCTCATAATAGTAGGGTCGGTCCCTGAACCATTTTTGTTTGACCTCTTCGGCGCCGGTTCAGCACGTCGAGTGTTTTCCGGTTCAGCTATACTTGGAGTTTTGTTCTGACTCTAAAGTTGAGCGATGACGATTTGCTGAGCTTGCAGCATCTCGAATATCACTTAGAGGCTGACTCCCCCATCTCCTATTCCTAGTGTTCCTTGGCCTCCAGATCAGGCTTACCCGTGTACACTCCCTCCGGGGTCTGTGTCTAGATCTGTATTCAAGGCAATGTGCGAACTAATATCAACTGGTTCCACATTTGGCATTTCCCCTGGATTTATCGGTGGTACACCGACCCCTACATTGTTGTTTTCTCCATGAAATCCAAGACATTCACTATCATGAATAGGTGTATTTTGCGAGTTCGACATGTTTAATCCTGAGAATCAAAAATTCTTGACAAGATAAAGTGTAAAAATAACGTGTGTAATGAGAATCAGTAATGAAATAATCACTATTATCTTTAGCCCCACGGTGGGGCGCCAAACTGTTTACCTCGAAAATACGAGTAATAATTAAATTTAATTTGTGGTTTTAAAGATATGTGATTTAGTTCAATACCGGTTAATAATCAAGAAGTATGAAGTATAAATGAAAGAAATGAATGAATCAAACAAGTTTTACCACACAGTATCGGCCTCGAGCTCACTGACCTCGAGATGAACCAAGAACAATAAATTAAGAACAGTAAAGAGAAAAGTCAAGTCTGATGATCAATGAGCCAGAAAATTAAGATAGTATATTCTTTGCCAATGATTAGATGGTGTTTTCAAATGATTGGGGTCCTTTTTATAATAGGGGAGACCTAAATAAGGTACATTCTTATTTACAGTAAGGAATCTTATTGGGACAGCTGTCTAACCGCCTAGTACGGGTTTGTACAATTCTATTCCGGGATTTGCGCCATGATTTTGGGACGTGGCAGGAATCTCGCTCATTCTGTTGCGAATCCATAACGGCATTATTTCGAAGTCGAGCATACTCGGCTTCGGCATCCATCATGCTTCAATCTTCGGGCACTGCACTCTTTCTTCGAGCTCGAGTCTGGTCCATCAAGCTCGAACTCAACCTTTCTTGAACTCGAGCTTAAAGCGATCCCTCGAGCCCGGGAAATCAGGCATACCTGATTTCGACCGTATACAAAATTCTCCGCCGATTAACCTGTTTTCTATCCATATTAAATATGGACATATCAGATATTTTATCTGTTCTTGCATTATCCGTTTTTGACCCGCCGTGTCCTACCACTACTAGAAATCCGGTAAAAAGCGACCACAAAAAGCGACCAAAGTTGGTCGCTTATAGGCTTAAAAGCTACCAAAAAGCGACCAAACATGCCTGGTCGCTATATTGCTGGTCCCTTTACTTTAGGGACCAAAGTTGGTCACTAAATAGCGACCAACTTTGGTCTCCAAGGTAAAAGGACCAAATATTCCGGGTATTGACTATAGCGACCAACTTTGGTCGCTTTATTATTTTAATAATATAATTTTAGCGACCAAAGTTGGTCTCTTTATGTAAATTACTTTTTTTTTATTTATTATTAATCATAAAATAGCGACCAACTTTGGTCTGCAAAGAAAAATATTATATTTTAAAATCTGGAAAATAGAGACCAAAGTTGGTCGCTATACTATAAATATTTTTAATTTTTTTTTAAAATTATCGACCAAGGTTGGTCGCTAACTTCATGAATTAATTTTTTTGTTTTTTAGTATTAAGCGACCAACTTTGGTCGCTATATTTCCAGAAATTGTTAATTTTCTGGAAAATAGCGACCAAAGTTGGTCGCTTTTTGTGAATTCTAGGTTATATAGCGACCAACCTTGGTCGCTATTTCCCAAAAAATTGTTTTTTTTAATAGAGAAGCGACTAAAGTTGGTCTCTTTTTTGGTATATTGCTGGCAGGAACTGCCTGTTTTGGCAGCTACACCACCTGCCAACTTACCAAAATTCCTAAATAGGCATTTTATGCCAACAACAACAAGAAACAACAACAACTAAAAAGCAACAACAACAACAACACAATAACAACATTATAACGAATAAAGTATAAAGTTCAATAGAACTTTATACTTAAAGCTAACCAAACTAATAAGTTAACTGCTATTACAAAACCATTCGAAAATCGATTGTATTTGTCTAGTATAAACTAATAAGTTCAAAGATTGTTCTGTACATCATTATCATCACCGTCTGATGAACTTTCTTCACCATGACGGTATCCAGAATGGGCTATTTGTGGAGGATGGGAAGAACAATCACGGAGGACGGGGGGAATGAGCACGGGGAAGGCGAGCCTCTGGCGATGACTCACGAGACCGGGGAATTGGAAAATTGCCAGAAGCTAGGAGAGTTTTGATCTGCTCTTGCATGCCCTTGCACCGAGCTTGCATGCCAGAGTACTGCATATCTCTAAGCCTTTCTCTCTCCTTGGCGGCTTCTAGCTCGGATGTGAGCTTTGCCACAGTCTCCCGCATAGAGGAGAGGCTCTCCCCATCAAGTTGCTCGGCTTGGGAGGAAGTCCCTACTAAGGTTTTAAAGTGTACCTAGGATGTCTCGGAGCCGTGTCTAGTAGAGTCCTTCTTATCGGTGTGTTGTCGACCACATCTATAATTAAGAGGCTACTTGGGCATTTAGGAATTTCACCCTTCTTTGATACTCCAGATCGTACAGTAGCACTCAACATAGGGAGCTAATTTCTTTGCTATTTCTTATCTCAAGATGAGTAATTCATGACTTCGAAACAGTAAGGAAGGAATGACCCCACCATTTAATACGAGGTAGATTGCCCAAGAGTTTGTTATAAGAATGTATCGAGCCATAGAGGATTGGTAGAACTTGTTGTTAAGGCGAGTACCCTTTTTCCTATTGATGTCTTTGCACCACCAGATCATGTAGAATATCAGTATGTTACCAACATACCTTAGAGTGAGTCCTCCCACTTAAGGCCTCCGCTTCTGCGGTCCAAGACCGCCCAGAAGCGAGAATACCAGATGCAGCAAACCTTCAGCAATATGCAAACTCCCAAAACTCTCCGTTTTAACCACCCGAACTCACCCCGAGGCCCCCGGGACCTCAACCAAAAGCACAAACATGGTCCAATACCCTATTCAAACTTGTTCCAATCCTAAAAAACACATCCAACAACACAAAAATCCTCATTCTCATCAATTTCAAGCCTAAGTTCTTCAAATTCTTCCAAAAACTCTCATTGATCAAAAAACCCAACCAAAATCACCTCCGAATCATATGAAATTTTGCACACACATTCAAAATCACCTAACGAAGCTACTGCAACTCTCGGAATTCCATTCCGACCCCCGGATCAAAATCTCACCTACCAACCGAATTCGCCAAAATCCTAACTTCGCCAATTCAAGCCTAATTCTACACCGGACCTCCAAATCACTTCCGATCACTCTCCTAAGTCACCAATCATCCCCCCAAGCTAACCGAATCACCGGAAAATCACATCCGAGCCCTCTACCTCAATAGTCAACATCCGGTTGACTTTTCCAAACAAGCATTCCTTAAAAGACTAAGTGTCTCATTTTCTACCAAAACTAATCCAAATCAACTCTAACACACCAGATACTGATAATGAAACATGAAGAAGCATAACACTGGGAAAACAGAGAGCAGTAACAAATGAGACGACGGGTCGGGTCGTCACATCCTCCCCAACTTAAACCAACGCTCGTCCTCGAGGTGTGCCAGAGTTGTCCTAGAAGCCAAACAATAGCTGAATAACCTTACCAAGCATATACCCGAGGTAATCCACGTCACCTATCTCATATAGGTCCGACAACACAACATAGCTGAAAATTACCCAATCCAGTCTAGCCCCTAATTCGTAGAACTACCTTTTCACTTCTGAAACCATCAATACGATCAAAACCTCACACCTATACTTTGAATAGTCCCGAACCAGCTGTAATACCCACACTTGCAACCTCCGTGAAATCATATGATATACTACATAACCCAAAAAACTCGAAACGATAACTCCATCCATAGCAGTTGCCCACAATAACCAAATACCGGTAGGAAACCTCTTATTAGCTAAAGTCTTATTCTAACACTTTCATATACTGCCAACGATAAACTGAAACACGCGATAAACCGTAACCATTTCTCAGATCAACCATTCATGAAGCCACTTCCCTTTGTCTATTACCACAACAGATTTCCGGGCCGAACCTCGATATTGTCCTTCTAACAAGCTGAAATCAAACCTGTTCGTATTCATTAGTGACTTCCACGATCACCTCGAATCCAACACACTACTCTGGTGATAGACACCTCAACACAGCCTAAGCCACAACTTGCACAATACACACACCAATAAGAAACGGTCTGAACATACTCAAATCATGACAAATGACTCAAACGAAAGAGCTGTACCTCAAGCTCATCAGTTCATCACAACACAAGGCTGAGACCCCGTCTCACATCATAGAAATAGAACACCTGAATCTACCTCGAAAGGTCATAACTCCACGTAGCCTTGCTACAATGCGCGATCCTATCCAAACACTATTACACCTGAAGCACCTCAAGTCGCTATGCTCAAAATCAACAGCCACGCACAATTTGATGTCTGAAACCAAAGCAATTCATTACACCCACGGTGAAACAAATAACATACGACACGCAACCTGATAGATCATAACCAATACTCTATTTACCGAGCAACACTCAATTACTCTTCCCGCTCGACTTTCTCTATGAATCCTCAATAGAACCGCACCACATGTGCCCATATCCAACCAATCATAACGCCTCACAGCACAGAAAAGCAACTCATAGATCTCCCTAGATCACTAACAAGTTCAATAACGGTCGAATCAACCTATCCCTCAACAATACAACTCGGGACTAACCAAGCTAACTCAAGCTAAATACGTAGCCACATCGGCCTGCCAACGAACTCAATACCAAGAAGCCTGAAGCTGCTCCTTCCACTACTATAACTCCTGCCGGAGCCGTACGATACGGTGCCCGGCACCAAATAAATACCGAAATCCATAGTCTCGCCCGGCGACATGCCCGGCCACAAGGAACGCATTCGAAAAGTCCCTCAATACCGGAACTGAATCAATGGTAGAAACCTCTACACTGACATCCGCCACAAAGGCCCAGTTAAGGAAAACAATCCTTCCCAGCCGTCCGCTGGTCTTTGGAATACAAACCACTCTGCTAGAACATAATCCGATGCACCTCACCACGCAACCTGTGGCATTTTCCAACATAGCCCATAGCACAATAGTCTAGAATAACCCAACACTGAGACAACCAGTCTACACCCCAATATCATATCCAAAATCTAATATACAAAGCAAAGAAAGATCCACTCGGGCCTCCAAATCCCAATAGCCGCTAGCGGTACCAATACACACGATCCACAACCACTACATAGTCTGTACCTGAGAACTCCCAATCTCCAACTCCATATAGCACACGATTCACTGTACCTAATCCCCAAATTCCGCAGCATGAATTCATATCACACCTCGAGTACCCAATCATTCCACGAAAGATATTCTAAAATTCCCCTGTGCCATCAAACAAACTCAGATATCAGCAGTCGATCTAGCAAGAAAGTGCCGCAATACTACCGAAGTATCATCAGTCTAATCACATTACCCTTCTTCCGAGACATATACTCTCTTCAAATCACTTCTAATTAGCAGTACCATTTCCTTGATTACCTGAGGCTACCCGTTGCCTAAGAATTTTATGAACTCTTTTTAGAACTGAACTGTAACTCATCTAGCCAAGACCTTCCGTCAATCCCATCTAGAAGAAGAATCATTACACATTTCATGCTTCGCATACCCATAGAAAATATATTCATCTCCAAACCACGGTAAAAAACCCAGCAAGGACTCTCCCCCCCAATTCCATGTGCACAAGTTAAACTGCCAGGACTAAATCCTTCTACCTAAACCAAGCTAAGCAAGCTGTCACAGCTCAAGAGCTTGCTTCACAATACCTGTAAGGGCTCATTGTCTCGAACACATACGAAAAATTAATCATATCCTTACCATACCGATTCGGTCTACTAACAAGCTATTCTATTTATCAAATTTCCCCTCTGATTCATCATCAACTTGATATTTCCTCCTTGCTGTAGCACCACAATACCTCAACCCAAGTTTACCACACGAGACTCGAACATAAGACCACACTATCTAAGACCCATAGGCCACTGAATACTCTCTCAAGTGTTCTCAGAAATACCACATTCAGAATATTTTACTCTGAAGAACTTCCTGCGACTCTGAATTTGCTTCCTTTACTTTCCATATACCGACACATAGGATCCCATAACCAATATAAAAATACCATAAGTCTTGATCTTTTCCAATGAAAACACAGTCCCTACCCACATACACAACCTTAAGACACCTGATCGTTACATGTAGAATCTCGAACACGTTAAAACCATTCTCGAGGGTCATTCATTCTATTCAACTTGCATTTAGCCTGCTCAATTAACAAAACCACCTGTGCCTCATTAGCACTCTAACACCGCACGGATACGACCTCATTTCAATACAAACAAACATCTTCCTTCTCTATACACTGAAGCATCTTTATCAACAACATTCAAGACATCTCTATTATTTTCTCACATCTACGAAGCACCATATAACCTTTGTCAAAATTTTGCTTCACTCGCGCCATCCTCGGCTCAATTTCTGCAAGCAAAACTGATCCGCCCGCATACCTCGAAACGGAACCAACATAGCACATAACCGTGCGATCAACTAATCAACAACAACCTCCCCAACTTGGCTCGAAGCCATATATCAGGACACACTCAATAATCCATAATACTTTTACTCTAATGATGCCACAATATCATAGTGAGATTAAACTCAAATCATCCACTAGTTCGTGAAAACACAGATCATCTAATACTGTAATCCTCTGCAAACCTCGCATTCATCCCCGCATCAGTTGAGTCTACTCTCTTAAGCTACCTGAATTCTCAAATTTCAACACGTACCCTTCAATTACACATGAGCTCTTCTAACATACACATAAGGATCATACCACTTAAGAACACTCCGCAGGAGATAACCTACCTGCTCCGCCTCAATTTAGTATTCCAGCACACCTTCCACCATCATATACGTTACACAGTCATTTCCCAAACTCTCTCTCAACATGATCTCCTCCCCTTCTCTATTTCCTTTACACAAATCAATCCCCCCACCCCTAGCCACTGTCGCCGGTGTCGCTACCACCGCTACCACTGTCGCCGGAGCCGCCGCTACCACTGTCGCCGGAGCCGCTGTCCCCCACCCCTTTCCACCACTACTTTTTTAATCCTCCTTTAATCTACCAAGGTTAGTAATCTACCTTCTTAGATTTTTAATTTTTAATTTTTGGTATATAAATTTTATGTAATTTTTCAGAATTTTTGCTCTATTAGTATTAGGGTTTTGGTTTGAACTACATAAGATTTATGAAATTAAGGGTAGAAATTATGATCTTTTAGTTCTTGCATTAAATTTATTTGAGTTAAATTGTGAAAAGAAACAATTCATACATTAGCAATAACCTAAATAAGAGTACTTGTAAATACATTGTCCTAAATAAGAATACATTATAAATACTTGAATTAACTAAATTAATTTGTTCTTGCTTTATTTATATAGATGGAACATCGTACTGGGATGTCTATGAAATTATCCTAATCGGCGGGGATTGCGGGAGGATTTTGTAGAAGGGATTGATGAATTTATTAGACATGCAATGTCAACTTCCGCATTACCATAAATGAAGGAGTAATTAGGTGCCCTTGTGTTAGGTACGACTGTATGAAGTTTGGAAAACCGGAGGAAGTTAAGGTTCATCTTTATAGTAAGGGGTTTATAGCGAATTACTTTGTGTGGATAGTCATGGAGAGATCGATGGTAGCCATGGGATATTTCATAACATGGTTGTGGGTGAAGTAGTAGGTCGGTGAGAATACAAAATCGTGATTCTAGAATTCATTGATATTGGTTGCGGATGCTTTTGGGATCACTTCGGGGGTGAGCCCAATGAAAATGTTGAACAAACTCCTAATGATGACGCAAAACGTTTTTATGAAGCTTTAGAGGAAGCTATCGTCTCCACTATGTAACGGAAGTCCGCACTCTGAGTTGTCTGTTGCAGTTAGATTACTAAGTATGAAATCTGAATTGGAATATTTCTCAGAGCCATGGACTCTTTCATTGACCCTTATGCGTGAATAGTTGACCCTGATATCGAATTACCTGGTGATTCTACAGGCAAAGAGATTAGTTTCTAAGTTAGGACTTTCGTCAATGCAGAATTGATTGTTGTTGAAGATGGTTGCATGTTATATTATTAAAGAATGATTGCAGGTTTGGCACAGTTGTAAATTTTGCAAAAAGGCCTCGTTTCAAGAGGCTTTTCCAGTGGGAATATGGTCGCTATCAAGTCGATGCATTATTTTACCTCTTATACCTAGGTTTAAAGAGGTTATATTGCGTCGATGAGTTCTGCTCCTCATATGAGATGGCACTTTGAAAATAGAAGACCACCTGGTGTTATGTGTCATCTTTCAGATGGAGATGCTTGGAAGCACTTTGATAGGAAATATCCAGATTTTGGTAGTGAGCCAAGGAATGTTCGATTAGGTCTGTTGCGGATGGCTTCACGCCTTTTTCTGTATCTGCCACACCATATTCATGTTGGCCTGTCTTTCTTACACCTTATAATCTACCACCGAAGTTGTGCATGACCTAGTCAATATATATTTCTTAAATTGTATTATCCCCGGTCCACGTAATCCGAAAAAGTTTGATTGATGTATATTTGCAACCTTTGATTGATGAGCATAAACAATTGTGTACGATAGTGTTGAAACATATGACATATCAACCAAGTGGAATTTCATTTTGCTGTGCTAATTTAATTGGACAATTAACGATTTTCCTGCGTATGGAATGTTGTCTGGGTGGATGACTGCTGGGAAGCTAGCTTGTCCTTACTTCATGGAAAATAGTAAAGCGTTCACTTTGAAATATGGCCGAAAGCAATCATGGTTTGATTGTCATCGTCAATTCTTGCCTCCTGATCATGAGTTTTAGAAGATGAAAAAACGCATTCAAAAAGAATAAAATGGAATATTTATTTCCCACCTCCGATACTTTCAAGTGAGGAAATTTGGGAGAGGGTCCAAAACTTCAGTAAAGTTACTGAAGCTCCACCTTATAGATTTCCCAGATATGGTGTTACTCATAATTTGGACGAAACAGAGTATATTTTGGGAGTTGCCTTATTGGAAGGATAATCTTCTCCGTCACACCTTGATGTCCTGCATATTGAGACGACCTATTTTGACAATTTGTTCAAAACAGTGATGGATGTTTAAGGTAAGACAAAGGATAACTCGAAGGCTAGAATGACTTACAAGAATATTGCAGCGGCCTGACTTATACTTGCAGACAGCAAGCAATGGTAAGGTGTTCAAGCCCAAAGACAAGTTACACATTCACTTTGGAAGAAAGACGGCAAATTTTGTTGATGTGTGAACCAAGTAAGTATATACAAAATTGGATGAATGACTCAGATGTGCACTGAGTATCAGAGTAATCATATACTTAAACTCCGATTTGAAAATAAAGAAAAAATGAAAGGTATATGTCTCGTGGCGGATTAAAAAGTTAGTGTATGATATCATGTAGGTCATGAGCATTTGATCATAGCTAGCTCATGTTGAGAAAAGTGGCATATGACTTCCATAGTTCTATCTGCGCATGCTGTTATAAGAGTGGCCGTTTCCGCATGGTCTATGTTATGAGTTTTTGGATTAATACTTGCTATATTGGGTCACCAGCAGTTTTGCTTACTGGGTAAGTTTATGGAATTTCTAGTGTGTGCTTAATGACCCATTCATCTAGAGTAAATATTTATCATGGTTGTTGAGGCTGAAGGCAAGGACTTTAGCGTGCATTTTCCCATAAGAGCTGTCTATTGTCATTGTTCTTCTCATCTTATCATGCTAATGAAGAGATAAGTGCCTTAGTCCTTATGACATGTAGCTAAGAGAACCATTCGTAATGCCTATACTTCTATACTTAAGTTGGATAGACTATTGGCTATGCTGGGAGCGTTTTTGATGTGATGGAACACCTTATGGATGCATCTCTACGACGAACTGTCTGTTCCATTACTTACGGATAAGGAATAGATGGCACTGCAAGCAGGTGTGTCATGAAGTTGTAGCTCTGGCTTTTAGAGCGTGTCTGGGTTCTCTACTTGCCTTGGATGGATGTGTGAGACTTTTCAATTCTAGGCTGCTATGTAGAATAGTATATACATATATTTATGTGGATTTTGTAACAGATATACTAATCAGTAATATATATGTCCATGTTTTTAATTTAAACCAAATGTTCTTGGCTAACCGGAGATATTATGCTTAGGGGTGACATTTACTGTTGGTTTGAAGTCAAATGAACAACATTGATGCAGCTGTTACAAAGGTAGTAAAAATTGAAGTGAATTCCATTAAAAGGATATCTTTACAACTTTAGCTCTTTTACTTAACATTGCATCCCATGTACTAGTCTTGTTTTCTATGCTTTATTTAGTTTTCAGAGGATTTTTCAAATTTTACTTTCCATTATTGATGGTACGACGATGTGAAGGGATCAATATTTTAGAGTGGTCCAAGCGAGCAATTCACGTCAGCGTGAGGAAACAGAACCAAAAATGGGTAAGACTTTGATTTTAGGTATTAGCTTTAGGATTTCTAAGTCTTATCTATCTGATGCAAACAATCAAAGAGTAATGTCGTGCGAGAACTTTTGTTTTTATTTACGGCAGTAGCCTCTTTTAACTAGGCATATTTGGATCCATTGATTTGTCCAACTAAGATGATAAACTGAACGGAACTTGAGGAAAGTTGTGGATATAATAACTTGTGTTCTTTTATTTTTTTTCGTCTAATATTGGTCTCTCTTTTCTTTATCAGGTGGTATGCAAAGAGATTTATTACATCCTGATGTATAGCCGCTATGATTACATATTTATATTGGGATAAGACCTTTGAGTGAGCATTTCAATGCAGAGAAGTACGCACTATTTCCCTTTGATGTTTTAGTTGGTTCGTCATTTTTCAAAAGTGAAAGGCATCCATGTTTTCCTTTATATATGTTTGTTTCGGACTAATCTTGCCGCCTGAATTGTGCCAGGTTATTAGACTAGTTAAAAAACATGGCCTTGAGATTCTCAGCCTGCTCTTGAAGCCAACAGTATCGACATGAGATGACTAAGAGGAGGGATGATAGAGAAGTTCACAAGTACATTTCTGTTGAATCCTTCTTCTGATTCAAATTTTAAATCTATTTTCAATTAATGGATGAATGCCTGTATAAACTAGCTTAATGTTCATCGACATGTAAAATTTGTGTGGATTGATCAACAGAGTACAGATGAGAAACCAGGCTTGGTAGCAATCCACGTTTGCCTCCTTGTGCAGCGTACTCTCTCTCTCTCTCTCTCCTCTCTCTCTCTCTCCTTCTCTCTCTCTCTCTCTCTCTCTTCTCACACTCTAGTAGTAGTTCTCAAAATATTCTATTTTTGGAAAATCATCCACGTTCTAAAACAGATCATTGTTTAGCAATTATGGCTCCAAATGAGAGCTTGGGTGTTCCTGATTAAACTCAAGCAATAGCCTCAGAGTCCTAGTATATTCTTTATAGGATTTATCTTTTACCGGTCTCATTTCCTGTTCAGTTTTGTGGAAATAATGGCTCCTGTGTTCTCTCGAGAAGCATGGCAATGTGTTTGGCATATGATTTCAGGTAGTTCTTACTCTTGGTATCAGATGTGTCAAACTGGTTGATGTCTTTTTTCCTCGCTGTAATCGTTTCAAGATGCAATTGCCCTGATCACGAGTGTCTTCTATTTTATTCTATATGCTATTTATACTGATTTTTTAACTTGATTTAAAATATAGAATGATTTTGGTGCATGGAATGGGATGGATTTCGCATTGAGAAGATGTGTAAGAGGTTATTACTTCTTAGTTCCTCCAGATACATTCTGAATTGTAGTAGAATAGGGTAAAAAGGAGAGCTGCCACACTGAAAAATTAGATACAACTGAAGATTATCTTTCTCAGCTTAGACTTATTTGAGATATGATGGACACATTGCGCGAAACTCTTAATTTGTTTTAACACTGGTTTGTGCAGGCCTGCTCATGAAAAAAATTGGTGTTGTTGATTCACAGTGATTGTGCATCAGTTTGTTCCTTCTCTCTAGGGGAATCAGGTCAGTCAATGTTCATTTCCAGAAAGCTACATTTTATTGATATAGTAATAATTTTTTTAATATATGCGGAAATCCCCGATTAGGAAGTTCTTGATTCCTGCCATCTTATGAGAACTCAAATCCATGAACAATGACCATTAGCTTACTTTTCCCAACCTAGTTCATATTGTTGATTGTAAATTCTTCAGCAGCCATCCATCTCGAATATGTAAAAGTTGAAATCAATCACCTGAAAATTTCCAAGTGCTTGAGATAATAAAGATCAAGCTTTTTGTTAGTGGATTGTAGCAGTTGAGCTCATGACTAGTGTTTATGCAAGTCTGTGTAATACCACCAAAGCTTAATGGATGTTTCTGATCGAGAAAAAGGAAAAGAAGACCATGCGAAAGCAACAAAAAAGGAGAGAAGAGGGAAAACGGAGAATATTATTATTGTTTGAATCATTAGGAATAAAAACAAAGAAATGAGTATGCTTAACAGGGGTGGAAGGAGAGTAGAAGCTATGGGTTCGGCCACTAGCTTTGATCCAAACTATGTGTTCTGTCTTAAGAAATTTATTGAATATGTACAATTATTAAATTTTAGAATTCAGTAACTTAAAAAGATTAGTTCATAAGCTTCAGTCCTGGCTCCGCCTCTGAATTATTAATATGACCTATTTATGGTATAAAAAGTTTCATTAAATGGAGTCTCCTTACCCTCTGATTCCACTCACTTTTGTGACGGAAAAAGCATGTGTTCTTTCATCCTAATCCTTGACTCCCTAGAAACTCGTCCACAATTGGGAAAAAAAAAGCCTTATCTCTTATTCCCCTCCTTTCATTTATCTTCATTTCCTTTCAATCCCGAAGCATCTGTAAAAGAATGTAATCCTATGATTTTTTTTTCTTGTTATGTATGTATGTGATATTTGCAGCACCTTATCCCATATTTCTGCGAGAGGCTGTTTCCACAGGCTTGAACCTCTTGGTCACATGACAACAACTTTATCATTTACACCAAGCTCTCCCTTCAACGAATATCAAACGATGAAGCTATAAAATTTCAAAAGTCTAGTCAATGAATTCGAATGCTAAAACTTTGAAAAACTAAACCACATAATTATATTCTTGGATACACCTTCTTCTATTCCTCTTCTC
>NC_032000.1:23414674-23441430 GCF_001879085.1 Nicotiana attenuata | reverse complement strand
CTCACTGCAGAAGCGGTCCCTGTGGTGGTAAGGTAATTCCGCAGAAGCGGACCATTATTCGCATCAGCGGGTCCGCAGAAGCGGACGGGTAGTCGCAGAAGCGGTGTTGGCATTTTAAACGAATATCCGCAGAAGCAGGGATTTGGCCGCATAAGCGGAAGCGGGACCGCAGAAGCGAAAACTGGACTGGTCATAAAGGGTTTTTATTGAATATTTCATCCGCGAGCTTGGTATATTTTCCTCCATTGTTGAGCGACCTTGAGAGCTTTTTGCGAGAATTAAGGGAGTTTTGACTGGGAATCGATTGGAGGTAAGTCCCTTGGCCTAAATACACGAGATTATGATAGATTTAACATGGAGATTGGTTGAAATTCATCAAAAGGGGTAAAGCTAGGGCTTGAGTTTTTTTTGATATTTCAAATTGGGATTTGATAGGTCATTTGAGCTCGGATTTGGGAGTTCTTGGTATGTATGGACTCGTGGAGAGACGAGGAATCCGGTAATGTGAGTTTTGTAATTTTTTCGAGAAGTGGGCCCGGGGCTCGAGTTTTTGCTAATTTCGAGATTTTTGCTATTTTCGATTGTTTTCGATTGGGTATTGTTCCATTAGCATATTGTGATGTATTCGCTCTGATTTTGGATAGATTTGACGCGCGTGGAGGCCGATTTGAGGGGCAAAGGCGTCGCGAGCTAGAGATTTCACCGGTTCGAGGTGAGTAATACTTGTAAATGATATCCTGAGGGTTTGAAACCCCGGATTTGCACATCATAGTGCTATATTGAGGTGACTTGCACGCCGGATACGAGCGTGTGGTAGAGCGCCGTTGGGGATTGTGACTTGGTCCGTCCTGATTGATGAAATTACTACGTATTTGACTGAAACTACTTGTTATCATCATAATTTGGGCTGATTGCCATGTTTGGGCTTCGTGCCAACTATGTGAATCCTTCAGGGATTGATATCACTGTTTTCGCATTACTTTGCATATTATTTGATCTCGGTCCAAGGTTTTAATAATCTTTTGCAAACTCAGCTGTTTTTCTAAGATTTGAAAACTGAAACATTTATTGACGTTTTGAGCTGAGAACTGTTATTTTAATATTGCCCAAGTGGCTTATGTTCATTTCTGGACTGAGCATGGATCGGGCTGCGCGCCGCAACAGTGTTATAGTGATTTCTGGATATATGGTTAGCTCGGGCTGCGTGCCGCAGCGGTACTGTACTGATATTGAGGCCGAGGGCCTGGTTGATGCCACGAGATGGCTTGATATTGCGCTTGGGCTGTAGGAGCCCCTCCGGAGTCTGTACACACCCCTAGTGAGCGCCGTCGACGTTAAATACATGGTTGGGTCGGACTGCACGCCGCAGTGGGTACCTGAGTGTACCGGTCATATGCATTGCATTGCACTCATGCATTGGTTCCTGTTTGTATTACGTGTCATGACATTCAGCACTCTCATTTCATTGGCATCCATGCTACTTCTTGTACTGTTTACCAGATACCCTGGTGTTATTTGTTAATGGAGTGTTGTGCCCGAGGGGCTGACTTACGTGCTGACTTGCACTATCTGTTTCGCATTCATTTGCTTAATTGTTGAAAAAGTATATTTTCAAAAGAGGTTTGTAACTGAGCCCAGATAGATTTTCTAAAGGATTTCACGGTTTTACTGTTTTCTCAAAGGGTTGCACTGTTCTATATAGCATGATGGAGTGCCTTTCGTGATTTCTTGCTGCTCAGTTATTATTTACCTTTATTACTCACTGAGTTGGAGTACTCACTTTACTCCCTACACCTCGCGTGCAGATGCAGGTATTGGTTACCCGGTAGCGGGTTTGAGCTGGTTGAGGATTTGCTATCGTAGCTGAGCAAGGTGACCGCCGGCGTTCGCGGCACCGGACTTCGTCTTTTGATTCTAAACTTTATTCTGTATATTATTGACCCTGTGGTCGTGTTCAGACTTCCTTAGATGCTTGTGACTTGTGACACCCCAATCGGGCTGTGTTGGGTCGTATATATATCGATTGTTATTGTCATTAAGTTGTAATATCTAATCATTTAGGTTTAAAAAAAAGGGTTTGAAAGAGGCGTTGTTGTTCTGTTGGCTGGCCTTGTCTTCACGAGAGGCGCCATCACGACTAGTGCGGGTTTGGGTCGTGACACTAATACACTTATACTTAGTGCATAGTATAGCGTAAGTATATATATTATATATATATAGAAGCTATATTCGATATAACATTACTTAATATACTTATACTTAGTGCATAGTATAGCATAAGTATATATATTCGATATAACATTACCTAATACACTTAGTGCATAGTATAGCGTAAGTATATATATTATATATATAAGCTATATTCGATATAATATTACCTAATACACTTATACTTAGTGCATAGTATAGCGTAAGTATATATATTATATATATTATATATATATATATATATATATATATATATAAGAGCTATATTCGATATAATATTACCTACTACACTTATACTTAGTGCATAGTATAGCGTAAGTATATATATTATATATATAAGCTATATTCGATATAATATTACCTAATACACTTATACTTAGTGCATAGTATAGCGTAAGTATATATATTCGATATAACATTACCTAATACACTTATACTTAGTGCATAGTATAGCGTAAGTATATATATATATATATATATATATATATATATATATATATATATATATATATATATATATATATATATAGACATAGTATAGCGTAAGTATATATATTCGATATAACATTACCTAATACACTTATACTTAGTGCATAGTATAGCGTAAGTATATATATATGTATATATATATATATTCGATATAATATTACCTAATACACTTATACTTAGTGCATAGTATAGCGTAAGTAAATATATATATATATATATATATATATATATATAAAAGCTATATTCGATATAATATTACCTAATACACTTATACTTAGTGCATAGTATAGCGTAAGTATATATATTATGTGTTAAGCTATATTTATATTATTTATTTAGTAAATACATAGTGATTTTATAGCGTATGTATCTATTTAGCGACCAACTTTGGTCGCTAAATATACATAATTTTAAATTAGCGACCCAAGTTGGACGCTAAATTTAAATCAGATTTATTTATCTTTCATATAATATTTAAAATATTAACTGGGTCCCAGGTTAGCGACCAAAGTTGGTATATATTCTACTGAGCGACCAACATTTGTCGCTAAAATTGAATTATATTTATTTATATTTTATAACTTTTTTAAGCAAAATTATAATTATTAAAATTTTATAATTGGGTCCCAAATTAGCGACCAAAGTTGGTCTCCATCTGTTTACTCTTTATATAGCGACCAACTTTGGTTGCTAATTTTAAATTTTATTTATTTATATAATATTATTTTTTAAAAATAATATTATAATTATTAAAATTTCATAGGTGGGTCCCATGAAGTGACCGACGTTGGTCGCTAATGTGAGTAATTCTTTGACCAACCAAGTCTGACCAGTCCGGTCAACAGTTTGACAAAATTTTCGATCAAGTGGCGACCAACGTTGGTCGCTAATTTATTTAAAATTATTATTTTATTATTTTCACCAGTTTAGCGACCAACTTTGGTCGCTTTCCTTGACAGACGAACGTTGGTCGCTAAACTTTAGTCACTTTTTGCAGGAATTCTAGTAGTGTACCCAACCTGCCCGTTTGCTGCACCACTAACCTTGATGTTTTTATTTTTTTATTTAGTACTATTTATTGCACAGAAGTACTCAAACTAAATTGGGTGAGCTGTGTTAGTAGGGAATTGTAATCTAGTGCCAAATTCGTACTTCCGATGAAATCTATTGGCCAAATTGTTTAAGTATTATTCTAGTCACAAAATTTAGTTTAGGTATTTCTATTCATAAAATCATTCTATCTGATATCACCCAGGAAAATTTCTCTTAGATTTTCCACTATTTTAATGTAGTAAATATATCTGTGACGATAAAAATTTACACTAATGTTACTGATCAATATTTGTTCTTGATCAGAATTACCTTGAATTTTTCAGTGTAAAATAATATATATCTTACACCATGAGAATATTAGACTTATACTGAGTAATATTTATGTGGCATGAAGTTCCATGATGGCAAGAAATTTACGTACTTTCCGTATCAAAGTTTTAACATTTCAAAAAAGCCAAACGTCTATACCGATCTCTAAGGAAGGATCCCTTCTCTCATCTGAAAAATTCGGTAAGTTGATGAAAACTCTCATCTTTCTTCACTACTGTGGAAAATGACGACTACCGATCGAGTTTTCTATGCATTCATTCTCAACAGTTCAATTTATGTTATAGTTTTTAGATGCACAAATGATATTGAATCCAAATAGGGCTCGTTCGGTTAGTGAACAAGTTATAATGTGGGGATTATAAGTCGTTTTGGCAAATGAATTTGGAAAGCATATATGTTACTTTTTTCTAAATTCACCATTATTGCCCCAGTTCGTGGCTTGTCAATCAGTGAGGATAAAAGGTAGTTTAGACAAATAAATACTCTTATAATTAATCCTAATAAATGTTCTTCTTAATCAGTGAGTAGTAATATGTTTGTCTAGAAATTAGGAAAATCCTAACTTATGTCTGGTATTCATTAGCAGGAGTGTTTAGGGAGCTCTAGTTTCTTAAAGATAACTGATATTGGGATGAAATGAGCTCAAATATAGAGTGAAACGAGTCAGATGATTCATACAGCTGGCCTCAGCTAGTTTCGGATTGACAAGTATGAGTAGTTATTGAATGATTTCATTGCAATACTCAATAATTTGGAGTTCTTTAAGACTAGAGGTTCTCTATATTGTCTATCGGGCATACAAGTCTCTAAAACAGACTTAAAAACTCCTAGCAAAACACCTGGACCAAATGTAAGTATAAATCTCAATCAGTTGGTATCGCTTGTAGGGATCTCCATTATGTTTTATTCATTAAACTGTGAGGTTAAAGATGTGAACGCGACGCCATGATTAATAGGATTCATCCTTCAGGAATGTCAAGATTAGTTTCTTAGAAAGTGGAGGATGTTGAGGTTGCTTAAAGAATTGGTTTCTGCTTATTACTGCTGAGCTTTGGGTTGAGCAACTTTTATCACAATGGCAACCTTATATCGCAGGTTTGTGGACAATATTTATACTGGAATCAATTTCACCAAATATTTTGTTTGGAACTGAAGCTTATGTTGATGCATATACCTTAGAGTTACCTTCTTTGTCTTCTTTCTTCTGATTCAGTGGGGCTTTTAGAAGATCGAACGATAGAGGCAGACTTGTTATAACAACAATCATGGGAATGGTTTTTGGATATTTTATTGGCATTTCATCTCCATATGTTTCTCTAACAAAGGTAATTAGCCCAATCTTTGCTCTGATGTTAATTAAGAAACTTTTGTCATTCCTCGTAATTTTTTGTGTCTTTTGCAGATTACTTTACCTTCAAGTCTAATGTCATCTCTTGATGTAGCCTTTGGTGATGACCATCGTAGACCTTCAATTGAACGCTTTTTTCCAGAGAATCTGGTAAATCCAAAGGTATGTATTTCGCTTGGATCCTTTACATTATTCTCACCTTCAACTTCCCTATGTTGATTCACTTGTATAATCATGTGATGGAATCTCATTACGACTTATCTAGCAAAATGAAGTTTTGGTACTCCAGTAACAAACAAATGGTGTTAATTTGGCCAGCAAGATCCATGTAAAACTCTTTGAATCGACATCTTTCTGCCTTATGGTGTTGAATTTTGAACACTTGTGAATTCCATATCAACAAAATCAGACAGCCAAATGGATCAATTGTGCTAATTCTACTTCTTAAATGTGTTTTTATCATTATGTTGATAAATATCTACTTTCATTATTTCCTGCATTTTCGGAATGTCCCTTTCTGGTTTCTAGAAAAAATGTTGTATTTTGTGCTTTTGTCATCTACATAGTCTTTTTTAAAACAACTCTTTGAAGTAAAGCTGGCTCAACAAGATGCACAGATTTATCTTATTGGGCCACTATAAAGTTTTATGTGGTTTTTGGCAAATTGGCTGATTTCATTTAGGCCATTCTGCTCCTGTTTTGCAATTAAAGTTTGCGGTGATTGAGACGTTCTTATGGTCAGTGTTGTCAAAGGCTCGCTTAAAGCGCGCTTAAGCCCTGAAGCGAGGCTCAAAACATGTTGAGCGGTTCGTCTTGCTTTGGGGGCGTTTTAGTGTCAATCAAGGCACTAAGGCATACTTTTCCGTGTAATCCTGAAAAGGCGACACTAAATAATTGATATTTCATTTTATCATAATTCTTTTTCAATTTTTTTGTCTTTATATTTGTTATTCATGCTTATAATTATTGGTCTTGGACTATATATATATATATTTACTTTTTCTCCAGTTGCGCCCTTTTTCATTAAATCCCATGCTTTATTTGCGCTTACAGCTCCAACGGACCTTAGAGCTTTTTTGCGCTTTTCGCCTTTGATAACACTGCTTATGGTTATATGCAGAGCTCATATTCTGATTACATGATTATTTTGCATATGTAAAGGAGTTAAAATATATGTTTCAGCTGTCTTGATACAGTTGAATCAGGTCCTCTCTAAATTATTAATGCTTTTGATTTTCTAGATATATGTTCCAACAAATCCTCGTGGTGCAGAGTCATTGCCACCAAGAATTGTTGTCTCCGAATCAGATTTTTACTTGAGAAGGTTGTGGGGTGAACCAAGTAAGGTATGATGCAGATATATCAAATAATCATTGATTAACTCCGATTTTGAAAAAATAAAGAAAAAATGAAAAGGAATGTCTCTCATTATAGTGTATGATACCTGCATTTGACACTTCTGGAAAAAAATGGATACTTCAACATCCTGCCTTTATAAGATGCCGTTGCATGTCTATGTTATGAGTTTTTGGATTAAACATCAGCCACACTGGTTTCTGGGTAAGTTTTGGTTTCATTTGCTTGCTTATTATATATTTAGCTGTGTGAGGCTGAAGGCAAGGACTTTAGCTGCAACCCTAGGCTGTCATTCAAGTTTTTACTTCTCTAATGAACGACATGTGCTTCCAGCTTTGCATTAGCTTAAGAGACAATAACCTATTCTATATGCAATGCTTTCGAAGCGTTATGGCATGCATCATTAGGACTTCTGTATTTACGGAAAGGAAAAGCCTGAAGGTTGTCATGAAGTTTGTCACTTTTACTTTGGTTTTGCTTCCTGGTGCTTTATTTAGGTGCAGTTATCTTACAAATTTTGTGGAATTATCAGGATCTAACAAATAAGCCAAAGTACTTGGTGACATTTACTGTTGGTTTGAGTCAAATGAACAACATTGATGCAGCTGTTACAAAGGTAGTAAAAATGAAGTGATTCCATTAAAAGGATATCTTTACAACTTTAGCTCTTTTACTTAACATTGCATCCCATGTACTAGTCTTGTTTTCTATGCTTTATTTAGTTTTCAGAGGATTTTCAAATTTTACTTTTCCATTATGATGGTCGAACGAGTGAATGGGATCAATTTGAGTGGTCCAAGCGAGCAATTCACGTCAGCGTGAGGAAACAGACCAAATGGTAAGACTTTGATTTTAGGTATTAGCTTTAGGATTCTAAGTCTTATCTATCTGATGCAACAATCAAAGAGTAATGTCGTGCGAGAACTTTGTTTTATTTAGGCAGTAGCCTCTTTTAACTAGCATATTTGGATCCATTGATTTTGTCCAACTAAGATGATAAACTGAACGGAACTTGAGGAAGTTGTTGGATATAATAACTTGTGTTCTTTTATTTTTTTCCGTCTAATATTGGTCTCTCTTTTCTTTATCAGGTGGTATGCAAAGAGATTTTTACATCCTGATGTAGTAGCCGCCTATGATTACATATTTATATGGGATGAAGACCTTGGAGTTGAGCATTTCAATGCAGAGAAGTACGCACTATTCCCTTGATGTTTTAGTTGGTTCGTCATTTTCAAAAGTGAAAGCATCCATGTTTTCTCTTTATATATGTTGTTTCGGACTAATCTTGGCCGCCTGAATTTGCCAGGTATATTAGACTAGTTAAAAAACATGGCCTTGAGATTTCTCAGCCTGCTCTTGAACCCAACAGTGGATTGACATGGCAGATGACTAAGAGGAGGGATGATAGAGAAGTTCACAAGTACATTCTGTTGAATCCTTCTTCTGATTCAAATTTTAATCTATTTTCAATTAATTTGGATGGAATGCCTGTATAAACTAGCTTATGTTCATCGACATGTAAAATTTTTGTGTGGATTGATCAACAGGAGTACAGATGAGAAACCAGGCTGGTGCAGCAATCCACGTTTGCCTCCTTGTGCAGCGTACTCTCTCTCTCTCTCTCTCTCTCTCTCTCTCTCTCTCTCTCTCTCTCTCTCTCTCACACTCGAGTAGTAGTCTCAAAATATTCTATTTTTGGAAAATCATACACGTTCTAAAACAGATCATTGTTTAGCAATTATGGCTCCAAATGAGAGCTTGGGTGTCCTGATTAAACTCAAGCAATAGCCTCAGAGTCCTAGTATATTCTTTATAGGATTTATCTTATTTACCGGTCTCATTTCCTGTTCAGTTTTGTGGAAATAATGGCTCCTGTGTTCTCTCGAGAAGCATGGCAATGTGTTTGGCATATGATTCAGGTAGTTCTTACTCTTGGTATCAGATGTGTCAACTGGTGATGTCTTTTTTTCTCGCTGTAATCGTTTCAAGATGCAATTGCCCTGATCACGAGTGTCTTCTATTATTTCATATGCTATTTATACTGATTTTTTAACTTGATTTAAATTATAGAATGATTTGGTGCATGGATGGGGATTGGATTTCGCATTGAGAAGATGTGTAGAGGTTATTACTTCTTAGTTCCTCCAGATACATTCTTGAATTGTAGTAGAATAGTGGTAAAAGGAGAGCTGCACACTGAAAAATTAGATACAACTGAGAATTATCTTCTCAGCTTAGACTTATTTGAGATATGATGGACACATTGGCGAAATCTTAATTTGTTTTTAACATGGTTTGTGCAGCCTGCTCATGAAAAAATTGGTGTTGTTGATTCACAGTGGATTGTGCATCAGTTTGTTCCTTCTCTAGGGAATCAGGTCAGTCAATGTTCATTTCCAGAAAGCTACATTTTATTGATATAGTAATAATTTTTTTTAATATATGCGGAAATCCCCGATTAGGAAGTTCTTGATTCCTGCCCATCTTATGAGAACTCAAATCCATGAACAATGACCCATTAGCTACTTTCCCAACCTAGTTCATATTGTGATTGTAAATTCTTCAGCCAGCCATCCAATCCTCGAATATGTAAAAGTTGAAATCAATCACCTGAAAATTTCCAAGTGCTTGAGATAATAAAGATCAAGCTTTTTGTTAGTGATTGTAGCAGTTGAGCTCATGACTAGTGTTATGGCAAGTCTGTGTAATACCACCAAAGCTTAATGGATGTTTCTGATCGAGAAAAAGGAAAAGAAGACCATGCGAAAGCAACAAAAAAGGAGAGAAGAGGGAAAACGGAGAATATTATTATTGTTTGGAATCATTAGGAATAAAAACAAAGAAATGAGTATGCTTAACAGGGGTGGAAGGAGAGTAGAAGCTATGGGTTCGGCCACTAGCTTTGATCCAAACTATGTGTTTGTCTTAAGAAATTTATTGAATATGTACAAATTATTAAATTTAGAATTCAGTAACTTAAAAAGATTAGTTCATAAGCTTCAGTCCTGGCTCCGCCTCTGAATTACTTAATATGACCTATTTATGGTTAAAAAAAGTTTCATTAAATGGAGTCTCCTACCCTCTGATTCCACTCACTTTTGGACGGAAAAAGCATGTGTTCTTTCATCCTAATCCTTGACTCCCTAGAAACTCGTCCACAATTGGGGGAAAAAAAGCCTTATCTCTTATTCCCCTCCTTTCATTTATCTTCATTCCTTTCAATCCGAAGCATCTGTAAAAGAATGTAATCCTATGATTTTTTTTCTTGTTATGTATGTATGTGATATTGTGCAGCCTTATCCCATATTTCTGCGAGAGGCTGTTTCCACAGCTTGAACCTCTTGGTCACATGACAACAACTTTATCATTTACACCAAGGCTCCCCTTCAACGAATATCAAACATGAACCTATAAATTCAAAAGTACAATGAATTCAATGCTAAAACTTTGAAAACTAAACCCATCAAATTTATTTCTTGGATACACCTCTCTTTAGACGAGGACCAAATTATTTCTTCCGTTTCGTGACAGTACTGGGGTAGGAATATCTCTTATATCTCTAACCTAGATGAGGAAGAGAAATTATTAGCTAGCAGAGAAAAACTAGTGCTTCTTCAGATATGATTATATGAACATTTAGAGAGTTATTTGTGCTTCTTCGTATGTGACTATATATCCTAGTGCATGAAACTGTTCTCACCTAGTTTCTTTCTTAAAAGTTGTTATTACTGTTTCTTTTTGAGCTTCAAAGGAGGGGGAAGCTAGTATTTCCTTGACTGAATTTGTGTTATTATAACCATATCATCATTCTTTCTATGGGATACAAAACTAGCTCATGAGGGGGGAAGCCAGTGTTTCACGTCGTTTTACTGATCATAATTGGGATCTTTACAAGCACCACTTATAATTGCTGGTAAAACCTTTACTGAACCCCGATACAATGGCAAATAACTCAATGCCGGTAAAGGTTTTCGCAACAAGTTTTATTGCAGCTAAATTAAAGGGTATATTCATGGCCGCTATAAGTCTTTTTTGTTGTAGAATCATAGATTACCTGATTACTTATCCTACTGAAGTTGCTCTTTTAATCATTCTTTGGCATGTTCCTGCTTCTTTTGTTTTTATTTTTTTCTTTTGGATTACAGGGTGAGTCTGAAAATGGTAAAGCTCCTTGGGAAGGGGTAAGCATATCTTTTGTCACCTGAAATTTATATTGATAACTACCATAGGTTCTTTAACTTGATTAATGCCGATCCCAATTTGTTTGAGACAGAGGCATAGTTATTGTTGTTGTACTGGAGGTTAAAATGGATGAATATCTGTATTGTAGGTAAGAGAAAGGTGTACAAATGAGTGGGCTATGTTCCAAGATCGTTTAGCCAATGCAGATGAATCTTATTTTGTCCAGCATGGAAAGAGTAGAGTATAACACTTCTGCAACTGTTTTTGCTTTTGAACGTTGTTTCTTTTTCTCTCTTTTTTGCTTTTTTTGGAGGGATATCTAATTCTTTTTACCATTATCTCTTTTTTGTTTTAATTCTTTTTACTAGTACTAGTAGAATAGCCATATGGTCAACAATTTGATACTGAAGGTGTCTTGTCTTGTGCATAGACACTACCACCAGACTTTTCAAGAAATTTTGTGCACTTTGTTATCCGTTTCCGCTACATATCATTTTGGAGAGGCTGCCAAACCATTTCGGAAGATGGCGTTTCAACAATTATTAGAAATATAGGCGGATCTAGTTTGTAAGTTATGGGATCACTTGACTCAATATTTTTTATTCAAATCCTATAATTATATATATAATAAAATTGACTAAATATCTATAAATACTTGACTATATATGAATTCGATTATTATTGTATATTAAATTTAGATCGCGGTAGGAACTCATAAAATTTAGATTCTGATTTACGCCTCTTACATTGTCCTATGGGACTTAGTTTGGGTGTAAGCTAGTGATGGTTTCAGTTAAGTTGGTCATCCTTTTGGCTACTGGACTTTTGTTATCTAAGGTACAAGATTTGTGATGTATGACTCCAACAATTTTGTTTTCACAATTTAGTGGGATATTTAGACCATTTTGCCTAACTATTAAATAGACGAAAAGCTTTTCGTTTCTTATATTCTAATTTAGTTGCTCTTTTTTTTCTTTTCTTCCTTTTATTTTTATTTTTTATTCTCTTACAAATTCTGGGAGGGGGCGAGATTAATATATCGAGTAAACTTGAAAATTGGTGGACGAATTAATATTTTCGATAATAAGACACAAGACAGTCATACAAGGAACAATCGCGATGCTGCCATATTTTAATATTAAATTAATAGACATATAATCACAACATTAGTAATTAAAATACAAGATATTAGTTACTTAGACCTAAAAACATGACTTCCAAGTAACATTAATGATAAAAGAATTATCCAGTGACACGGAATTTTAAAGACAAAAGATGATGGCGTAATCAATAATCACCATATTTTTTACTGAATGATTTTTTTTCTCTCTCGCGATATATATATATATATATATATATATATATATATATATATATATATATATATATATATATATATATATATGTATATTTCTGCATGCGTTGGAGTTCCCACATCCTGCAAGAGTGTGTTAACACGAAGACAAACTTTTTATGGGTTTGATTTATCAAAAAAAAAATTTTGGGTTCTCAAACGTAAAAGTAGAAGTGCATGAAACTAACTTTAAAATTGCTTCGCCAGAAGGATTTATAAACTGATCTACACTCTGATTACTTACTTACTTTGGTGAAACAAAAAAATATTATAATTTTTATTTTTAAAATAGAAATCAGGCCATGTTAGGAATACAATAGATACTACATAGTTTGAATTAAAGTTTCAATCGTACAAGTTGTTGAGATAAGATAAAACTAGATATTCTTTGCATTTTACGTATACTCAAACACTTCAGGTGCTAGCTATCATACAACTCTTATTATTGAAGACTCTTCTCTTTATTAGAATATACGATAGATTTATCTCCAAAGAGAGAATCTCTTCATGGTATCAGAGCATAGCCAAGGCTTACGTCAAAACTTCATGCGTTGTTTGAATTCACGTGTGAATTATACAGGTAGTTGAGATAAGATAGGACTAGATATTCGTTGTATTTTATCTCTACTCAAACTCTTCAAAGGCTAGCTGTCATACAACTTGTATATATTGAGGACTCTTTACTTTAATGTAATATATGACTGATTTATCTCTAAATAGATAATCCTTTCATAGTACCAGAGCATGGCCAAGACTCACGCCAAAACTTCATATGTAGATAATACGTAGTTAGATTCAAGTTTGAACTGTACAGGTTGTTTAGATAAGATAGGATTAGATTTTTTATTTTTATTTTATCTCTACTCAAGCTCTTCAAACGCTAGCTATCATACATTATATATACACGACTGAATTATCTTCAGATAGAAAATTCTTTCATGGTATCAAAGCATAGCCAAAACTTACGCTAAAACTTTATTCGCGGATAATACATAGTTTGAATTGTACAGGTAGTTAAGATAAGATAGACTAGATACTATTACTATTTTACCTCAACTAAAACGCTTCAAACTCTAACTATTATACATTTGTATATATTAAGGAGTCTTCTCTTCAATGGAATATACGACTGACTTATATCAAACTACATAGCACGGCCCAAAATTCCAACCAACGGGGATCTTGATGGTTCCTAATACCGCTTACTAGGCAAGCCAACACACAACAGAGAAATATGAAAGAACTGCAATAAATGACTAACAGTAGGATAATAACATTGTGTACAAGTAATTCGGAGATAAACATAATAAGTCTAAAACCAACACCAACATAAACCATCCCAAGACGTGGAGTCACAAGTACATAAGCTACTAGAGTTTACTAAATACATTACTTTGAAGGAAACACAACACTGTCCGAAAAATAAAAATAGTACAATGGTAATAAGAAGATGACTCAAGGCCTGCAAACGGAATGTAGCTCTACCTCGAATCACCTATCTGGTATCCGCTAAGCACCTCTTGGAACTCCGTTGGTACCAATACCTAGATCTGCACAGTGTAGAGTGTAGTATGAGTACGACCGACTTAATGTACTGAGTAAGTGTCGAGCCTAGCCTTGACGAGGTGGTGACAAGTCTAAGACATGAGACCTACAAAAAACTTGTGTATATAATCAAGAAGTAATGAAATAACAGATAGAGTAACAAATATAACAACAGAATAATGACAGGTGAAAAGTGAAAGGGATAACAATACACAAGTAAAGGGGCATAAAACAGAAATATAAAGTAAAGTGCCACTGATTAAGCCTCTTTCAAAAGTGATTAACGAAGCCACAAAGTCAAGTCCACATTCTAAATATTTAAATAAGGTGCAACGAAATCAACAAAATTATTGGCATCACTTTTCGTGCTTTTACTCTCATCCTCACATCATAATATAAAAACAAGCATGGAAGCACCCTTCATTCATATCCTCTGTGGTGCCGCATTTGCGACACTGGGAATTGTTTCTACTCCTTATCGGATTCGGACTCTCAAGTAGCCTCCTCAATCGGCAGATGTCTCCAACACACTTCCATAGAAGGAATATCTTTAGATCTCAATTTTCGAACTTGCCGGTCTAGAATAGCCACTGACTCTTCCTCATAGGTCAAGTTATCATCAAGCTGCACCATGCTGAAGTCTAAAACTTGTGACCTATCTTCATGATACTCCCGAAGCACAGAGACATGAATTACCGGATGTACCCCTGCTAGGCTAGGAGACAATGCAAGCCTATAATCAACCTCTCCAACTTTCTCCAAGATCTCAAATGGGCCAAAAAACCTTGGGCTAACTTTGACCTTCTTTCCAAATTGCATCACACCCTTCATAGGCGACACTCGGGGAAGAACCTTCTCACCTTCCATGTAAGCCACATCTTGGACCTTCCAGTCTGCATAACTCTTTTGCCTGGACTAAGTTGTACGAAGCCACTCCTGAATCACTTTTACCTTCTCCAAAGCATCACGAACCAAGTTTGTGCCCAACAATCTATCCTCACCAGGCTCAAACCAAGCAACTAGAGAACGACATTGCCTCCCAAATAAGGCCCCCTACATAGCCATCTGAATGCTTGTCTGATAGCTGTTGTTGTAGGCAATCTCCGCTAGAGGTAGAAACTGGTCCCATTGACCCCCGAAATATATAGACCATGCTCGCAACATGTCCTCCAAAATTTGAATAGTTCGCTCGGACTGCCTATCTGTCTGAGGGCGAAATGCGGTAACCATCTCAACCCGCATGCCCACTCACGCTGCATGACTCTCCAAAAATGTGAAGTGAACTGCTTGCCTTGGTCTGAAATGATAATGATAGAACTGAGCATGTCGTGCAGGCGAATAATCTACTAGATGTAAATACGATCTAATCGTTCTAAAGGATAGGATGTCATCACTGGAATAAAGTGTGCGAACTTAGTCAACCAGTCCACAATAACCCAAACAATATCATACTTCCTCAAGGTCTGTGGTAAGCCGACCACAAAATCCATAATGATGCGCTCCCATTTTCACTCCGGTATCACAAATTTCTGAGTTAGCCCACCCAGTTTCTGATGTTCATACTTCACCTGTTAACAATTCAAGCACTGAGAGACATGTCCAACAATACATCCAATAGTTCTACTTCAAATCATGATACATCTTTGTGACACCTAGGTGAATGGAATAACGTGAACTATGAGCCTCCTCAAGGATCAACTCTCTCAACCCATCAATATTTGGAAAACAAATTCGGCCTTGAAGCCGCATAATGTCATCATCTCCAATCACTACCTCATTGGCACCACCCCGTTGCACCATGTCTTTGAACACTAACAAGTGAGGATCATCAAATTGGCGAGCCTTGATACGCTCCAACAACAATGATTGAGCCACAACACATGAAAATCCTGAGATTTTATGAAATGTTATGTCATGTGGTCTTCTAGATTACTTGCCTCCTTTGTTATGATCATTTAGATCATTTGCTCATCTTCTTTATTAAGAAGTTTATTTGAAACCGATTTATCTATACGTTTTAAGTGTACCATAGACTTTGTCCTTCTAGGACTTATTCTAATATGAGCATTTGCAGTGAGAATATTGTTACTTTCTTTGGGTCAACAAGCATACTTTGCAATATATTGGAGATGAATTATCTTTTTATGAACTTCAAGTTCATATTATCGTATTCGATGATCCAGATATACAAATGATAATTCATTCCACGTAACTTTTTCTCAACTGTTTATCTTGTCTCCCCTTCATGTTAGAAAAACTAACTTTCTTCCTCAATTTTGGGAACCCATCTTTGTGCATTATGGTGTTAATAAAAATATACACCGCACATCAATAATAATAAGATAGAATTATTTGGTTCTTGACCCTGAACCACTTGTGAGAGGAGAATGTAATATACTTTCGTATATAACGTATATCAAACTGATATAGATAACTTTGTTCTCATAAGCAATAGTTTAGCTATTAAGTGGAGGCACTCAATAAATCATTTTGCTAAACCAACTGTGATGTAAACCAACTTATCAAGATGAACTTCTTGAATAGAAAATCTGGAAATTATGCTCTAAATTAAATTATTGAGCAAGTTACCTCGCAAACACCAGGTTGCGGGTCAATAATAATAGCACATGTAACCATCTCATAGATGCATCTTATGTGGTATACATGGCAGGTGAATGGGCCCATATTCACCTTTGATATTTCCAGAATTCATGGGATTCGATCCCAATTTTGTTGGCTTATTAATTAATGAGAACAAGCAACATTAGAGAATTCGTAAAGAACTTTCTAGTTCTTTAATATTTACCCATGTGTATTCTCTTTTATTTTTGCACATCATACTTAAATTGATATGGCTAAACCAATAATGCCAACTGAATAAATTATCAATATTGATAAACTTCAGATTTACACCATAACGTGTGCAATTATCAATAAACTCCAAGTTTATTATGATATGGGTTCTTATATCAATAAACTTCTACTTTATTGTGGCATTCTTTTATTTGTGTAGTACAAACTGGAGAATAAAGCGGGTAGCTTTTCACATACAAACTGGAGAATAAAGCGGGTAGCTTTTCACATACATAGAAGATATTAAATCTTTCCTTTATTTATAGTCTTAGTATGACCAACCGCTTTCGCGAATACTTTAGAAACTCAATTAAGTTTCTTTGAGACTTACTACAACACAATGCCTTATTGATAATCAATTTTATTCCTTCAAAATAGTAATAATTGGCTCTTCCAGAGCTCTCAATTAATTTGGTACTACCACATATTCATCAACATCCATATGGTGAATATCTCTTTTAAAGAGAAAGTTATACCATTATGGTTATGGTTAAAATTATATGCAAGATATGTTTCTTGCATTAATGTTATTCTTTAATAATCACATTATCAAAATATTTTGGCGTGCAATAGGTACGTGACCAATGACCATTCATGCCATAATAATGACATTATTTTCTTATATCATCTCAAACCTCCTTCTAGAGGTGAGTGTGGTATATTCACTACCACTAGCACGTTCATATTCTTACAAGAATGAATATGTATTCATAAATCAGATGTTGTCACATTCACATCATGAATGGACCATTCATGTATATGTGCTTTATAAAATCTCATGTCAAATCGATGACAAATATTACTTTCACAGAGTGAAGAATATTTTGAAAATCCTTATTATTCTCATTATCACAATGATGACGATTAAAATTTTGTCTATTGCCACGTCCACATCCATTGATGCCTTCACAGTAATAATTTTGTCTTCTTTCAGACTTATCACATATTCCATCTCATTCTCTTAAGGGAATGAGAATGAAGCAAATTCAATGGGACGGGTTTTCACTTCTTGTGCTCACGATCATACATGACTTTGATCATGGCAAGACATAGAAATTTTACCACTTCGAGTGGTTATAATTTCTTTCTAACTCCATTAGAGTTATAATCAAAATTTATTTTCTTTGCTTGTATTTAAAATCAAATTATAGAATAAAAGAGAAAAATACGGTAATATACATACCTTAAATCCAGAATTTAATCATGAAGGAAGTTCATGGAACAATTGACAATCATTATGCTCATTCCAAAAGCTTCTACTCAATTGGTTAGAGTTTCGTGCTAATAACGTGTTATAAAACAATAAATGAAGAACAAGAGTTTTGCAGAGAAAAGCAGAGAGAGAGAGAATTCTTATTGATATTAGATGAATTACAATAGAATAGAACCCTCTATTTATAGGGAGAGGGTGACTTAGCCACCAAGCAATGAACCCTAGAATCTCTCTAAATATAGACATTCACCATAAATACAATTCTATTTATAACAAAATTACTCTATTCAATACTCTAATAACTACTTCCATTATTATCTGAATACACTTGACGTAGATACAGTTGAAAAGCTAGGCTAGGGTGATGCAGGCCTTTACAATCAAAGTTATTCTTCTTCTTTTTGGTATTTCTTGAGAATTAAAAAGGAAATCACTAAAGTTCATACACTTAGAATCTTAATTTCTCAAGTCGGAAAGATCTTCAAGATTTCCTAATTAGCACTATCATACACTGTATTTGTATTTGAATGAAAGACCAAAAGGACAGTTGAGAAAATACATGCATAGATCAAGAATTCTTAATATAAGCTTTTCAGACACCATTTTTCCATTTTTATATGAGATGCATTTTTGAAGCAAAATATAAGTTTTATATATTTTGTCACCAAACATTGGTCTTGTGGGGGTGCCAACGGTTGTGTTAGTTCTGGCTGCAGGTACATTGTCACATTAAGAAATGTTCACTTCACCTTTCTCCCTTCTCTATCAAGACAAATACTACTTTTCTTTATCTCCCCATTAGGTGAACCAGCAATATTTTGTTAATATCTTTCTAGTGTTCATAAGAAAAACGGAAAATTAACACTAGTATCATTTTGTTTGTTTTTTAACCAATTAAAACCAATATTTGATTCATTAGGTTATAATGAACGTAAATAAAACCATGCATCTGTTATGAGAATATCTAATTTCAAGCTTTTGATCATCAAGTACATAGAATTGGGAAAAACAAATGCTTGGGGATTGCTTCTAATTTTTAGGTCTAATTAGGGAATATTTGTTAACCTAAAGTCAGTCAAATGGTTTTGCTTACAACTGCCGTTAGCTTCCTCTGTGGAAAATGATCATCAACCGCTTCGCCTAAAAACCAATATACAGCTAAAATAATTAGGATGTAAGTTTTATAGACTACTCGTATAATTTTTACTCTATCAATACAATTTATTAGTGCCCTTTTAAGGTACGCCCTTCTGGTTGGTTGCTCCTTTATCTTTATTGTTTCATTTAGTTCTTCGTTTTTGATCGTAATGTATTTTAAGGGCTAAAACTTTCTTCTGGCATCTCTCTTTTATTTGGATTATTGATCTCATACTATAAGCACAGGGTCTATATTACTATATATTAAACCTAATCAGTTACGACTGATCTTTCTATTTTTCATGTTATCATATTAGGCTCGGCATAAAAAGCTAGTACTTGTTATTGTAGATTAACCTAATTTAATGATATATAAAATTTATATACTCTCAGTGCTAACTTTAATTGTTAACATGGTTAGGCCCCAACCACCCACCCTAGAAGTGTAAATAAAAGATAGGTTCAATTCTTTGTTCTACATTCTCCAACAAGTCACCCCCAACAAAAGAAAGACTCTTGTTCATCTCTTCAAGCTCCATAACCCCTTCAAATTAATTTCTTGAAATTGACTTCTTTGAGCCTAAAATTTATTGGTATAGCCACGACTATTTCCATTTTTTAGAGGTACGTACACACATTTTCTTACAAGTTTCTTCATGTATTCTTCTTTATTTTTTGTTTTTCTTTTTGTTATATTGATATTATTTTGTGTTTTACATGAATTTGGTTAGGATTCCTCCGGTTTTCAAGTTAATTAATCATATTTAAGGTAAACTCTCATCATAATCATCTCCTTTGATTTGATATTGAGGTAGTCCATGACAACATGCAAAGATACATTATAGTCTTGATACACAAGCACTTTTTTTTTTCAAACGTCAAGATTAATATGGGAGTTTCGTCAATTCCTATCTCGTGTCACTATGACTCCATTGATAGATCGGTTCATTCAACAATTCCAAAAGAGCCTAATACTACTATAAGTATCGGTAACTTTGACCATCAGAATTAGACCAGTGACGATATTAGAAATTCTAATAAAATAATTTAAAATTTATGAAAATATCACCTTTGATATCTGCACGGGTAGTTCTCTTATGTTAAGGTGATTCAAAAGATTTTATACGTACAAAAATAGATATTTTTATCCTATTTTTGCAGTATAACTTTTCGAGTAAAGGGATCGGGGTTCTGCCATTGACTTTGATGGATAAAAAAAGTCTCCTAGTAATTTTTGTTTCTGCCGAAATTTGGACTTTGATCTAGACATTTTTAGGCTAAGCTTATATCATCTTTATTTAGCCAATATTAATCAAACAATTTAAAGAGATGAAGCAGCATGATTTTATTTGTTTTGATTTGATAAAGATGGGTGAGAAGGCAAAGTTGCAGCTGGGTGTGGTGGGAGCATTATTTCTGTCAGTGGCATCCTCAGTCTCCATTGTTATCTGCAACAAAGCTTTGATGAGCAATCTTGGTTTCCCATTTGGTAACCACTATCTTCCTTTAACTTTTATCTTCCTTTAACTTTCACCAGCGCATGCAGTGTTTTTTGGTTTTTCAATCGGTGTCTCGTACTCATATTATATTCCAATCAAATTGAGTCTCCATTGCATAAGGCCCATTATAAGGAAAAAGTGTTTCCTACCGGAATTTTTTTTTGCATATTCAAAACTCATACGCAAAACCTTTGGTTAAGAATTGAGGATCATATTCGTTCCACCGAAATTCTTGATGATACCTCCACCAGCAGTTGGTAGAATACGGCTTATTATCATTATAATAGTATTTGTTTATTGCCACCAAACTCTTAATAGCATTACATCTAAGTTAACCATGTGTTTGGTGTGCAGGCATATGTAAAATAAAAAAATTAATTTATGAATATTATAGATTCCTTTTCATTAAGTTGAGTTCCTAGTTATATTAGAGTTTAGTTACTTATTATCTATCAAAATCAATATTCTAATCAATTACGATTATTGTCGGAAGCATAAAATTGTCTAGGCTAAACTTACAACTTTTGAGGGGAAAAAAAAGTAGGTCAATTTGTGTCCTCTACTAGTGTGCAATTTTATTTTATTTTTTTAGGGGGAGGATTAACTTGTAGGTTGACATTTGAAAGTGTAAATCTTTTCTATATTATTAGGGTACTTTATTTATCGTAACAGATATTCTTTTTAATTTTTAAATTATTATCTCACTTTTTATGGACGAGCTACATATAATTAATTATTTTTGAGATTATAATTAACGTGATAGTATTATATTGCAGCAACAACATTGACAAGTTGGCATCTGATGGTGACATTTGTTACACTTCATGTGGCACTTAGATTCAATTTCTTTGAGAACAAACCTATTGACATGGAGACAGTGATGCTCTTTGGTATCTTAAATGGCGTTTCCATTGGCTTTCTCAATCTTAGCCTCGGTTTTAATTCTATTGGCTTCTACCAGGTAATTAATTAAAATACACTTATCTCAATACTCCTAAGAATCACCAAAATTGAATATGTTGTTCAACACATTCTTATAAAGTACTTTAAACTAAGTTCAAAATAAAAAGGTTTTGTGTTTACATAATTATAGGGAGTCTTACAAAAATGCTCCAAATAAATCCCAACTTACCAATCTTTAATCATTAATTACAGGCTTACAAAAACTAACCAAGCATATACAAAAATTAAAAACCTAAATAAATAAGAATTCTTTCTCTCTAAGAATTACATGCAAAGATCTCCTTCCATATTTTTAAGTGTGATAAATAACTTTAGATAGGAAATTTTATGGATGAAGTAGCAAACAAATATATATATATATATATTCCAAAAATCCAAGCAAAATGGACCTTTTTCAATGAGTATGGTTGAAATTTATTGAAAACATGTAGATGAGTCACTATACAAAATTTGAGAAAGATTAGAGGTGATTTGGGCTGATTTGGTATCAAAATTTGTAGTTAAAATTGAGTTCAAAAAACTCTTCTGCAAACATATGTATCACACATGTATCTCACATAGGTATACATGAATATACATGTGATACACATATTATCTTTTTCCATGTTCATCTTGTATTTCGAATTTTCAATTCAAACCACCTCAATAGTCTACCCAATCATCCCAAAGCTGATATTTAAACTCCTCAAGATGTATCCAATCTATTCCAACAACACTCACTCAAAAGAAAGCAAAAAAATAATATTTTTTAACTATAAAGAGCTAATTGACTAATATTGGCAATATTTTATGAATTGGCTAATTGTACTAACTTACTTATGAGTTGAATTTCCTGATTATATATGATTACCACTTACATAAAGACACTAAAACTTTCTGAAAGACTGAAAGAATAAAGTCATTAGATTAAAACAATATTAACAACAATAATAATTATATTTCCCTCCTCTTGACTGGCTACACTACAAGAAAAATAGCTATTAACACATACGAAAAAACTAGTTTCTAAAAGTCAAATTTTGGTCCCTAAAAGTCAATGGCGATCAAAAAGTCTGGTTCACTCATCAAAAATGTGCTATCACCGTCTTTTGTGTTGTTTTTGCAGATGACAAAGTTAGCAATTATACCTTTCACTGTACTTTTAGAAACCATTTTTTTGAAGAAGCAATTCAGGTAATTCTAAGTTTCATATTTTCCTTAAAAAAAAGGCTAGTCTCACAACATCTCTTAGAATTTTTTTTTTTTTTTTTTTTTTTTTGCAGCCGGGATATTAAGTTCTCTCTATTAATTTTGCTGCTTGGAGTTGGCATTGCCTCCATTACTGATCTTCAGCTCAATTTTGTTGGCACAGTCCTCTCTCTACTAGCCATTGTTACAACTTGTGTTGGACAAATAGTATCCAAGAATATATATTATGTGCACTGACAGTATAATATTTTTATATCAGCATATTAATTAAGTTACCTGCAATACCGGACAACTGTTTATAACAAACATGATCTTATATAACCTGAAAAGTAGAATAAATGGTAGTATGATATAGCAAGTTAAACTACACTGATGGTGTAAAAATTCTACGTTTTAAGTGATATAACTTATACTTATCATCCAATTACTATGTCATAAGAAGAAAGATTTTGAAAGTTATTTCATTAGTTTCTTTGATAAATGATGTAATTATATTTGCATCCAAATAATTTTTCATGCTTTGACTTGACCCTCAAAATCAGCTTACCAACACAATTCAGAAGAGGCTCAACATCTCATCTACACAGCTATTGTACCAGTCAGCCCCTTTCCAAGCAGCTATTCTATTTGTGACAGGGCCTTTGGTTGATCAATTCCTTACCAAAAAGAATGTTTTTGCCTACAAATACTCTAATGTTGTGTTGGTAAGCAAATATCCTAATCCCCATTGTTTCTTGTGCATGTATGTTTGTACAAATTATTTGTTACTATAATAAGGGGCGAAGTTACGGCATGGTCAGTTGAACATCTTTCATCGGAAATTATATTATATATATATAGGTCAAACACTTTTTATACAACTAATCATTCTTCGTCAGAAAATTATATTATTAGTTAGATTATTTTTCAGTTAGGTTTCGGAATCTTTTGGTAAAGTTACTATCATGTGACCATGAGGTCATGGGTTCAAGCCGTGGAAATAGATTCTTGCAGAAATACAGGGTAAGATTGCATACAATAACCCTTGTGGTCCGGCCCTTCCCAGACCCCGCGCATAGCGGGAGCTTAGTGCACCGGGCTACCCTTTAATTTTTTCTTTTTTTAGGTTTAGGAATCTTTAAACATAGAGATCTTTGGCTAGATTTATAGAGATATTTTAGAATGAGCAAATGGATATTAATGAATTGAATTTGCAAAAAAAATGCAGGGATTCATATTGCTGTCATGCATGATTGCTGTGTCAGTGAATTTCAGCACATTTTTGGTGATTGGAAAGACATCACCAGTTACATACCAAGTGTTAGGCCACTTAAAAACATGCCTTGTTCTAGGATTTGGTTATACACTGCTGCATGATCCCTTCACATCAAGAAACATCCTCGGTATACTAGTAGCCATTGTTGGAATGGGATTCTATTCCTATTTTTGCACACATGAAACCAAAAGGAAACTGCCTGGAGATCATTCTTCCATTCCTCAAGTAAGAATTCCTTTCAATTTACTTAGGAGTTTAACTTCTAAACACTGACCCTACCAAAAAAAACTAATATGTAACCGTTCATAAAAACTGACATTTGTAACATACTAAAAATAAGACAAATTTATCGGTTGTAAGTTAAAAAGCACTAATAATATAACAGTGTTTCACATTATCAGTACATATAAGTCTAATCATTTTCTAGTGTTTGGAATTTATTCCTGGTAATATTTTATTTTTGTGATCATCTCAGGTTAAAGAAAAAGATATTGCTACACCACTTCTAGCAGGGAAGGATGGTTATCAAGATAAGGAAAATCATGAATCGAACAAGTTATCCAAGGATTCTCTTGTTTAAGTTTAGAGTTGAGATGATCTCTGTCTCAAATAAAAAACAATTATTTGAATTTAGACACATTCCACTTGATGTAAATGATTTTTGGTTCATTTCAATAATATGCACCATTTTCCAAGAATTTATTATATTTTGTCTTCCAAATTATCTCCACTCAGGCCATCAAGCTGCCCATTGGATAGGACACTTTCAATTACTATTTGTATTGTCTCCTCCAAATGGCTTATTTGACTGAAATCACTCTTTATTTGTTAATCATATGCATCAAAAATTCATAGCACAGTCCCTAATAGTTTAAGTTACGATTACTAAGATCTCTATCGCTACCCGAGTTACTACTTACTAGACTTGAGCAAAAGAAAGAATCTTGGCCTAACTGAATTATGATGAATAGACGCTTCTGAATGAATTCTTGAGATGTACATATGTTTGCCGCTAGCAAAATATTTTCTTGGAAAACAAGTAGTAATCTTATTCATTTTTCGGTGTTTGGTATGCAAATTAAGAAAAATAACTTTTCAAGAGTATTCATAAATAATTTAGATACAATAAACATGAATCCACAAATTTCATAAACTTTCGAACCGCTAAACTTTCGAAACCGCGAACTTTTGAACCCGTAACTTTATAATTTCTAAACCCGTAAACTTCCAAACACATAAACTTTCGAACTCATAACTTTGGAACTTGTAAAATTTCGAACATGTAAACCGAAAGATGAAGAAACTAAAACTGAAAATATATAATAAAAAAAATCCGAGGGGGAAGGGGGGGGCAGGGGCGGAGCCACCTTATTGGAAGCGGTGTCACGTGACACCGCTTCATCGGAAAGATTCATTAAATGTACATATATAAGCATAGGCAAAACCAGGTTATTCGTATAAAAAAAAAGAGGTGACACCGCTTAAACAAAGAAGCGTCACTGGTCTGGCGGTTAAGTGCTACAAATTTGATCTTGACGTCAAGAGCTCGATTCTGTCTGATGGCATACTTTATGTTTTTACCATTTTCGAGACATTATTTATTAAAAAATAGTTGGTATTACTGAGACTTGAACCATTGACCTATCATAAAATTAAGGAGCAACAAGTACCAGTTGAACTAGAATCCATCTATTAATAAGATTGACAATAAGTATAATCAAATCATTCTAGAAAAAGGACATATTTAGTGCTGTTTCATGAGACTATTATTGATACATTTCAAAAAAAAGAAAAACTAGTCGTAGAGAGTTATAGACTTATAGTAATGTTCTGGATTTCGTGCTTTTTTAATATATAGGTTACTATAGTAACTATTTATTTATTCACTTCTTTGTCTCCTTATAAAAAAATATGACACCGCTTACAAAAAATTTTGCGTACGCCACTGGGGGGGGGGTGGGGGGGTGGGGGGGTTGTGTGACGAAGAAAGCGAAAAAAAAAAAGAAATTTGAAATTACAAAAAAAAAAAGGCGAAATACATAAATGGCCCCTCCAAGTTGTCCTCAACGATCAGCCAGACACCTCAACTGACCCGTTTATCATTTAAACACTTCTTCTCCACTAAAGTACGACCTCGTGAACCCTTCACACTGACATGGCAAAGTGTGTGCTTTATACTTAATTCTAAGCGCGTGAAACCCTCAAAATTAAGGTTTTTTTTTTCTTTTAAATTAAGGTTTTTTTTCTTATTTCTTTTAAATTTAACTTGAGACTGATCCTCAACTCTTAAAGATCCCCCTCCATTTATATAATTTTGGAGGAATACAAATCAGTGGAGTTTCTTTCATGCGAGTTTCTTGAATTCCTTTCATACTTTGGAGGAATACAACTCAGAAGCCAAGAATGAAACTGATGGGTCACACGGCTGAAAAAAGAGACACAAAACCAATTTCGACGGAAAAAATGGAGGTTGCCGGAAATTTTTGAAGGACCCATCTGATTCTTCTTATGCTCTCTCGCATAAAAAAAATGGAGTTTCTTCTTCTGCTTCTTCTTACTACAAAATCTCCACAAGATAAAAGCCCTCTTTCAGTAGAATCGTTACTTTCAGTAGAAGACCTATTACAATCGTTACTTTCTCGGGATCAATTTTCCGGTGAGGTCCGTCAATGATTCCATTAATGGAAAATGAAAGTGGTCTGATGAGAAAGAATTGAGGGGAAGTTGTCTGATGGGAAAGAATTGTGTTAATTTGGTGGAGGGAGAGTGAAAGAAGAGGG